>NC_135533.1:199439240-199773407 GCF_045843805.1 Urocitellus parryii
CAGTCTAGTGTCCCCAGGTGCAAGAAGATTGGAGAGTATCTTATGGAGAGGGTACGAGTGTTGGATAAGATTTGCTCAGGCGTGAGTAACCATGCTATTGGCTATTGAGTTCAGTGTTAATGAATCAGCACTGCATATAAAATAAGATGTCTTTAAACAGAAACACACAGAGTTATATTTGATATATAGCTGTTATATAGTTGACTGAAATGTGACCAGAGTCTTTAACCCTGTATTTCCCCATGAATGATGGTTTGCTTTTGTAACTTAGTATTTGCAGCAACTTTATAGAACATAACAACTCAGTAAGAGACAATTGTATATGTGTTTGCCTATCTATAGAACCATTAAATATGATGTCCAGCCATTTTTTTCCCTACATCTTTATTGGTGCATTATAGTTATACATGCAGATGGGATTTGTTGTTACATATTCGTACATGCACACAACACACAGTACAACAATGTAATTTGGCCAATATCACTCCCCAGCACTTTTCCCCTATCTCCAAGATACCCCTGGATCCCTTTTCCCTACTGATCTTCCTTTGATTTTCATAAGATCCATTGATCTTATGAGTCTGATTTATTTCACTTAACATAATGGTCTCTAGTTCCATCCATTTTCCTACAATGATCTAATTTCATTTTTCTT
Source organism: Urocitellus parryii (assembly GCF_045843805.1). NCBI lineage: Eukaryota > Metazoa > Chordata > Mammalia > Rodentia > Sciuridae > Urocitellus > Urocitellus parryii. The sequence continues at coordinate 199,439,896 of NC_135533.1, forward strand.
TATGGCTGAATAGAACCCCATTGTGTATATATACACCACATTTTCTTTATCAATTCATCCATTGATGGACACCTAGATTGGTTCTATAGTTTGGCTATTGTGAATTGTGCTGCCATTCTGAAATTTGGAAACAGAATAGAAGCTGAATGTGTTAATAAAAATAGTAACAAAAGCAAAGGACAATAAAATACTATCTTCAAAAGGTTAAGAAAATACAACTATTAACATGCAATTTAAACTACTTTGACCCATCATCAAAAATAAGGATGAAATGCAGACCCATGCATGGGTATTGCATGCATCACTTTAATTCTTCAAGATAAATACTGAGGAGTGGTATAGCTGGGTCATGTGGTGGTTCCATGTCTAGTTTTTTGAGGAACTTCCATACTGATTTCCTTAGTGATTGTACCAATTTATAATCCCACCAACAGTGTAAAAGTGTTCCTTTTTCTCTACATCCTCTCCAGCATTTATTATTATTTGTATTCTGGATGACTGCCATTCTGACTGGTATGAGATGAAATCCCAGTGTAGTTTTGATTTGCATTTCCCTAATTGCTTATGACGTTGGACAGTTTTCACATATTTGCTGGTCATTTATATTTATTCTTTTGAGAAATGTCTGTTGAATTCATCTGCCCATTTATTAATTGGGTTATTTGATTTTTTTGTTATAAAGTTTGAGTTCTTTATATAGACTAGATATTAATCCTCTATCAGAAAGAGTAGCTAGCAAAGATTTTCTCCCATTCTGTAGGTTCTCTCTTCACATTCCTAATTGTTTCCTTTGCTGTTCAGAAGACTTTAATTTGATGCCATCTCATTTATTAACTCTCGGCATGATTTCCTGAGCTTTAGGGGTCCTATTAAGAAAGTCATTGCCTGTGCCTAGATGCTGGGGTCTTGATCTCACATTTTCTTCTTGGAATTGCATAGTTTCTGATCTAATTCTTAGGTCTTTGGTCTGTTTTGAGTTGACTTTTGTGCAGGCTGAGGGATAAGGGTCTAATCTCATTCTCAGCACCGTTTGTTAAATACGCTATCTTTTCTCCAAAAGATAGTCACACTATAGAAGAATTCAAACAACGTTGAAGTATTTAAACTAAAATTTAAAAGTCCTCTTTTATTCAAATACATCACCATCTTACCTCTTCAACTCACATATTCCACATCTTTCTCCCATTTTTTTTTAAATTACATCATTGTTAAAAGTTTGTATATGTCTTTTAGGACCTTTCCCATGTATATCTTGGTCTGTACAATTTTTTATTTACTATTTAAAGCATTTGAATGTAGATAAAAATTTTACCTTGGAATGGAGTTAGACTATCTAAAGGCATCATTTTGAATAAATATTTTTAAATATTTTCTTTCTTCTTGGCACCTTTGTCAAGGATCAGATGACTGTAGATGTGTGAGATATTTTTTGGTGTCTTGTCTTCTGTATCATTAGACTATGTGTCTGTTTCTATGCCAATACAGTGCAGTTTTTGGTACTCAAGCTCTGTAGAATAATTTGAAGTCAGTTATTGTGATGCCTTTAGCATTGCTTTTTTGGCTTAGAATTGCTTTGGCTATTCTGTATCTTTTATTCTTCCAAAATGAATTTTAGAACTATTTTTTTCTAGTTCTGTGAAGAATATCATTGGTATTTTGATGGGGTTGCACTGAAATCTACATTTTGCTTTTAGTAATATGGCCATTTTGACAATATCAATTCTGCCTATCCATGAACATGGAGGTTCAGCCATGTTTATTGACAGAGATGGTAGCCTGGCATGTGTGGTAAGGTCTCACAGAGAACTATCAGAATGGGTTATTTGCTAGTTAATAACAGTTATCTTTGGTTGATGAGGTTTAAGGTGATTTCTAATACTCTTCTTTAGAATTATCTTTATTGCCTGAAATCTTCACTATGAATTCATGTCATCTTTCATTATTCAAAAAAGTAGATGTTTTCATTCTGGAAAAAAAATGAACTGTAAGACTACAGGTTAACTCTTTGGAATCCGAAAGAAAGAACTAGAAGATCCTTTTTTAAAAAAATTCTTTTTCTTATTTACATACCACATTAGTACTGAGAACCTACTTTGCTCCAAGCACTGTTCTCTCTCACTCGTCCATCAGAGAAGAAAGCTCAGTTTTAATGTGGTCTAGAGCTGAGCAGGGCTGTCTGCGAAATACTCCCTCAGCTGGAGTCTGACCATCTTCAGTCTGGATGTTCTCAGGTCCTCCTCACCTCCAATCCAGGTGGTGGCTTTACAAAGTAGAGGTCCAAATTGGGGGCAGAAGAACAAAAATCTTTAAACCACACTGAAGCAATAAGCAAGAGCCAATTAATTTAAAATAGTGCTTACTCTTCAATAAATAAATAAATAAATAAATACTCTTCATCTTGGTATTAACTCTTCCAAGGATGGAAATATTATTTGTAACAAAAATATAATGGCCCAATATTTTATTCATTTAAAAACCTCATAACGATCTCTGAGAACAAATATTGTACTGAGTAATGGGTACCAAGGGAGAATTATTTTACTATTCTCTCTACTTTGGGGTAATATTCAAAAGTTTCCATTAGAAAAATTATAACATCAATGTCATTTTGGTAACATTTCTAGGGTGACTAGCAGAAATACGAATACATCCCAGAACATGTGGTTAAGCCAGGCCTCATAAAATTTTCACAGATACTCTCTGAAAATGAGCTCAAAATTCAGAATTACAAAATTCATAAGAATCCAAAATATTAAGAGTGAATTGGTAGAAAAAAAAAAACACAACTCAGCGGCACAGAATCCCAATTATTTCTAGATGATAGGAAATATGTTTAAAATATTTTAAAAATAAAAGAAGAAATAGAAAATATGAGCAAGGAACGATGCACTATCGAAAAGTACTTTCATATTTGAGTAAATAACCAAATAGAATTTCTAGAATTTGACAATGTAACTATAGAAATTTAAATCTCAGTGGATAGGTTGAATAGGAAATTAAACATAGCTAAAGAGAGAACTAGTAAATTGAAAGACAAAAGAACATAATACCAAGAGACAAACAAGTGGGCAAGAAGAAAGAGGTTTAGAGACACAAAGGACAGCATGAGAAAGTCTAATATATATCTAATTTTAATTCCAGAGATAGGAAAGAGGCAAGAGCAATTTTATTCCAATAGATAAATAGGATTCATTTCTTTCACCAGTTTTGGAAAACTCTCTGCTAAGATTCAGAGGACACAATAAAATCTGCATAGCAAACTTAAAAAAAAAATTGGGAGAAGTCCAAAGATAAAACGAAAACTTGAAAAGCAAGCAAAGAGAAAAATGGATTACCTTCAAAAAATAGCTATGAGACCAATAATAGGGCCCTTTTGTTAATAAAAATAGTAACAAAAGCAAAGGACAATAAAATACTATCTTCAAAAGGTTAAGAAAATACAACATGCAATTCTAAACTACTTTGACCCATCATCAAAAATAAGGATGAAATGCAAACATTTGTAAACTAACAAAATCTGAAGGATTTACTTCCTAGAAACCTGAACCTAAGGAACTTGAAAGGATATTGTTTTGTAAGGAAATGAAACTCGGAAGAAAGAAAGAATCAGCAGCAAAACAGAATGGGGCTTGAGGAGTTGGCTCACCTGAGACTGCCAGATGTGAGGCTGACATCTGGGATGGCAGGTACATTGTTTATTATATACTCTGCCATCGTGTGGTGTATGTACATGATCCAATGAATGTTTTCTTCCTACAGATGGACATAAAGTATTTTGAAAAAGAAGCACCTTTTCCAATTTGCACAGAAATACTATATGCTGCATCCTGGCACAAACATGTGGGTAAAACTCAATAAATATTGACTATGTAGAACAACAGCAATAGAGGTAATAATTTGTGATATAAAAGGAAACAGGGAGGAAAAAAAATCCTGGATAAAAATAACATTAAAAAGGGACAGGTTGTTAAATTGAAAACATTCTAAGGTCCTTCTGTTGTCCTAGAGTAGAAAGAGATTTGTAAAGGTTGTCTATTTGGAAGAAAAAGGGGGAAAATTTAAAAAACAGCTTTTCATTGGAACATTTGGAAACAGAAGCTGAATGTGCAGACTGCACATGCTCTGTTAGGGCAGGTACCTGCATCTGCTTCTCACCACTTAAAGGACACAGGATGAAGAATAGAAGGTGGCATCCAACTCCTGTGAAGGCAGAGAGACAGACAGGTGGAGCTCTCCACCTGGAGCTGCTTCTGCCAGGGCTCCTTGCATACCTCTGAGGCTTCCCTGTCTCTACCTGAGCTTCGTTAGCTCCTGTACAGTCTTTTCTGATGGCTCTGAAGGCATCTGTCCAGGGTCTCTGGCAACCCCAGATCCCATCTGGATGCCTGGAGGGCTGAAGGGTCAGGACACTGCAGCCCAGCCCCAGTGAACCACAGCACACCATGCAGGAAGCTCTGTGTGAACCAGAGCCACATACAAAGAATGGATTATTCTCCAAAAACAGACTGTTGAGCACCAAAGTTACAGAAGTTTGCATACATATGTCACTTATTTGAAGTTTAAAAACATGGAAAACATAACTATATGTTGCTTCAGGATATATGCATATGTAGGAAATGTATAAAGACATGCAGGGAATTGATTGGCAAAACTCAGAATAGGGATTGCTGCTAGGATATGGGAAGGAAAATGTGGCTGGGGGAGGTAAACACAGCCTTCAATTGTGTGCCCCACGTTTTTATCACTTACACTGAATGATGGGTGCGTGTATATTTATTGTATTATTCTCTATGCTTTTTGGTCAACTTGAACTGCTTTCTAATAAAACAAGGCAGATATAAGAATTAAGATTGGAAAAACTCATCACATACCAACCTGTGTAAATGATAATATATTGAAACCTTGGCACAGGATAATAGAATAGGAGACCATTGGAGATGGAAGAAAAAAATCTAAACACCATCAGAGAGTAATTGACAAAAAGAGAAGCAAGAACAAATAACATTAGCCTTAATAAGACATAGTTTTAGATACAGAATTTTAAAAAGCATTTGATAATTGAATGAGTGTATTCCAAAAATTTTGTAAATTAAAATATTAGCAACTAAAAAGTATAGATAGACTCAAGCAAAAGTTGGGATGTTGATCCATGGAATGCTGGTAGTCAAAGATTCCTTGGAGATTTAGAAAATACATCTGGTATCCTTGAAAGTGGGAATATTTGGAAATTATAGACAAAAATGTTTCAAAGAGTGCCACTTTTTTTCCCCACTGGATAATATGATCTTGGTGTGAAAAAATAGACAAAGAAAATACAAGAAAACAAAATGATATACCAAATTCACTTATGAATATCAGTGAGAAGTCTGCTCTGAATTTTTTACTATCATCTGATGCCTACATGATCAGGCTTCATAAACACCTCAAAATTAAGAGGTCCAAAATCATCTCTTGGTTTTTCCACTGCTCTCCCATTTATGTCTTTTTACTCTTACTCACTCTGGTTGATGGCCCATTCCTTTTTCCATTTTTTTTCCTTTTTTCAGACCAAAGACTCCTCTCTCTTCCTTATACCTCATATTCTCCTCTTCCATTGTCTGAAAGAGATTGTGTAGAATTATTAATGATTTTTTTAAAGTTTGGTAAAATTCTCCAGTGAAACCATGTGGGCATGATGGTTTCATTTTGGAGAGAATTTAAATTATGAATTCAGGGAATAGTCCAAGAAGGGCGATAGCTGGGTCAAATGGTGGTTCCATTCCCAGCTTTCCCATGAATCTCCATACTGCTTTCCATATTGGCCACACCAATTTGCAGTCCCACCAGCAATGTGCAAGTGTACCCTTTTCCCCACATCCTCGTCAGCACTTATTGTTGTTTGACTTCATAATGGCTGCCATTCTTACTGGAGTGAGATGGTATCTTAGGGTGATTTTGATTTGCATTTCTCTGACTGCTAGAGATGGTGAGCATTTTTTCATGTACTTGTTGATTGATTGTATGTCCTCTGAGAAGTGTCTGTTCAGGTCCTTGGCCCATTTGTTGATTGGGTTATTTGTTATCTTATTGTTTAATTTTTTGAGTTCTTTGTATATTCTGGATATAATATGTTGGTAATGTGTGTATTCTCTCTACTTTTGTTAGTCTTTTTTTTTTTTTAAGAGAGAGAGTGAGAGAGAGAGAGAGAATTTTTTTAATATTTATTTTATTTTTTTAGTTTTTGGCGGACACAACATCTTTGTTTGTATGTGGTGCTGAGGATCCAACCCGGGCCACACACATGCCAGGCGAGCGTGCTACTGCTTGAGCCACATCCCCAGCCCACTTTTGTTAGTCTTCCTAGAGGTTTTTTCAAAGAATCGCCTGTTGGTTTCACTGATTTTCTCCATTGTTTTATCTCATACATAATATGTATTTAAGTCTTGCTCTTTAAATCCCATTGAAAGTTTTTCATTATTTGATAAGTAAATATATCCTACGGTGTTTCATTTGCAGGACAGAGGATTTGGAAATGTCATTTTAGGTTATGCTTTCTGTTTTTAATCATTCAAAGTAGTCTGTGGTCTCTTAATTTTGCTCATGTGCACATATTTTTCCCTGTAAGAATTTGGGATGTTGAGATTTAATCTATTTTTTTTCTAATAGTGCTATAAAACTACCTTAGAGTTTTATGCAATAACAGACTCATTTTTAAGATATCCCTTCTAGTAGTATCTATGTACTTCCCAGTATGAAATATGAGTAATCATCACACTGTACCTCTTTCTACCTTCCCTGTGTATACCATCCATTACTAGATTGGTGTTAAGTATATTATTATTTTAGTTAATGCTATTTTATATAAGATGCTTATTTTATATATTTGAACAGCATACAAACACCCTGGTTAGTTAGTATGCTATATGTCTCTGGCTTGCCCCTGTGAAATCTGAAGAAAATCAGAGTACTTATGTTCCTATGTACCTACCCCTGGATCTTTCCCTCCACCTCTCAGTTTTTTAAAATAACTTTATTTTTTATGTTGTGCTAAAGATTGAACCATTGCCTCAAGCACTGTACCACTGACCTACAAACCCAGGCCCACTTCTCAGTTTTTGTTAATAAAATTATTTCACACTCTCATGTTTTTTAATACTGACCTTCTGTTCTGTAACTGACATGTCCCTAGTTAAAGCTTAATACAATTAAGAACTAAGTTCTATGGCTCCAAGCTTCCCAATAGTCTTTTTACCTGGGTTTTTCCATTTGTCTCTTAAAAAGCTGATTGAATAAGAAAGGACTTATTCTATAATTTAGTATGTTTGAATATAATTTTGGGTGGCATTTACTCTCAAATGACACTTTTGCTGGAATAAGTTCATGGTTACATTTTATTCCCTTAATGACTTTATGGACTCTGGCCCACTGTCTTCTAATATTGAATATTGTGTCGACAGATATAAAGTGAAGTTAATTCTCACATGACTCCATGGGGAAAAAAATTTACATGCACATAAACATCTCTTTTGGGGTGTGTGTGTGTGTGTGTGTGTGTGTTTTCTGTAAGTCCATAGGATTCTTTTCATACCTCTGAATTCTAGCAAATTTAGTAGGATATGTCTTTGGAATGAGCATTCGTTGTCATTTTTCCTAAAGACATAAGCTTTAAAAAGGTGACGTAAGGAACTGGGATTGTAGCTTGCCTAGCATGTGTGATATACTGGGTTCAATTCTCAGCACCACATTCAAACAAATAAAATAAAGGCCCATCAACAGCAATAACAACAACAAAAAATTTAAAAAGGTGAAGAAAAATCAGTAAAATAGAATAGTTTTGAAAGGTTTTTAAAAGAATCAAAAGCTATCAAGGACAAAGAAGAACCAACACATGCGTAATTAGTGTTCTTAAAAAAAAGACTACAAAACAGTCAAAGTTATATAAGAAAACATAACTAAATTAAAGGAATGTTTGAATCTGGAGATTTAAAACCTTTACCATATTCTCCTAGCCCTGTGCTTCACAGTGATCCACTTTTTAAAAATTTTATTTCTACTTTTATTTTTGTAATGCTTTTTTTCTCTTCTATTGTTTGCTGACATCGGCCACATCAAGTTTCGTATTTTTTGTTACTTATCACCCTTCTTTGTATGCTTATTTTTTTCTTTGAGCTTTCTTTTCATTTGTGTGTGCACACACGAGTGTGTGTATTGTTGCTTTGCATGGAGAAGCATTAATCCATAATTAACTCCTGTTCCATTTCATGTTTTCTTGCATGAATTATTTACTTTTAAAGAAGTGTTGTTTGTCATGTTCATATCATTATTTCACTTGTAGCACTTTGAATCAGTACCATGCTATTTCCTTTCGTATTATTTTTACTGAAGGCCAATATTTTTTCAATCTTTCTGTAGAAGTTAGCAGTGTGTGGAGGGGGAATCATGGGAATAAACTGGGTCTCACAAGCCTCTCCTGGACTCACAGGCCACCTTGTTTATGTCTCTGGTTGTGACACTGCTATCCCAATGTTCTTTCTCATATCTGCTTCCTCTTCCAGCTGACCTGGCAGGTGCTAGGAGTCCCTTCACTACTACCTAGTGGGAGGTTCCTTAAGATATGGTCATTCTCCAAGCCCCAGGTGCCTTTACCCAACATTCTTCCTGGAAGCTTTTTGTTCTTGAGGTAGTAAGGAGGCTTGGCACCTTCAAATAGGCCAGCTATTTTATTCCACTTCTAGCCTGCATGGTAAGCTAGCATGGCATTCTTTCCATTTTCCTCTTCTCTGTGGGAATCAGAGTCAGTAGATGGGGTTAGGTCTGTTCTTTGGAGCCATGCTACAGAAATAATGGGGAGGAAACAAGTGGTTTCCCTAAGGCACTGTGACTGAACTCAGCTTTATCAGGGAGGCTGCACTAAGGAAGCTGGTTGCAGATTATGGCTGTTATTGAAGAGATGTCTCTTCCCATGGGTGTATTTGATCCAGAATCCTGGAGGGGATCAGAGGATAGAAGTGTGGGGTGTAGATACAGCCATGAGAACTAATTGTTTAGAGTTCAGCTTCTTTCTTTATTTTTATTTTTATTTATTTTTTGTTTGGGCTGGGCATTGAACCCAGGGCCTTATGCATACAAGGCAAGCACTCTACCAACTGAGCTACGTCCCCAACCCCAGAGTTCAGTTTCTGAAGTCAGAAAACCTGACTCCTTCCCTGTCAGGTGCAAATCTATGAGCAAGTTATTTGACTTCTCTAAGCCTCAGTCCTTCCTAGCTTTTCATCTGAGTATTAATGTTGTTACTGGGATTGAGTCCCAGTACACAAAATGTTCAGTAGCTCATATGATGATCAGAATTTCCCCAAATCAGACTTTGTTGCACCATTTTAACCAATATTTAAAGCAATCAATCTCTGTTAATAAATCCACACATCTTTCTCTCCAGTTATCTATCACTGTGGGACATGAATTAAATGTTAGGTGTAGTCTGTCAGAAGGCAGAGAAAATCTTTTGAGCTATTTCTATGTCCTCTTTCCCCAAACTCTTTTATCTCTCGTCATTTTTAACCTCCTCAGATAGGCAGGATACAAAATGGGTTTGGGTTTAGGGCAATGTGCCATCTCACAGAGCTGGAAGTTCAAAACCAAGGGTGGGTTCAGGAGTTGGTTGATTTCACAGCTCTGTGATGGTATTGAGGTTTGGGTTCTTCCTGTTTCTGGGGTCTACCCTCCTCAAGGGTTGTCTCCATAATTTGGCTGACAGAAAGATGGCAGTGGTCATCCCAACCATTATTCCATATAGATGTCCAGATGGAGAATAAAGACAAACTTTCCTGTGTGGCTGATTGAAACTCACCCATCTTTTCTTCTGTCTCAGTTCTATCATTGACCCTTCTAGTGAATTTTTCATTTCCAATGTACCTTGTGATTTCTTCTTTAACCAATGGGTAATTTAGAACTGGTCTGTTTCATTTTCACATATTTGGAATTTCCCAGATGTCTTTCTGTTGTTAATTTCAAATTTAATTCAAATTGGTCAGGGAAAAAAATCATCCATATTAATTAAATTCCTTTATATTTTTGAGACTTTTTAATGGTCCAGATTATGATCTAATTAGAGAATATTCTATGTGCATTTGACAAAAATATACAATTGTTGGGTGGAGTGATGTACAATTGAGTCGAGTTGGTTGGCAGTGTGTTTCAAGGCTTTCTTGGTCCCATGGATTCTGTCTACTGAGAGGAGAGTTTTGAAGTCCTCCATTGTAATTGTGAGGTTGTCTTAATTCTCTTTTCGGTTCCATCTGTCCTTGGTTTATGTATTTTGAATGTCTCTTATTAGGTATGTATACATTTAGGACTTTTATAAATTCTTGATTCTTTTATAAATTCTTGCTCCCTTATAATTATGAAACTTCCCCCATTTGACCCAATAACAATTGCCCATACAGAATCCTACTTTGATATAAATTGAACTCCCCTAGCCTTGTTATGATTATTAATGTTTGCATGGTATCACGTTTTCCATCCTTTAACTTTGAACCCATCTGTGTCTGTGCTTTTCAAGTATGTTTCTTGTAAATAGCACATGGATTAGAATTTTAAAAGCAAAGCTCATCTAACAATCTCTACCTTTTAATTGGAGTGCTTAGACAATTTACATCCAACGTAATTATCTGCATAGTCGGATTTAAACTACCATCTTGCTGTTGACTTTCTATTTGTCCCATCTGTTCTTTCTTCCATTTCTTTCTCTTTTTCTAACTTCTTTTGGATTGAGTGTGTGTTTTTTTTTAATGTTCTGTGATATTGTCACCACTGGCTTATTAGTTAGACGTATTTGGCCTTTCTTCCTTTCTTTCTGAGCATTGTTTGTTTTTGCTTGAGTTCACAAAGTATACCTTCAGTGTATTCCAGCATATCTTTCGACACTGCTAAATCGCTTCAGGTATAGTGTAAAAACGTCACCCCAGCATATTTTAATTTTCTCCACCTATCCTTTGTAATATTATTGTCATATATCTTTCTCCCATACATACTATAAACCAGAGAAAATATTATTAGCACATTACTTTATGCAGTCAATAAAAATGAGAAAAAACAACCCTTTCTATTTACTCATATATTTACTATTTCCAGCTCTCTTTATTCCTTTGAATAGAGCCAAATGTCTCTTCTTATTTATCTCTGCCTAAAAAGCAATCCCTAGCATACTCCTGTAATGCAACTTTACTGGTGACAAATTATTTTTTGTCCCTCTCTGAAAAAGTCTTTCTTTTACTTTCAGTTTTGAGACATGAGGCAGGGTGCAGAATTCTAGGTGGATTTCTCACTTTCAGCATAACCAGGTCACACTTAATGTCTGGGTTCGTAGTCTTATTCTTCTCCACTTAAAGTGTTTTTCCCCCTCTGGTTATTTTTAAGATTTTCTTTCAATCATGCATGTGCAAAAATTTGGTTATATTGTTTGATACACTTTTCTTGTGTTACCCTGTTGGGTGTTCACTGAACTTTGTGGATCTATAGGTTTATAATATTCATTAAATTTGGAAATTTGAGGATACTTCTTCAAATGCTTTTTCTGTCTATTCCATCTTCTGGGACTCTTTTACACTTGCTAGATGGCTTGGTATTGTCCCACAAGTCACTGTTCTATTTTTTAAAACTTTTTCCTGCTTGGTGTGTCATTTTGGATTATTTCTATTTCTATGTCCTCAAGGTTGGGGAACATTTGGTTTTCAATATCTAAGTTGCTACTAATTCCTTCCCATCAGATATATTATTTTTTGTCTCTGGTTTCATTTGATTTTTCATCTTTTCTGTTTCAATTCTTCATGTGTTTCTGCCGTCCTTTGAATCCTTGAAAATATTTGTAATTCATGCTTTAAAGATCTTGTCTGCTGATTCCACCATCTCTACCTCTTTGTTCAGTTTCCACTGTCTGAATTTTCTGTGGGTATTGGGTTACACCATTCTGTTCCTTAATCAAACTTAGTAAGTTTTGACTGGATGCTATACACTGTGAACTTGACATTGAGTTCTGGATTTTGTGATATATCTTTAAAGGGTATTGGACTTTAAGGGCTGGGGTTGTGGCTCAGTGGTAAAGGGCTTGCCTAGCATGGGATGAGGCACTGGGTTCAATTCTCAGCACCATGTAGAAACAAATAAATAAAGGTTCATTGACAACTAAATATATATCATATATATATTTTTTTTAAAGGGGGGGCATTGGATTTTTTTTTTTTTAATGGCAGGCAGTTAAGTTGCTTGCAGATCACCTGGATTCCTCTGAGGTTTGGGAAAACCTCAGTTGTCTTAAGTTATAAGTAACCTTAATGCTAAGATTCACTGAGCCTCACTAGGTAGACCTGACTCATCTGGGGTCTGCACTGAAGGCCTGAGAGTCTGAGGTCTCTCTACTGTAGCTGTTGGAATTTCTCTCTTCACTCTGTTTATATGCTTTAGTGTTCAGCAACTGATTCAAGCCATCCTTGTGGAACTTTCTGGAAACATTTCTTTAAATAGCTCCTTCCTCCCTAGTACTCTGCTCCCCTCAGCTTTTTTGAGCCAAAATTTCTGTCTCTTCAATTCCAAAAGAGGCACTCTCTGCTCGGTCCACCTCCCCAGTAGGAAGTACCTCCAGAAACACAGAGTGATAATTGCTCACTTTCTTCCATCTTTTTCTTAGGTATTGATATTACCCAGCATATGAAAACTTTTGCCTTGTATACTTTGTTCATTTTTTTTTTTTTTAAGCTAACAATGAGAAGATAAGTTTGGTCCCAGCTCTTCTATCATGGCTACCAATAAAACCACTCTTTTTCTTCTGTACGTTTTTAGTTATTTTCTTAATCACACAAATGTATGGGATGCCACCCAACAACCCATAGCACTACCCATAAGTTTGGCGACACAGTTAAAATACAGTTGAATAAGACATTAAAACATTTATTGACTGAATTACTCCTCAAAGAATCCATGCCTTTGTGTTTTCATGACATGGTACTAAGCACATGGAAGTTTGCGGTTCGTGGAATAATCTATTCCTAAAAATTCCTCTGATTAAAATTTAAGATAGATTAAAATGTATTCACAAGAAGCACAAAATTAGATCAACTGTGCATAAAAGTGTGGTTTAAATGCATTTAAAACAAGTCCCACTTTCACAGGCATTTAAATAAGTCTGATGGGGTCTCACAGGAGGTGAGAGAAGGGGATGGAAGGAAGTCATGTTGGGGGCAGAAGGGAACAGGGAGTCAAGAATTGTCACTCATGTCCATAGACCGTCACCCAGGGGAATCTGTAAAAACTATTCCAGAAACGGTAATCTACTGTATTAAATATTTCTTCACAGATTCTGTCAGGATGTAGCTTTATGTGTTCTGAGGGACCTGGTGTGGCTATAGCAACAGCCCATTTAACAAGAAAGTTTGCTGACATATTCTTGGAAACATTTGGAAGGTTTTAGTTTTTGCTTCGTCTAGGAGTAAACAGATACTATGCGAATGCTTAAACCACCTCTCTTTTTGTATGTTTTTAATTATTTTCTTAATCATACAAATGTATGGGGTGCCATGTGATAATTAGATACATTTGATGGAGTGTGATAGTCAAATCAGGTTAATTAACATTTCCATCTCCTTAAACACTTGAGAAATTTGGTGAGCACATAATAACTCCATATTTATGAGGTATAGTTTAATATTTCAATACATGTATACAAAATGTACTCATCAACTCAGAATAATTAAGATTTCCATGTCCTTAACTTTACTTTGCGATTGGAGCCTTTGAGCTGCTCCCTAATAGTTATTCATACAATATACAATGGGTTATGGTAAGTTATATCCCCCTATGATTCTGTAGAACACCAGAACTTACTTCTAACTCAAAACCTCTCTTCTGTAGAAGGAAACAGATGTGACCGTTTCTTCTCTGAAACCACCCCAAATTCCTCAGTGTCACCCTCCCAACCGTATCTCCCGCCTTCAACTCTTTCCCTTCATGCCCACATATAGCTGGTCTTAGGACCTTTGCACATGCCTGGGGGGGAAAAAAATCTTCCTCGTCTGTTCTCACTTTCTCTTCTTACTTGGATAGTTCCTTGTAGTTTTTTATGTTTCACCTTAATTGCCTCAAAGAGGCTTCTCATGATCATTTAATTTAATAGCATCCTATCTTTCATTCTCCCCTCAAGACTGTTCTCCTACTTCAGAGAATGAACACTGGCATGAGTGCCCTCTGATCTCTCCCTGCCCTGTACTCTGGTGGATGATCCCTGTGATGGGAGTTCCCAACTCCCGGTTCTCCCTTCCTTTCTGAATTTGGGAAAAGCCTGTGCCTTTGGGAAGCACTAAAGGAGATCAGAAAGACAGGAGGGGAGAAAGTGGGACCAAATCCTCTCTGGGGATTTCCATCTTACTTTCACCAGGGCTGAAGATCCCTGGAGCCTTCCATTCACACCAGCTACCCTCTGGGCTTCCACTTAAACTGGCTAGACCTCACTGAATGGCTCCCCTCTTGATTCCAGTCCCCCCAGGTGATCCCCAGGCCAGGCTCAGATAACATCCCCTGCTCTCCTGGCCTCTTTGTTGAATGACTTCCTGCTGGTGGTTATTTCTGGATTCTTCACCCTCTCAGGCTTCTCAGCATTTTATCAGCCACATTAAGTAACCCAGTCCCCGTGTTCTGGTGGTTTCTGACTTTCCAGTCGAGCTCTCACTGACACCAGATGTGTCTTGACTCTCTTGAATTGTGGATTATCAATTGTCTTTTCTTACAATGTCTAAACACTCTCCCGCCCCCTCACATACACACTCCTTCAGAGCCAAAAAAAACAAGCCACTACAGAATCTCTAACACCCAGCAGAGGGGTTTGGCTTTGGGTAGCTACAATAATATTTGTAGAATAAACACTCAAAAGGTGGCTGCGATTAAATCAAATTTACCATTAATCCAGGTGACAGAGGATATTTTTCTATCCTAGCCTAGGTCCTGTAATTGTCATGAGCAAATCATAGTGAGCAATCCTTTATGGTTATGCAAAGAAAAAGTTTTACTGTGGGGAGGCCAGAATGCTCAGCTCTGCTGCTATTATTATTTTTTCTTTCTTTCTTTCTTTTTTTTAATTTTTTTCAAATTCAACTTTGGTGGAAAGAAAACTTTCTCATTTCCCATTTCAGCTCACTGAATTATTCATCAAAAATGTTCTGCTGGTATTTCCTCCTCTGTCAAGAGTTCTGCAGTTCCAGAAACACTCTGCCCTGGAGTTGCAATCAGAGCAATTAGCAGCCCATTACACGATCCAGCCTGCCCTTGCCCTTGGGTTCCCAGCCTGGGGCTGTACTGATGGAGAGGCAGCCCTGCCCTGGAGTCTGATTTTTTTTTTTTAATGGGGTGGGGCTGGCCTGAGCACCTAATCCCATTGAAACCTAGTAGGCTTCCAGGGTTTCCTTTACAGGATTAGATAATCAAATAGCCTTAAAAGTGAATGGCTCAGGAGTCCAGGTCATAGCATCTTCATGTCCGACTATCTGCTTCTCTCTGCCTCAGCCCTTGCCTAACTGCAGGGCAGCTCTATCAGGACCACCGTGACCCCCACTCTCTCCACCATCCCGGTTCCAATGGGCCTGACTAATTGCATCATTTTGCCTGGAAGTATAATTTCTCTCCAGAAGGCATTTCAGTTTTGCTTCTCAGGAAGGGAGAGCCTGCCTTCCTGATGGTGTCTCTCATCTGCCTCTGTCCTCAGACCCATTCTCAAGCCCCAATCTGTGTCCTGGCCATGGCACTGAAAAAGGAAAACTGCACCTCAGCTCTTTTCCCTCGGTCATAGATCTCTCTGGGCTTTGTCGCCGGAGGGGGGGGTGCGTGTGGTACCTCTAGCTAGAGGGCACTATGTCTTTGGGCTCCAGCACCAAGTTCCTGTACTCTGCTCAGCGGTGCTGGGCAGGGGCTCTGCAAACACAGCTCCCCTTTTGCCAGACACTTGCGGATAGGCTCTGCCACTAGGGGGCGATGGCGAGAGTGGAAGGCTGGAGGAGGCAGCTTGGACCCCTTTCCTCCCTCTCTGCTCTCTGCTCCTGTGAGCAGCATCCAGAAACTCCTCTTCCTGGCAGCACCAGCTCCTTCCTAAAGCAGATGATGAATCTCCATTTCGGTTTTCCCATTTTCCATTTTGCAGAGCTAGCTGCATCCTTCACTTTCTGGCCAGAGGCACTGCACAAGCTGCCCAGCATCCCCTTTGCAGAGGTCTGTGGGTGCCCGAGCTCACAGACAGGAACACCAGCCAGGTAGCGGAATCCAAGCTCTGCCAGGTCCCTCCCCAAAGCTTCTAGGCATTACGGTAATTCTGACCTCTTCCCTTAGTGCCCCCCTGACTCACAAGTCGTGGCTGCTCCACATAATTCTACCTCTGTTCTAGCTTAGAGCTGTCTTCCTGCCTCTTAGATTTCATGATTAACAATTCTGCTTTTGTTTTTGTTTCTGTTTCTGTTTCTGAGATAGGTTCTTGCTTTGTCGCCCAGTCTGGTCTTTAATTCCTGGGCTCAAGCCATCCTCCTGCCTCAACCTCCTAAGTAGCTGAGACTACAGGTACACCACCATGTCTGGCAACGATTCTTTTTTATGGGGGTGGGTGCCAGGGATTGAACTCGGGGCACTCAACCACTGAGCCACATCCCCAGTCCTACTGTAGGGTCTCACTAGTTGCTTAGCGCCTCACCATTGCTGAGGCTGGCTTTGAACTCAAAATCCTCCTCCCAAGCCGCTGGGATTACAGGTGTGCATTATGGCACCCAGCTGGCAATGGTTCTTGATATTAAACTCTTTCTGCTTGAAGAACCGGTAGTTTCTGTCTCCTCGTGGAACACTAATTGGTCCAGAAAAGGAAGCCGGGGTGGAGACAGGGCTACTACAAGGCAGGAGACGGAGCCTGTGGTGTGCCCTGGTTAAGGGTCAGAGTGGGAGGAGAGTCCTGGCCGCGACAGGTGGCGGGAACCACAACTGAGATGCCTTCCAGGTAGTGCCTCTTTACCCATCCATCCACCCATTCATTTATCATCCATCAGAACTTAGCAGGAGCTTGATCAGTATTATTGAGTGAATGAAAGAATGAATAGATATCTGTATGGATGTATGTATCGATTATACATACAAGTACCTTAAAACAGAAAGGCAGGTGGTCTGGGGTAGGACCATCTAGCTGATTCTTCTGGAGTTGTTGATATCTAACATACTGTCATATGCTTAGGACTGGAATAGAACAATAAGAAACTGTATGGAGGAAGGAAATGCTAGAACATATAAATAAATGATCAGGAGATTTGGATTCTGAACCAATGTGCTCTTTCTGCTTCCTGGCACCTGCTCCTAGTGTCTGAAATTCATCCCCACAGATGTTTCCCTTGGTTCGACATCACACACTCTTACAGTCCTCTTGTGACCTGGCTTCTACAGCAGTGGTGACCCCCCCAAGTGGCTCCCGGATAGATGGAGAACTTTCTCCCCTGAAGCAGGGAATCACAGACCAGGGGAGTTCTGGGGTCACTGATGGGAAACAGACAAGCCCTGGGGGTGGGGGGGCAAGTGAGGTTGACAAGACGACAATCCACTTTGGGCCACATCTGCCTGGGCTGAGGGATTGTCATGTGGGACAGATCTCTGTAATCGCACATCACATCATTCAAAAGCCACCCTGTAGGTTCAGGCTTTGATACACAAGGTGAAGAGCTATAGAGAACCCGAGGCTTTGGCCTGCTGCTCCACTCAGGGGCCTGGAGTCAGGACTCGGGCCTGCAGCAGGTCAGACTCCCAGGAAAGCATGCAAGGAGGCTCTGGGTAGTGTGCAGGACTTCATTAGGGATGCTCTTGGGATCAACACCCATGGAGGGGAAGGGATGGAAACAAGGCTGGGCAGAGGGAGGAGGTTCCTGTGGGGCTCTGGAGTTGAGTGACCTTCCAGAATGTTCTGAATTGAGGGAGGTGTGGGCTGGTGTGACTGTCCTGAGGAGCCTTGGGACCTTGGGTGAGTCCTTGCTCCTCACTGAGGCATCTCCAGGAAGGCCAGTTGGCCTCTGAGGGTATGTTCAGGTGCCACTTGCCAAGGGACAGCTGGGGAAATAAACCTTCATCTCTGAAAGGGGTTGTAGGGGCATCTTGAAGAAATGTGTGTCACCATGCCCTGAAGAACACAGTGCAGA
The DNA here is from genome assembly GCF_045843805.1 of Urocitellus parryii. Lineage (NCBI taxonomy): Eukaryota > Metazoa > Chordata > Mammalia > Rodentia > Sciuridae > Urocitellus > Urocitellus parryii. The sequence goes on from NC_135533.1 coordinate 199,458,069, forward strand.
GTGTGGTCCCTGCAGCACCATCCCAGGTCCCCCAGAGTCTGGGTGAAGTCCCTCTCTGCTCTCCCACCCTGGGTGGCCCTCCCTGGGATCCCCAGTGCCCCGTGCTGCCTCTGCAGCCCTGCAGTCCTGCAGCCTGCATTGCATTAGCAGCTGGCTTCTGCTGTCACAATCTCCGGGAACATAATCTATCCGGAAAAATGCGTGCGAATTACTAAATCAATAAACCCTGCCAACCTTTTGATTCACTGCTTCTCTGCAGAGAGCACCTCAGCTCAGAGCTTCTTGCTTCAATATGAGGCAAGCAGAATGTGCTTAGTGGGCACAACCCACGGGCCAGCAAGGGAGGGGCAGTCACCTTCATGATTAGCAGATGCCCTCCCCGCCCCCCATGTTTTCCAAGTTTCAACATGCGAAGAGGTGAGTGTAAGAAAACGCAGAGGTGAGTGTAAGAAAGTGTGGGGCCTACCATGAGCTCTCACCACCTTTTCAACCCCAGCCCCAGGTAGACATCACCTTAAAGACCCACCTGGGATCCCATCAATGCCAGGTCTTGCTCTTACCAACTCAGGGAAAAGGTACAAACTTGTTTTGTTGAAAGCAGGAAGGTTTGTCTGCTCACCCAAGGCCAATTCACAAAAGGGAACCATTTACAACAGGCAAATTCAAATTATAAAGAGATTCCTTTAATGTTTGATAATAGCAACAGCTAAGACCTGCATGGTGCCGATTGCTTAATCCCTGTGGAATTTTCTCTTAAACGCTCTACATTAACTCACTCCATATGGCCACTCTACAAAGTGGTTATTATTGTGATTTTGTCATCCCCATTTTACAGATGGCAAAAAAAAGAGGTACAGAAAAAGTTAAATAACCAGCCTGAGGTCACACAGCTGGAGCATGGAAGAGTCAGAGTTTGAACCCAGAGCCCACACTCCAAAAGGGTCAGTTCTACTCAGCACACATGGCAGCAAGATAACATAGAAGTGGGGCTGGGGTTGTAGCTCAATAGCAGAGCACTTGCCTGGCATGCCTGAGGCCCTGGGTTCAATCTCTGGCACTACCTCCCCCACCAACCAAGAAAAAAAGAGATATTCATTATTTCCTGCCTCTTCCCACTTCAAGAAGGTAACAGGGCACTTTGAATTTCCTCTCCTGGGAGCTTTTCCAATCTGCTCCAAGACAACCATGGCTTCTGCCTCTTAAGCAAGGTGCAGGGGAAATAAAACCCATACTTTCCTACTGCTTATCTTGGTGAATAAAAAAAAAAACAAAGGCTGGAGGAGGAATATCCTTAAGTGTAGGGATTCCAAAGAGCCCACCCCTGCATCCAGAACCCAGACTGTTTACCAAAGAGTTGCCCTTGGAGTCCAGTGTTGCCAGCACAAACAATAGCCAGAGGTGTCCCATAGGCAGCCCTGAGCAGAGGACGGATGGTTGGTGGTGGGAAGATGTCCCTGGTCTCTGACTGGGAACGCTCTGTGATGTGACCTACATACCCAGCCCCCTCCTGTCCTCACACCCTTGTTTGACCCGATCTCTTACCCATTCCCCCTTCTGCATTTTCCAGGGTATGCTTGTGAATAAAGCAAAGTCTCCCAAGTCCTCCCATCTCCCTGTGCTTCTGGGAAACCCTGCCTAAGACACCACCCTGAAAGGGCTGATGGTCAGAGAGGAAAGAGCATCTTCAGGGACCAGCAGAAGCTGGAGCTGGGAAGAGGGACAGCAGTAGCCAGGGCACTAGGGGAAAGGGAGGGAGTCTTTCAACCTCTCTCCTGCACCCTGGGTTCCTGCCAGAGTCAACCACTGGCTAAACCAGTTCAAGGTCAATTCCACAACATCCTATAGCCAAAGCAAGTCACAGGTCTGTCCAGATTCAGTGGGTCAGGGAAGTAGACTCCAGGAAGCCTCACAAACTTGGGGCCATTTTTGCAGGTACCATACTTCCCCCGTCAATATCCTTGCAGTCTTTCTGCTCTCAGTTTCAAAACATCTGGCTTGAATAATTTAAGTTAACTAATGGCACCCAGCTAGTAGGTGGAGTCCTGGGGAATGTATTCTGTGAGGTCTGATGGCCCCACTGGGGTTCTAAACCCACCATGGGCTGCTGTCTTCCTGCGTGCCCCCCAAGTATACATTAGCACGCAGTAAGTGCGTGGTGCTTTAAGTTTGCCACTACAGGTATGCAAGAAACTTATTTATTCTTGAAGAAATAAACCAATCTAGACTTAGCTCCCACAGAGTTGAAGAGAAATTCTAACCCCTCCCCCACAATCTGGTGGGTGTTGGTTTGAGTAGAAGAATGTAGGGGTGCAGGGTCTCCTAGGTCAGGTTCCTCAGAAGCGACCCTGAGGCTTGGATTCTTGTGCAGGTGACTGATAGATTCTTGTGAGTGGCTGGGGAAGGAGCCTAAACAGGATGTGTTTTCAGCCAGGGTCTAGGGCTTAAGAGGAAAGGCCCAGGCTGAATGGGCCAGGGTGGGCCAGACTCCTACCCAGGTGCTTCCTGCTCAGCAGCGGGAGGGAGGCAATTCTGTGAGTAAGGTGTCAGCAGCGGCACTCACTGCAGCTGGGACTGGGGTCTGGCTGACTTTGAACAGCCTTTGCTGCCTGTCTGGCACGGAGTCATCCTGACCCTCCCTCTGGCTGGTCTGATTGGCCAGTGAGCAGGAGCTTGGGCTCCTGAGGCCCTCAAGAGCATCCTAGATTGACAGAGAGATGCTCTTCCCAGATAGGAGCAGTTGGAAATGGTGAGCGTGGAAGACCTCACAAGGACACACTGACTAGAGGATTTTCTGGGTGACTTTAGAGGCTGTCTATCTGCCCTGCTTCACTCCATCAAGGTTGGAAGGGCAGCTGGGGATCTCACAGGGCATTTAACCTGTGGGTCTGTGGGGCAGGCTTGGGCCCACGTTTACCTTATCATTGTTAAAGTTTAGGCCTGAAATTAACTTTGCCTGCAAGAGAATCCTCTTGTCTTACTTCCTGCCTCTCCAACTCCTGAGTGCCAGGCCTCCAGGTCTCCCACAGAGCCCCACCTGAGCCTGGAGACACCACGGAGTGAGGGATTGGAGGAAAAGGCTGAGATATGAAACCTGATGGTGCTTTTGGGCAAGTCGCTTTCCTCATTGACTGTCTGGGCCCAAAGTCGGGCCCCCAAAACCCTGTGGAACCATCATGCCTGTTGGGTGCAGAGCAGGCTGAACTGTGTTGTCTGCAGGGCAGGCTGAACAGATGTTGGCTGCAAGATAGCCCATGCACTCAAACCCCCCTCTATCTGGTCCTTTATCACCTGTTTGTGTCAAGTCCCGCTTAAGGCTGAGCACTCAACCCCCCTTGGGCCAACAAGGCAGCTTGAAGACCCAGAGGCCCCATTAGATTTGGGCTATAAAAACCCCTCCTGCCAGGCCCCCCTCTCTCTTGCTCTCTTTCTCTTGCTCTTTCTCTCTTGCGCGCTCTCTCTCTCTTGCTCTTTATCTTTCTTGCGTGCGCTTTCTGTCTCTCTCTTGCTGTTGCTCTCTCCCTGTTCATCTCTTCTCTTCTTTCTCTCTCTTTCCTTCCTTCTTTTCTCTTTGTTGCACTGCTGCAATAAAGATCTTTTGGTCACTCCGAGTGTTGTGGTCACTTTCCTTTCAATGCCCCCCATCACAGAGGAGGGGACTTAGTCCTGAGGGTCTTGCCCAGATCATACAATTGGAAGTGGTGGACTAGAATTGGGACGCCAGTCAAGCTCTGAGTGGCTGGCGCTTAGCCAGTCGGCTCTGCATGTTCCTGGGGCTGTTTGGAGGGTGGAACTAGATGTCATATTTGGAAATTTCATGTCCTGCTGTATATAGTAGGGAGTAGGGGCCTAGCTGCTCATCTCTTTCCCTCCAGGTGCACCCTGTGCTACAACCAGCAGCCACAGTTGCCAGCTCCTGCCTGTCTACGCAGCACCATTTCTCATCATCCCTGCCCTCGCTGCCTACTCTCCAAACCAGCCAAGGCTTCTCAGGCTTCCAGGCTCTGCGGCCCCCTGTTCAGCTAACTCCCACCCAGACATTAACTCCAGTTACATCCAGCGCCACCCCTCCACCTGCTGCTCTGGGCTCCTGCAGCATCCTGGATTCAGCCTGCCACAGTGTCCTGGCCAGTCACGTCCATGCATACAGCTCTCCTGCTAGATGCCCTGCAGAATCCAGCTCAGGAAGTACCCAGCACCCAGCAATTCCCCCATGACCCCTCCAAAACATGAGGAAATGGCCAAGCCTAAGAGCCTTCAGTGTCCCTGTGGGTCTCAGGGCTGGGGGCCTCTCAGAGCAGGAGAGACCTTCAAGGTACTCCAGGAGGTAGCAACCAGCCTCAGAAATCTGTGTGCACAGTCTCTGGGCTAGTGAGCATCCAGGAGGGGCAAGCCTCATCCTGCTGATATCCAGGAGACCCTCGAGCTTTGGGAGGAAAAGCAGAAAGAGGGAGAGAAATCTTAATCTTGGCCTGGCCCATTCTGGGGTCATCATCTGACCCACCTGGCCAGAGTCAAAGCCCCTCCGTGCTCTCCCGAGCATCTTAAGCTACATTTTGAAAGCTGACATCTGAACTCTTCTGTGATTTTTTTTTTTTTTTAAAGGAGGTCATTGTTGTTACTTTTGGTAATTTTTGTTCCTGTCAGTATATCTGGAGAGCTTCTGACCAGACTCTGCAGGAGTAAAATGGTTTGGGAAAGAAGGAAGAGGAGAAAGGGAGGGAGACAGAAGAATCAAAGTGCTGGGTCCTCAAGGCTCTGAGATATCGTCCAACCCAGTTTCCCTATTTGACAAGTGAAGGAACTGAGGCCCCTGAGCAGAAAAAAAGCTAGCCCGTTCATCCTCAGTCACCCAAGGACAGAGCCAGTGCCCAACCCAGCACCCTAGCAGCCAGACAGAGTGAGTGGGCTAAAACCCCTGGGTCAGAGCCAGTGGACCTGTGAGTCCATCCCACCCTCTGGAATTTGCTGCTGGAAAGACCAGAGGGTGAGGTCACCACGCCCCACCCCCATCACCCCAGCAGGGTCCACCGTCTACCTGCCTGAGCACAGCAAAAAGCTCACTCCTTCTCCTCCCCTCCTCCCCGGGAATTTATACACCGCCCCATCACCATGGAGGTTCGCGCTGCACCGAGCACAAGGCACACCTGCTCTCTGAGGAAAGACAAATGGAAGGTTAAGAACAAAGAACTCTCGAGTTCCAGCCAAGGTGTGGGCTATAATGGAGGCTGTCTCCTGCCAGGAGGTGATGGCTGTATCTCAGACCACACTGGATCAAAATTCTGCTGCGTTTTGAAGTCCATTTCATCTTATTGCTTGTTCAGCTTCTTAATGCATTAATGATAAAACGTCAGAGTGAATATGTATTCCAAAAAAAAAAAAAAACACAATTAATCAATACTGCACTTATTCCATTTGGCTGGGACTAAGTGGTAAACAGGAGTTGGGCAGGCTGGGGAGCACAGGCTCTTCTCGGTGTCTAGGCCTTTCCCGGCAGAGCTGGGCCCTGAGGGCCGCCTACTCCCAGGAAGGAAGCGGCCGGGTGGCTAGGGAACAGGCAGGCCTTCCAAGGAGAACCAGTACCGTGGGCTGGGACCGGGAAAGGTCACAGACCCACTTCTCTCTCTGGCCTTCAGTTACTGCCTGCAATTATTCCTCTCAATGGGGCTATGACATTTGTCCCATGTCCCAGAGTGTCCAAGTGTCTCCAACCCATAGAGTACCATCCTAATCAGCTCACCTGATCTTACCTAATTCTGGGAGGTGCTTGATCAATGTGTGTGTCATTGTAGGAATTAAGTGGGGTAATAAGATTCCCCTGGTCATAAGTGTGCTAGCTGTGGGACGTGTTCCACGTGAGAGGTGGGTCATTAGAGTTCCCACCCACTCCCACCTCCCTAGCCCCAGCCTCTTCAAGCAAAAGCACTGCTCACCTGGATTCAAGGAAGGCCCAGGGCAAGGGCTTCTGGGGGAGTCTTAGCTCATCCTTGGGGAGATGAAGGATGCAAGCTCAGAAAGGGTAAATCATTGACTCAACGAGACACAGCTGGTTAGAGGCAAAGTTCAGTCCCTCCATCTTTGAACTCCAACCCCCAGCTATGTCTGATCTAAGTGATGGGGGGGGGTGGTGACAAAGAGCAGGTCCCCTGAATCAGATATTCTTCAGACATTTGTTCAACATCAATTTCTGGGCAGCTGGAGAAAATGAAGAGGAATGTAATTAGCAGTGACTAACTAACTCAGCTACACTGGAGCCCTTCGTTGACATATCTGCCCAGGTGGCACTTTAGACACCTTCAGTGTTTCAAGCATTTCTTCAACAGATTCTTACTAGGCGGCTACAGCGTGCCCCAGGGGAGCAGAGCTTCCCCTGTTCCACCAGCAACTTATCAAAAGATTCATTTCCAACACATGCTGCTTGGCATCTCTGCTCCCTGAAAATTCTGGTAAATACAATTTACTCCATTCTGTTCCATCTCAAGCGCCTCTTATGGCTTGGCTCCCTGGGCCCTGCTGGCATGATCTGTCTCTTCACCTGATTCAACCCCTGGGCACCTGCTCCCTGGCACACAAACAAAGGCACATTATACAAGGACACCTTCATTGACCAGGCTGTTTGGGGGTTAATAAAAGGTATTCTGGAAAATCCAGGGATGTGAATAGCTCTTGGGGATAATTAGATGCTTAGTAGATGCTCAAGAAAGCCTTGTCATTCAATGTCCTTCAAATGGTTAAAGACTGGATCCATTTCCCCTGTGAGGCAAACCCTCCTGCAATCCTCCCTTCTTCGTCTCATGATTGCTATATTATCTTAGATCTTGCTCCAGCATCATTTCCAACCGGTCCATCTCCAACCATGAGGCTTTCACCCCCATTCCAGCTGCCATCCAGAAGGGTGGTGGCTGGGTGGGGAGCATGCCACAAGATCAAGTTCTCCATTGCTACAAGCTGAGGGCCAGAGGAGAGGTGAGTGGGCAGCCCACAGCCTCCTACTGTGCCTTCTGCCTGGACCCCTGCCCCATGGGCCTGCTGCAGCCCAGTTCCTGTCCAGGGACATCCCAGACAGGCATTGAGCTCCAGCTCTTTCTGAGCCAGTTGCCAGGCTGACAGTTTAACCTGCCCATTGGCCTTGGGAGAAAACTCCAGGCTCAGGGAGCTGCTGTCAGCAGAGTGGCCTTCCCTGGGTGTGGCCGCCTGCTTGCGGTGAGCCCTCAGCTCAGGGTTAAGCCCTGTGTTTCCAGGCCCCAGCTCAAGGCAGCCAAATCCATTTGCAGAGGAGGGGCTGCCAGAGTTGCTCTGTGTCTTCCGTAGCTCTGCAGCGTCCTGCATTAGAGCCTCGGCATGCTTCCAGGGAGCCTCGCTTTTAACTTTATTATAGTGGTTGGGCAACTTGGGAAATCTGAATTCCATTGACACATTTACAATCCTCTTGCCTCTCAGCTTGTGGAGAAAAATCCATCTCCTAGACAGCCACAAGGTCCTCCTGTGCTCAGGGCCTCTTAAAGGGCAAAGCCCACCATCTTGCAGGGCTGGATCCTGGACACAATGGCGCCTGACACTGAGCACTTTTTCTTTGGGTTTCTTCTCCTCTTGGCTTTTCGCTGAGACAGTGATGGTCTTGAGGAGGCAGTCCCTTGCAACCACTCTTTGGGATGCCTGGTTTACTGAGGCTCCCACCATCAGATCATTTTCTTCACGTGTCCCAGGAGCTCTCCAACGGCTGCAAAAATAAATGTTCCAAGGGCTGAAGGCAGGGGCTGGGGGGATATTGGCCACACAAAAAGAAAACTATTTGGAGTTAACATATAGTTGTTTTAGTTAGCTTTTGAAGCTGTGACTAAAAGGCTTGGCAAGAACGATTAGAGGTGGAACAGTTTCTTTGGGGGTTCAGGGTCTCAGAGGTCTCAGTCCATATATGGCCAGCTCCATTCATGGGGCTCGAGATGAGGTAGAACCTCATGGCGCAAGAGTGTGGTGGAGGAAAGCAGCTCAGGACGTTACCAGAAAGCAGAGAAAGACTCCACTCACCACATACAAAATACACACCCCAAAGGCATGTCCCCAGTGCCCACCTCCTCCAGCCACGCCCTCCACCCTACAGTTACCACTCAGTTAATCCTCATGAGCAGATTAATCCACGGATTGGGTCAATATTCTCATAAACCAATCTGAATGTTCTTGTATCGTCTCACACATGAGATTTTGGGGGACACCTAATATCTAAACCATAACAATGGGTAAATAGCTACAAAACATTTTGTCAGCAAGGTCAACTGTACCTTAACATGTCCTCATTTTATGTGCAGGGGCTGAGAGGCCACACTGGCCAACATTCACTGAGGAAAAACAGAACCCAGGTCAGGTATTTGAGATGAGGAGATTCCCAGTGAAAAGGAAAGAGAGCAAGGGAGAAGGAGAGGGTGAGACAGCCCAGGGCTAAGCTATGCTGGAAGCTGCCTCTTTGGGTCAGAGGGGTCAAAGGTCAGGAGGATGTTCCTGGACCCAGGTTCCTGCAGCCAGCAAGAACTTGGAATGACAGTGGCAGGCCCTGTAGAGAGGAAGGGCTACCCCCCTGGAGGACACATAGATACCAGCCAGAGCAGCAGGAGAAACACCTGGCATCTTCCTTCCTCACCTCCTCTGATCTCTCATTGGAATCCGACAAGAGCCACACCTAGCTGGAAACCAGCCAGCAAGATCTCCAAGAGACAGTGGTTTGTAAGGTTCATCCCTCTATGATACAGGGAAGACTGAAGGCAGGACCTGGAGGGCTAATAGGCAAGTAGCCCTGACTGCTGTCAAGTGGGAGTGTGCTTGTAGGAGAGTGACAAAGGTCACAGGGGACTCAGGTGCGGATCAGGTAAAGGCAGCACAGGAACCATGAGTGTTAATTGCACATAAATCTTCAGAGCCCCATCCAGGCAATCTTCCTTTCAGAGTGTCCAGAGAGGAAGTGAGCTTCTTAGGAGGCAGTGAGGGATGGAGACCAGAGCAGAGGAGCCATCATATGATCTTTTAACCCACTTATTTCTTCCCTGAAATCATGGTGTACTCTGCCACCATGGTGCTGAGAGCTGGGCCATGTGGCACTGCCAAGACTAGAGTGCTATTACAAGCAGCAGTGAGAAGTTTCTGCTGCTATAACAAATAGCACCAACAGCTCAATCACCTACAACAACCACCACTGATTTTGTGCCCATGGGGTGCTGTTCAGCTGTGACTTGGTCCATCTTGGCTGGACTCAGCTGAGTCTGGATGAGCCAGGATGAAGTCTAGGCTTCAGGTTGTGATCAGGTCTGTCCCATAGGTCTTTATGCTTAGGCTCAGGCTGAGAGTCAATGGCTTCATGAGCATGCTTACTCATGGCAGAGAGTGGAAACTCAAAGATGGTTGGCAGAAATGTGCCAGGCCACCTAAGTTCTGGGATCAGAAGGGTACACTCTTTCCATTGGCCAAAGCCAGTGATATGGCCAAAATCATATGGTCAAGCGTAGGAGATCTGCCTGTAGAAAAGTCATATCAAAGGAAGAAAGAGGGAAGTAACAATTTTAGACAAATAATATGATGTCCGATGAATAACAAGAACCTTGTCACAGTGGTGTGGCAGTATGGCAGAGCAGTTAAAAACACAAACGGATATGGGTTTGAGTTCTTGTTCTGCTGCTTCTGAACAAAATGACTTTAGGCAATCTCTCTGGGCCCCACTTCCTCATCCAGAAAATGGGAATGTTATTATGCAAACCTTACAGTGCGGCTGCGAGGCTGGATGAGAAGACAGAAAATGCTGAGCTGGGTGCCTGATGTCTAGTAAGAGCTTAATAGATGCTGGCTGGTACGTTGCTAGGAAGAATCTTTTAAAAATCGTGCCTTCTGGGGACAAGGCATGCAATAAGATGAGGTGAGAAACATTTCAGGGAAATAATTTGAAATCTCTGCATGGTAGGCTCATGAAAAAAGGAAATACCTCAGTCACTGAGTCATCCCCTGAGCTCTGGGAACAGAAAGCCTGCAGACTGGCACTGTTCTCCACTGCAGAGTTGACAGCTTGTTGGAGGAGGAATGGCACAAGGTGGCCGTGGTGGGGAGGGGCGGGGCAGGGAGTGGAAGGATTGCAGATTTTTCTCTTGCATCTCCAGGCTCTGGTTCACCCACAGCCTATGCACACAAAGGTCCAAATTCTGGAAGCACCCTCGGCCAGCTTGTGAAAATGCTGGGTACCAGGAACTGCCACTCTGCAACTGGAGGATTTAAATATATGTAGATACTTCGACTTTTCTTTTAAAGATAGATACAAATCCTTCCAAAAATACATCAGCCTCTATTACTTCTTTATGCTTGGGCCTACCCAAATTAAACCTTAAGCTGTTGAAAGGGAGAGAGCCATTAATAGGGAAAGAGACTCACAAAAACCAAATTGAAATCCCTCCAGTTATGAGATGCCTTTGGTTGGGTACAGAAGAGCAGGTGTGGATGGCTGGGTCTCTATGTGGTCCAGTGATTAGAGGGTTCCCGGATGTGTGACTGGATGAACTAGGACCCACCATTCAGAATCCTCACCCATTGCAGGGGGGGCCGGGGGGGGGGCGGGGAATGGGGTAATGACATCTCCTTCCTCCCAGGTAACTGCAGGTCTGAGTGTGAATCTGATGGCTCTTGAAGCACTGATTAGGTTGTGGCCACCTGCATTTGTTTTTCTTTGTGAACGATCAACACAGTTGATAAGCACTCCATTAGCCAATGTTAGGAATTTTATTCCCACAAGGGAAGTGGAATGCTTGCTAGGAGGAAGGACCAGGAGGTGTGGGGGAGGCATGCCAATCAAACAACCACAGGCCAAATTCAGCCCCAAGGCACCAGTCTGCTGGTCTTCCACTTTGGAGACTCAGCATTTGGATTTCTTAGTGCAACCCTTTAAGGTGGGTTTCCCCAAAAGCAGACCCTAAGATGAGGATTTTTCTAGAAGCAGTTTATTAGGGAATAATATTCTTAGCAAGCATTTCCTGGAAAACCTGCTAGGAGAGTGGGGGAGTGGGATTCAGAAGCAGGAGTGTGACCACAAGTCCGGAGGGTGACATTGGGTCATTCCCACAGGGGAGCTCTGGGGACAGTGCAGGTCCTCCTCAGGGACAAGGGAGCTGAAGTAGGTATTAGTGTTTGGTTCCTGGGGATCCCAGGAGGATGCCAGGTTCGGGCATTTCCAGCTCCTGGTGCCCATAGGTCAAGTGGGTCTCCGTAGCCACCCTTAGGGTCTGGCTGTTGGAGAGAAAGCACCAGGGGCTGGTGGGCACAGAAATGGTAAAGGGACCTGGGCGGAAGGGCAGCAACTGGTATCATGTCCAAAGGTGGCTGCGTGCTGGGAACAGGCTTGTGTGATGCAACTCCCTACAAATGGCCATGTTTCCAGGGAGAGAGAGAGAACCAGCCTGCGCTCCAGCTCTCATGCCCAGGATCATCAGTCTCCAGAGAGGAGAAACCTCGGCTAGGATCAGGGCAGCAGGTGAAGATGCGCTCACAGCCAAGGCTCAGCGGCAGGCTTTTATGCCTGAGTACTGAAGATGCTGTGGTGATAAGAAAATGACAGGGGTGTTCACGGGTCAGGACCCCACATCATCCTGCCAGCGCTGGATGTCAACACTCCAGACACGGCAGGCCGTGGCACAGACTAGTAAGACACATTCTGTGTCTGGAAATGGGAAGTTTCAAATCCTGCCTCTTTTCCTGTGCCATCCACGTAACCTCTCTGAGCCTCATCACCTAAGACCTGACGGACATGGCTGTTGCCCCACTCCCTGTGGGGTGGATTCAGAGCCAGTGTCCCAGACCTCCTCTCCCGTGGAGAGTCACCGGTACCTGTTCTATCTGAGGGGACTGTGGCTCTGCAGTTGAGAGATAGCAGTGCCTGTGTTCTCCCCTTACCCGGCCTCCTATGTTTTGAGGCTCCCCTTCCCTTTTCTTTGTGAGGACAGAGGGGTTCATCTCAAGCTTCTCTTCAATGAGTGTCCCCTGAAGCTGCCCACTGGGGATCTCAGCCCAAGTTGCCACATCCCTGCCCTGCCCCACTCCCAGCACCCTCTGCCATTCTCCCACCAAACACTGCTGATGGCATGCTCTACTGTGTCATGGAATTTGATGAGTCTTAGGAGAAACCAAGGGGGATTATGACAGAGCACCGAGCAGAAAACTCAGTGTAGTCCTGGAGATGACCAGGGATTGACAGCAGCCTGCTCTCCCTGCTATGGGCAGGGGGACTTTCAATCACCCTTGGTTTCCTCAGGACTCCCCCTCCCTTCCCGCCATGGAGTCCCTCTCCTGAGAGAGGCCCCTCTCCAGAGCACTGCACCCCTGGGGTCCTCCCTAACACTGATGCCCCAGGGTAGGTCCCAGTGCCAATAACCCCATCATGAGGCCATGGCAGCAGTTATTGTAATTTCCTCTTTCTCTCTGGTCCAGGGACAAGAGTCTCGGTTTTCTCATCCATAAATAAATGAAAGAAAATAAGAGAAAAAAAGGAGACTCCCTCAATTTTTTGTTTTGCTTTGATTTGATTTTTGTTTTAGCAGCGCCCAGGAGGCTAAGAGGACTTTGTATTTTTCCAAGATGCTTGGCTCAAAACAACAGCTTGGTTTTTCCCAAGGGCCTCTCTCTTCCCATGTCCTATGGATGCTACCATTCCAGGTGCAATGCTGGGCCCTGGTCCCCTCCTCCTGTATTGTCACTGTTCTACACACACACACACACACACACACACACACACACACACACACACACACACCAACTCCATCTTTCTCTAGCTCTTGAACTTCTCCAGTTACCGGAAGTCTGCTGCTGCAGCTCTCCTGCCTCTTTAAGGTGACTTGGCATTTCTCTGCGTGGATCCATTTTTGCTTGCTTTATGGTTTCACTGGCAGAGCTGTGTCTTATTTCCTGATTGCTGACCTCTCTCAGGCATGTCTTGGTGGCCTCTCCCCGACTCACCCCTCCCATGGTGCCCAGAGCTTGTCTGCAGTGATCAGCAGTGACTCCATTCCCACTGCCCTCCTGCTTTCAAATGCCACCCTTGGGTTTTACCCCGTCCATCACATGCAAGGCTCTGGGAGGTTTTGAATATTTTAAAGCCTTTTTATTACAAGAAGAATACATGTGCATTGAAGGAGAAAAATTTAAAAACGTAGGTAAGCAAATATAAGCATTCCCCTGTGCAGAAACAGAATCTGGTAAGATTTTGATAAATATTGCCCCAATGAGATGATTTTGTTTTCCATGAATATGCATGCCTCTTCAGCAGGACTCTCTTGGTTGCAGGGGTCGGAAACTGAACTCAAACCCCTCATTGTAGATGCGGTTATCCTTCACCCACCTCATATTCCAAGCCAGGACCTAGGTCCTCCAGATGGGACTAAGTTTGGAGACCGAGTCTGTAAAGAGGCAATTAAGTTAAAACTGATACTGGTCTTGAAAGATCAGGACCGGGCCCTCCTTCCCCCAGTGTTGACGATTAAACACTTGAGAAATGCTGAGGCAAGAGCAGAAAGTAAATTTTATTTAAGAAACAGAGTGAGGGAGAGCAAGAGAGAGCGAGAGAGAGGACAGGAGGAAGGAGCTGAGACCCAGAGCTGGTGCTTATGGGAGTGGGGGGGTCTTGCCCCGTTACAGATTACCTTTCTTCTCATGCCCCCTCCTTCTCTTATCTTGCCTACAGGACCAAAGGGCAGGAAAGAGTAACCCCAGGGGGTAATCGCTTGTGTCTTCCTCCCCTGGAGATGTTACCTTAGGGTTGGTGAGGAAGTGCTATCTACCCATTTCCTTTCCTTTGTTAACAGCTATTTGTCCTTTGCCTTGGCTCAAAATGAGGTCCTTAGGGTGGGCCCTAACCCTATATGACTGGTGTCCTTATAAGAGACTAGGGAGGGAGGACAGAGGGAGAAGACACTTCTGCAAGCCAAAGAGGAAAGGCCTCTGAGGAAACTGACCCTGGGGATACCTTGATCTCAGACTTGCAGCCTCCAGAACTGTGAGTCAGTAATTTCTGCTGTTTAAGTCGCTCCTTGGTACTTTATTATGGCAAATTCTAGCACAATATACATCCTTCAAAACCACTGCAGCCCAAAGGGGAATTAGCCCAAAAGGGTATTTGCCCGAAGGATCATTCAACTGCCAGACAGGCTGAGATGCAGCTCAGTCACATAGGACACCTGGATTCAGGGTTTGAAAGCTACCAGGAGCTCTCAAGTGTCTTCCATCTCTGCCTCTCTTTGTCTCTGTCCTCCTGGCTTCCTGTACATGGCAGGAAACAGAGCCCCCATTTCCAACCTACTGCTTCACTCCCAAGAAAAGCTGGCCTTTTGTCTCACTGCTGGTTTTATAAAATCCTAGGAAAGAATTTTAACTAGCCTTATCAGGTCATAAGAAGGACATGTTTGTTAATTTGCTGAGAGCACTCTGTCAGGTGCAGGTAGGGACCTTGTCCCACGTCACTCGGGCTGTGGGGGCTATCACTGAGTCCAATGTCGGGGTGGCCTGTGAGGACAGCTAGCAGGCCCTTCGTAAACCAAGTGAGCCTATACCAGTCTCCCCAGACTCCTGTAAATCTTGCCTCATCTTCAAATATTTTCCATTGTGCAGGCACCCTCCCCCACAAAGCTTGCCTTCTGAGACGTGAGAAAAGACCAAGGTCCTTTTCATTAGAAGGTGGCAAAGGCCAATGCTAAGAGAGGCCAGCAGGTGGGAACCAATCCTAAATCCAGAGCCTCGGAACCCAGAGAGCCCCATCCACCTGCTCTGTCCAGCTGGCCTGCTGTGCGCCCCAACTGGACAACAGAGGGACTTGGCAGAATGTCTGCAGGGTGGGTAGTTAATTTGTTTTCTACCTCTCTTTTCTCTTTCCTCCTTCCTTCTCTTGTAACTTGTGACTGAGACATCAACTCAAGGCAGGGGTCCACTCTCATCTAACCCGAGAAGCTAGCACTCCTGGGGCTAGCATGGCCACCAGGACTGGTGCTGCCTCTCAGGCCACTGACTCTCTACTTGGGGTGTCTACAGGCTTGGAAAACTGTGCAGCAACCTTGCATCTCAGGGATGCCCTTTCCTCTTCATGGAGGCCTCCCTAGTCAGTAAAGATTCGTTGTATTTATGCTTTTTGTTTGTTTTGTGGTGTGGAGCTAGGGATGGAACTCAGGGCCTCACCCGTGCTAGGCAAGCACTGTGCCACGTAGCTACATCCCCATCCCTATTCGTGTTTTCTTTACAATTTAGTTTTAAGAGGCAACAAGGCCCAAGGAATTTCAAGATCCCTTCAAGGACATGCAGGGAAGCAAGACTGCCCATCGCCATCCTATCACGCCCAGTCCTGCTAGTTGGACTCTGTCTCCGCAGGGATTATTCAGGTCCTGCTGCAAGATAAATAACATTTTCATTCGATATTTTGAAAAATCAAATTGGCAAACTGCGGCCCATGGGCTCTCTGCCTGTTTGATAAATATAGTTTTATTCAGACACGGTCGGCCCATCCATCCCGCAGCACTTTGCTGCTATGACAATAGAGTCGGCCAAAGAGGGAGGGAGCAGCCCCGAGACAGCTCCTCCCTTGGTTTGGAGATGCATCTGTCAGGGTTCTCCAGAAAAACACTACCCACAGCAGGAGAGAAAGAGAAGGAAGGAGGAGGAGAGAGAAGGGAGGGAAGGGGAGAGAAGAGGAGATTTTAAGAAATGGGCTTATGTGAGTACGAAAGCTTAGAAGGTCCCACATCTGCAGGGGACTGGCAGGCTGGGAAGAGTTCAAGTCCACCAGTGCTCTGCTGACCAAATTTTCTTTCCTCTTCTCCCAGGGAGGTCAGTCTTTCTTTCTTAAGGCCTCATCCATTTGGATCCCGCCTACTACATGAAGGGTATTCTGCTTTACTTTAAGTCTAAAACAAAACAAAACAAAAATACCCTCACAGGAAAATCTAGAATAGCATTTGGCAAAAACACCTAGGTACAGTGGCCTGGCCAAGTCAACCCAGAAAATTAACCAACATAGATACCTTCCATTATTATTATTAATTATTAATTATTATTATTATTTATTATTATTTTTGGTACCAGGGATTAAACTCAGGAGCACCTGACCACTGAGCCATATCCCCAGCCCTATTTTGTATTTTATTTAGAGACAGGGTCTCACTGAGTTGCTTAGCCCCTTGCTTTTGCTGAGGCTGGCTTTGAACTTGCGATCCTCTTGACACAGCCTCCTCCTGAACCTCTGGGGTTATAGGTGTGCGTCACTGTGCCCGGTGATACCTTCTATTATTATTGAATTTCTGATTGCCATTTAAAAAAAAAAAAAAGGTCCTCACAAGAAAATGTTCTCCTCTTGTTCCAGCTTGTGCCTTAAAAATCAGCCTCTAGCACTTGACCTTCGAGAGTACTCCGTATATAAGGAATCAAAGCCCCCAGCACTCTTCCTCTGTGGAATGTAAGGACGATTCCTTTTATAATTTTTTTCTTCTAAGACTTAATCCTAATAATAATAAACATGATTTATCAGATTAAGACACTAATTAATCCTGTCTGAACAATTTGATATTATCATGTTTAATTTCAAATTTAATTATTTTGGTATTTAATTACAAAACAGTTAATTACTTTATTGTAATTATTTATCTTTTTAAGTAGAAAGAGGCCAAAAATCCCTGATAATGGGCTACCCTGAGGTATAGCCGTTTCCTAGTATATCTCCAACACGTATCAGCCTCGCTTCTTGATTTTCCTGGGACATAAGCTTCTCTTTTAAATCTTTTTTCAATTTCTCACTTCCAATGTGGTTTTAGCCTCTTCTTTATGGTCCTAGAACCAATATCCAAAGCTACATTCTCCTCTTTGCACTGATTTCTGCACTGAGGCCCTCGTGAGCTGTTTTGTTTGAAGAAATGGCCTTAATGGATGTCTTTCTGCTCTCTCCATCTTCTCAGAGCCAGGAGCTTGAATGGTGTGACATGTGACACTTGAAGGGTGCCCATGCTCAGGACGGGGCAGACAGTAACCAAGTAGGCATAGAGTCAGGTCACGGCTCTGCCCTGGTGCTGCTGGGATTGTCCACTTTACCTCTTGGAATGAGGGTCCTAGGGAAGGCACAGGATGGCTGATGTCACATGGGCTAATTTGTTCACTGACACAGAAGTATTTCAACATTTTCACAACTGGTAAAACTTCACCAGAAAATAACTAGCTCTGCCTCCCCCATTGCCCACCAGGGCCAGGTAAGCTAAGAAGATGCTCGAAGCAGGCCAAAGGCTGTGCATGTGTGGGGACAATAGGGGACCTGAGAACTGCACCCCATACCTGGGAAATAGCCTGGTGATGTTCACACCTGGAGGTTTTTTTCTAGAGAAACTAAAAATCAAGATTTGGGGTGAGAAGATTTCAGATTCTAAAATATTCAATGTCTATTCAGGTCTGGGTTCAGACACCTGTGGGTCCACCAAAATTTGACTGAGACTGGAGCTGGCCCATGGTGGCCCTCCCACTTTAAGTCATGGCTCCTCCAGCCAACACAGGGTTCTGTCTTTCCATCTTCTGTTTAAAAGGAAGGATGGTTCTGTGGCTTCTGCTTAGGATGTCTAAAGCTGGAAAAAGCATCATTCTCACCTAACAACAGAAAAAAAAAAGAAAAAAAACCCTTCACGTGGGGCAAATTCACAACTTTTTCTTGAAGCTGTGAGACCGCTGAGGCCACATGGTAAACAACTAACCGAAAACCTAAAAAGTAACAAGGATTTGCAAAGAAAGATGGGATGTAAGTACCTGTTTACCCAGAGCTGATGTTACCAGACGCTGTACTAGCCAGTAAGAAGAAGTTACCTAAAATTTGTAAGGATTCTCTAGAGTGGAGGAAGTGGGAGAACTTAAAACCATAGCCACAGGGGTTGGGACCTGAATATTTCTATCCTCCCCAATTCATATGCTGAAATCCTAACCCTACTGATACCTGGCGGTGGCACCTTTAGGAGGTGAGTAGGTCACAAGGATCCTTAGAGAGAGCTAGCTTCCCCTCTGCCATGGGGAGACACAGCGAGAAGACAGTTATCTGTAAGGAATAAGCCCTCACCAGACATTAAATCTACTGGTACCTTGATCTCGGACTTCCTAGCCTCTAGGGCTGTGAGCAATTAATGTCTCTTGTCTAAGCCACCTTGTCTATGGAATTTTGTTGTAGCAATCCCAACAGACATGTATATGCATGCACATGCACACCACCACCGCCCTCCCCTCACACACAGGTTCTTTTCCACTGAGCTCAGCAGGTACAGAAGGACCACAGCTGAGCCAGTTCTCAGACAGTGGCCCTGGCTAAGTGGCTCTTGCAGTGGGCTGGGGAGCGGCAGTTGTAGCAGGAAAGGCAAGACATCCTCTCCCCCAGGACAGCAAGGTCAAGCTGCCATACAAGAGCTGAGAAAGAGGCAGAAATGCATCCTGGACCCAAACCACAAATGCTCTCCTACAGAAGGGGCCAGTGCAGAATTACCAAGAAGGCCTTACTTCTGAGACACGGGGACACAGGACTTGCCTACTATCCACTAAGACTGAATTAGAGAACAGAGGATGCTCTCTCCTCCTCCCCTAGGCTAGGATAGGCCAGGAAGTGTCAAGTGACAAGTGACAGCATCCATTTTTGCAAGGATGGGGCAACAGCATGGAAAGATATTGCCTCTATGCAAAGGAAATACCTGAAGCCAAGGGTAGAGCAGACTGGAAATAACTCAATGTCCTACAACTGGGGAATTGGGGAATGGATAAACAAACTAGGTACATCACACAGTGGCATAAGAAGCACCAGCATAAGGGACTGAACTATGGATACACTCAACCATATGGAGGGATCACATGCATGGTGCTAATTCCTACATCCTGTAGGATCACATTTATATGACATTCTTGCAAAGGTGGGACAGTACATAGATCATTGGTGGCCAGAAGCTGGGATGGAGGTGAGGACTGAGCAGCAAAGGAGAGCAGGGAAACTCTGGGTTGATGGAGCTGTTCTGTATCTTGATGGTGGTTCCTGACTCTATTCTCAAGACTTTCAGAACAGTATGCTAAAAAGGGAGAATTTGCTCTGTGTACATCTTAATCCAATAAATGGGGGGAAATGGGGATGATGAAAGGATCAAATAGCCCATCAGCCCTTTTCTTTTGACTATCTTTTATTTGGAATTAAGAAAGTTGTTCTAAGAATATTAGATAACGGTAGCAAAAGATAAGCACATGGATAGATCAGGATCCTTGTACTGTAAATGGAAGAAATGCAACTCAGTGGACTAAAACAACTCTTAGGAGTAATTTGATGAGAGAACTGCCTATAAGGCTCACAGGCTGGCAGGCTGGGCTCCTGGGATGATGGACACCAACCCATTTCTGCTCCCTCATCTCTCTTCCCTCACTGGGTACATTCTCACCTCACATGGGCTTCTTCTATGTGGAGGTAAGCATGGTTATATGCAGTTCCCCAAACCTCACCTGCCACCGCTTTATCAACAGTGAGGAACTGCATCCTTTATTCTAATGCTAGTTCAAAAGATCCAAGGGAAGCACTCAGATTGGCCCAGCTGAAGCCAATCAGCAGTGACCAAGAGGAAGCTATCCTGTGATTGGTAACTTCCATTCCACACAGTTGGGGCAGGAGTCAGAGGCTCTGCTCCGAAGGAGGAGTGCTATGCAGGCAAATTATGAATCATTAGTTGGAGTTCATCATCATTTTAATGCAATACATTTACTTTTTTGTTCTCCAAAAGAAGTTGGAGTTGCCCTACTGACTTTAATTAATTTCAATTTTGTTTGACAAGTAACTACCATTATTCTGCTTCAAGCTGAGAGGTGGAGAAGCAAAGACAAGGACAAGGTCCTTTGCCTCAAAACCCCCATCACAGTCCAGTAGGGGAAGTGGATAATAAATAGCTCATTGCTGAATCCTATAACAAGTGCTGTGAGCTCAGCAGGAGGGGAGATAAGCCTGGGTCTCACATGAGGTTTCCTGGAGGAGCCAATTTTAGGCAATTTTGAAGGTCGAGAAGGAAGATGAAGGGCATTCAAACACAAGTGTAAAATTGGATGAATACAGGGGAATTACTTTCACAATCAATTGATTGTGAATCCCTCAATGGGAGAGGTCAGGTCTTACATGAGAAAGATCCAAAACCTTTTTGTTTTCCTTCTTTAGCACCTTTTCATTTTCAGAACACTTACAAATTCAGTTTTCCCTCTCCAACGGTCTTACTAAACAGAAATGTTATCAAAAACAGGGAAATAAGAACAAAACAAACTTTGTAGGAAAAAATGGGTGAATTTTCTATACCGTGCTCAGCCGCCACACACTCCACCCCAGGCCCAGGTATGGAACTGACTGGCAGGTAGGTTGATTGCTCCAAGGTTGGGGATTTGCAGGTAGGTATTATGGAATCTGAAAATGTCCAGGTATTTCCAAGTTGCTAAGCAATGCATCATGGGACCTAGATTGAGGCAGGAAAGTTGGATGCAGGCCTGTGAAAAACAGGAAATATGGGAGTTTTAATGAAGAAGAGCCAAAACCCTGTAATAAGGGCACAAAGAATTGGAGGAGATTGAAATGTGAGAATGAAGGGTTTCTCACTGTGTAGTTCCAGAAGGTGGCCATGCAAGGGGTCCGCTGTGTGTGGGGCCATAGTGTGTGGTCATGCGAGTGGTTCGCTGAAGTGGGTTGGAGGGATGGTAGTTAGCAGTGGTGAAGACGTCAAGGGACTCTGAGACAAGATGTTAGATGGACATCAACATGAAAGCTGAAGCTGTTAAGGTTTATGGATGAACTTGGAACAGAGAGAAAAGCCAAGAGGCAGATGCTGAAGTCTTCAGGGGATGAGAGGGAGTGATCAGGAGTTCGATGAACCAGATGGCCACTGGGAGGAGAGAGGGAAGCCGATCTCACTGACAGGAGCTTCAAGAAAGAGGCATTGCCATGGGAAGAGCGTGCCCATGAGCAGTTGCAGAGACAGCGGGGACAACCCTCACACCGCTGGCCCGAGGCGGAAGAGCTGGAGAGAAAACGAGCAGCAGCCCACGCTCAGGAAGTGCAGGACACAGCCTTGGCCCGGGTTGAAATGCCAATGCAGCAAACATTTGCCGTACGCTGGACACTGCCTGAATATGAAGACGAGCTCAGTGTCCTTCCAAGTGTAGCACTGCACCATTCATCATAGTTGAGATGATGTCAGTTGTTCCGGAACGTTCGTCTCCTCGATTTAACACCAATAATTCAAGATTAAGGCGCCTATTTGTGTGTGTGTGTGTGTGTGTGTTCAGCATATTTGCCTGGAGAATTCACAAATATTACTGCTTGAATACAGCTGAGGTTTAAAAGGGTGTCCATATAAAGAAAAATGTCAGCTAAATAACAAGACAGGCAGCAGAGATAAGGGGGAAAGGTTGAAGGTCATATGCAAATGCCTAAAATGTGCCAAACCCTGGGTTGTCTCATTGACTCTTTATAACACCTCAGTGAGTGAGATATAGCTGCCACATCCATTTGTGTGTCGGGACAGAAAGGCTTGGGCTGCCTCTCTGTAACTTTCTTAATAACCAGGAAAAACACCGCAGGGGCAGCGGGGCCTCACAGGTTCCATGTCTGATGTTGGGACGCCCTGCAGCTCCAGTTCACACCCAGGAAAGAATGGCAGAGTGGAGGGAGGTCACCGCCAGTCTTGGTCCTGGATATTCTGAGATCCAGTGTGTACTTTTTATATTGATGTAGTTTAGATATTGGTTCAACCCGATTTCTTCCACAAAACGTAAAAATCCAAAACAAAAACGTGGCCTCACCATATCCATTCTACATAGGCTGTCTTAGGTTCTGTCAATGGACTGTCCACCACCAGGCCAGGCCTCTGCACTGAGAGGCTCCGGGAAGCAGCTCAGAGCTGCCTCTGGCATGGGGTCTGGCTTTCCTATCTCCTGAAAGAGCCAGGAGATGCAGCCCAGAAGATAGTGGAGCTAACTCCCTGAGAGGACACCCTCCACCACTGGGGGATGAGAGATGGGAGAGAGATGCAGACCAACGTCCTCTCCACCCTCCACATTTGTTCTGAGATATCCCACAGGGCAAGATGAAGAGAGATGCTGACGCTCTTCTTGAAGCAGGGCCTGCTCCGCTCAGCACCACCTTGCCTTTTCCCCAATCCCTGCCTGCCTGGTTTCCTCCACCCTCCCTCTCTCTCTCTGCCCTGGAGCAAGATCTTTCAATAGAGTCAGAATGCCCCAGTCCTGCCTCTCTCTTCCCAGGCAGGAAAGTCTGGACTATGGGAAAACAGGTAGGGACTCCTCCCACTGCCCCAGAACCCAATTCTCAGCCACAGACAGTTTTAAAAGCTAATTCCAAAAACACAGTGGGTTGGTTACTCTCCTCATGCTCAGACTGTCCAGAGGAGCTGGGAGGCTGCTGGCTGAGAGGCAGACCAACTGCTTGGGCAAAGGGTTAGCAGCACTGACTGGGCTTCTGTGCAGCATTCGGTGTCCAATGGGGCAGACCACGGCCATCAGATGTGCACAGATGACAGTAAGGGCAAAAGGAGCGGCCATGCTGTGGTCTCGCCACCACCTACTCTCCCTGGCCCTGTGGGCTGGGTGGTATACTGGCAGGAAAGCCCCCAACATTCCTGTTAGGTGGAGGATGGGAGCACCTTGTGGAGTGAGTACTTTGAACTGGCCAGTGATTGAGTCCCTGGATTAGGCTAACATTTTTATTGAATTAGACTGGGCTCTGCTCGAGTGGACTGAATTCAGTGTTGCTGCTGCCAAGTGAGAATGAGAGCTCATTAAAGAAAGTACATGCGATTATTATTATTTTTTAAGTGCAGTTGGACTCTCCCAGGCCCCATTTTAATTTGGCCAGGAGCCCTGCCCTTGAGTGTGAGCCCCGAGGAGAGCCAACTAGACTCCAGCACTTGGACAAATGGGGTTTATGCTTCTGTGTCTGGGATAACAAGGCCTTGGGTGAACCACCAAGATGCAGCTAGAGTCTGGTTGCAGAACCTGTTGACAGGAGAGGCCCGTCCAGGTGCTCTGGGCCCCAGAGACAGCAGGAATGAATGCAATGTCCACACTCGAGTATGCTGTAATATGCTCTTTACTATTTGTATTCATGGTGAACACAGCCCCAATATCACAGCTGGTTGTTTTTTTGCATAAGTGGTGTGTGTGTGTGTGTGTGTGTGTGTGTGTGTGTGTGTGTGTGAAGTGATAGTGAAGAGCTATGAGCAGACAGACTTGGACTTGAGGCCCAACTCCATCACCTTCCAGCACTGGAAGCTGAGCAAATCCTCCACCTTTCCATAGCTGGGCCTGTCATCTGTTCATTGAGGATCATGCATATTCACCTCATTGCCTCATGAGGGAATCCAGACTCCTGCCATCACCTGCCACCTTTGTTCCTGCCACACATCCCACCTTATGCTGGCTTCTCTCTGTTCCTACCCTGTCCCAAACTGGATCCTGTCTTTGCCCAAGTCTGTACCTTGGTGGAGGCTGATCTTTGGACTCTAAAAAGCCTCTAACTGGGGACAGGAGCAGGGATGAGGGTATAGGAGGAGGAAGGCTCTGGTGTATCTCACCACCCTCCTTACTTGGGTGCCCTGATTCTGTCCAAAGCTGTGCCCTATGTGGAGGCTGCAGGTCCCACTGGACTCTGGTTCCCTTCTTTGATCCTTCCAAGGGCTACTCTCTGGGGGCTTCTGTATTCTTCAGGACTCCATTTACCCTGCCTCATGGATCTGCAAATGTCCCATCACCATGTCTTGCCAGAGGTACTGTCAGGGAGGATTTTATTTTCTATCTAACCTTGAGTAATACTTCTGGATTTTGTTTAATGGATGTTTTTTTCTCAAACTAACACTCTTTTAAAATATCTAAACAATTTGTCTTACAGGAATGTTATATCTCTGTGACGCTGTGGACTTGATAATGCTGACTTTAACCTTTCCCACTACACATTAAAATAAATATGTAACATGTAAAATTAAGCGTTCAGCCAGTTCCACCTAAAATCATCTCTGGTACCCCATGGCCAGTGCAGGCCCCTTCAAGAAGGACCGAGTCACTACATGTGAAGCTCTGTGCTTAGCAACACACTCTTACTATCTGAACACTATCCTTAAAATGAGGACCACATAGTCCCATGACCCCCAACACAGCTAGATGGCAAATGTTCTTTCTCTACCTACACTATGCACATAAAACATGACTTACTATGTTGGTGATCGTAAAGTGCCTGCTGCTTCATGAGAACTGTCTTTTTTCTTCTGCAGAAGGGACAGGAGTTCATTTTGAAAAAGAAATGATGGCAATTGCCCCTGCCCAAACATAAAGTCTTCCTGATGTTCATCTTCAAACGACAAGCATTTAAAAATACACATGTTGGAATCTCACGGGGATTTTCATACCATGAATAGTTAAGACAGAATATATCACTCTTCATTAAAGAATAGACTATGCCCGAGCACAGAGCTCAACTTCCTATTGCCCCAGCTCCGCCCACCCCACACCCAGACACACCAGCACATTCACACCCACATACTGCGATTCCCCCGTCCTCCCAGTCAGGGGGCAGGATGGGGCACCAGCATATTTGTGCCCAGTAGCACCAGGAGACTTTCTGATTTTTGTGCAAATTGCTTCTGGAACAAAATGAGCTGGCCTGGGGGAAGAGTCTGCCACATCTGCAGCGGAGGGCTGCTAGGATCAAGCAAGATGGATGGAAAAACTTATTTTTGAAAATCCTTTTGCTATTTAAGTCGCATCGAATGATGAACTACACTGAGACACCCAGAGGGGTACCTTGGTGGGTAGGGAACAACCTTAGTTTGGTTAAGGAAAGTAGGGAGAGAAAAATGACGCTGAGACAAGAAATACAGCGTGGTCACCC
The DNA here is from genome assembly GCF_045843805.1 of Urocitellus parryii. NCBI lineage: Eukaryota > Metazoa > Chordata > Mammalia > Rodentia > Sciuridae > Urocitellus > Urocitellus parryii. The sequence continues at coordinate 199,482,988 of NC_135533.1, forward strand.
AGAATCTGATTTTCTCTTAGTTTGAAGAACAAGCATGTCTGGTGTCCAATCGAAGAACCTCTTAATCCCTTCCAGGATGGAGAAAGCTGTACATGTACATTCACGCCACGTTGAAACTTAGGAAACTCCTACCCCAAGGCCTCCCTGCTCCATCAGATGGAGGTAAGAGGACCACAGACCCCTGATTAATAGTGAAGCATCCCAGCTCACACCCCGGCATGTGGGTGTGAATATGCTGGTGTGTCTGGGTGTGGGGTGGCAGACCTGGGGCAATAGGAAGTTGAGTTCTGCACTCTGGTATATTCTATTCTTTAATGAAGAGTGATATATTCTGTCTTAACTATTCATGGTATGAAAATCCCAAATCTTCTTAAGATTTCTGTGAATTCCCAGCCCTCTCAGCACCTGAAATCCAGGATGCTGCCTCTTTACCCTCAGCAACCCATGTACATGCAAAATACCAGTTCACTGATTCCCATGAAATAATCCATTCTCACCAGGTACAACTCTCCCCGCACACGTCATCCTCCATATATTCCCCAAACAGGGCATAAGTTCCCAACCACATGTTTCACTGGACAACCTTGAATTCATTCCAATGCATTTAAGATGTAACAGTTTTTCACAGAAATAAAATCCTTATCAGAGAAATCCTTAGTTGTAGGTGAAAAGTATAGATCCCTTACTTTAAATACCAGTCATTTATTTCAATAACTACAGCAGCAGCCAAACCATTTCACATCAAATTTTCCTGTGCACTGGAATTTTCTCCAGTGAAGTCCAGAGTTACAGTACATTCTCTCTGAGAGCAAAACACAGCAAAGAACAAAACCAAACTCCAACAGATGTTCCAGTGGGGTCGCTCCCGAGTCAGGAGTGAGATGAAGTTACAGCTTTTGTAACTCACCTGTCAGTTTACGGAGAAGAGCCAAGGGGCCTGGGGACAGGAATGGGAAGAACAGCTGAAAACCCTGCGCCCAGCATGGTGCTCAGCATTGTTTTGGAATTTCATTTTATTTCTATCAAAATAGTGCACAAATTTATTTTTAAAAGATAAATAATACTATAAGGCTCTTGAGAAAAAAATAGGTTTCTCCTTCTCATACCTCCCTACCCCAAGTCCCAACTCCTTGCAAATAATTTTCATATTTACTTCCATTTTCCTAAGTAAAAGGCATATACTATTCAGTCTGGATTTTTTTTCACTGTAGATATAATCTCCTGCCTTCCTGCAATGAGAAATGAAGGCTTAAGTGAATACACCTTCAACTTATCTACTTTCCCTCCTACATCTTCCCCATATGGTCATATTGCTTTTTTTTTGTTAAATCAATATTCAATGAACATATTTTTCTAAGCAAACATTCATCAAGTGGCTCCAGGAAAAATATGACACTTCTCTTTGTATGTGACCTTTTGTTTTCCCAGGAGTTAATAATTGACTTCTTTTTTTCAATTGCATAATTCCAATATCTATGGCTAATTTTCCCCACATACTCTCTAGAAGATGTAAAATTTCCCTCAATATATTTAAACATATCCTTCCCATCTGTAGTTTGGAGACGTACTTCCTGAAACTGTCCTTCCTTCTCCAATTAGAGCTGGTGGTTCATCACCCTTGCTACCCACCAGTTACTCAGGGCTTCACTTCCCTTTGACTCTCTTCTCTTGAATCCATCTTCTGAGTCATATAGCTTATTTTTTCTTTGCTGACTCCCTTATTTCAGAGAGTACTAGCTTCCAGACACCACTCTGAGTGACTTGACTGGATACAGAGTTCTAGGCAACAAATATATTTTCCTCAACATTTTCAAAGTCTTTTCCTTTTACCGTACTATATTCCTGTTGTTACTGAGGTGATTAAAGCCACTCGGACTCCTAACTGTTTGTGTGTGACCCCTGAACTGTTATTCCCCCGGCCCACAGAGGAGTTTTTAGATCTACTCATTAACCCTGAAATATTTAAATTTCATGAAAACGTGCTTTAGATGGCTTTCCCTTTCCCCCTTCAAAAAATGAACATAAAAAGTCGATTGTGCTAGGCACTTTGAGGGCCTATTTATTCTGGAAAATCATATTCTTTTTGTTCTGAAATGTTTTAAAAGACTTGTTTATTTTTATTTTGAGACGGGTTCTCACTAAGATGCTTAGGGCCTTGCTAAGTTGCTGAGGCTGGCTTTGAACTTGTGATCCTTTTGCCTCAATCTTCAGAATTGTTGGTATTACCAGCATGTGTCACTGTGCCCTGTATAAAAGACTGCTCACATATGGTGCGACTCTATGTCATTACAACCAGAGAAATGAAAAGTTGTGCTACAATTGTGTACAATGAATCAAAATGCATTCTGCTGTCATATATACCTAATTAGAATAAATAAATATATTTTTTAAAAAGACTGATAATTTCTCCATTTTTTTTCTCTCTGGGATTTCCTATTTTATATTTGAGCCTCTAATAATTGACCTAAAGGTTTTTAAAAATACTTTCTGAGACATGACCTTATCTTTAGCTCCATCCTTTTTCATCACATCTTATTTCTATATTTGTAGGGTTTTTTTTTTCTTCTCATTTTCAATACCTCTACCAACTCTCAAATAGTTTTGTCTTGGCGGGTGCAGTACCTTCTCTCTCTTCAAGGGTTGAACATCATGTTTACTTCCTCAATTTCTTTTCTTGCTTGTTTTGGTTTCCACTGAAGTTTTTTCTTGTGATCTTTGCCTTTCCATTTATATTAGGAAAGTGGCATCATGTGGTGATGGCTTGTCAACAGGGTGTTTGCTGAGGATGATCAGACAGGGTCCTGCTGTTCCTTTGGAAGATTCCCCAAAATTCAAATGAGTTTCTGCTCTTTACTCTTAGGGAGTGTACAGCCGAGTTCTGGGGGCCTGCCGGGGAATGGAGACTGAAGTAGGAAGGGGTCTTACAGTCTCCCTGGTCAGAAATGGGTCTCACCTCCAACCCCAGCTGTGCCTAGCATCTCTGAGTTGGCAACTGCCCGGGGTTATTTTGTCCAGAGGGTAAAACTCCAGATGACTGCTGCAATGGAAAGGACCTGGGCTCAGCTGGGCAGGGACTTATCCAAACTCCTTCCTTCAGCTCCTCCACTTACCCCTTCTTTCAGACATACCTGGTCCTTTAGTTCCTGAGTTTTCTAGGTGTGCATAGAGATTGTTTCTTGTTGGCGCCCCTTCTGCAGGCTCTTAACAGACAGAGAGTACCCATTGGATCTACTCCTTCTCTTAGTCTCCCTTGGGTGTATACCCCTTTTATTCTTTGAATACAAGCCCTAGTAACTAAATTCCTTGTGTTTTCTCTTTGATTCATTCTTGAGATCCATTCTTTGTGAAGCAGGTACCATCATCAACCCCATTTAGAGAGCCCTGAGTGGGTAAGTAATCTCTGTTATAGCCCTCTGCTGTGCTTTCAACCCAGCTTTTCTGCCTTGAAGCCCTTATTCTGTCCAGCTTGTTAGGCAATTTCCTGGGGGTGCAAAGCCAGAAGATGGGGGGGGCGTGTGTCAGAGAAGAGTGATTCTAGAAACTTCTCTGAATGCCTGCCATTGATTTACGTTTTCCATTGAGTTTCATGGTGGATATTTGTTGCACGGGAGCTTTCAAGGATGCGGAGCTGTGCCTTTGGGGGAGAGCTCTGTTTGGTGAAAGCAGCCAACATTGTGGCCAGCGCAGGCACATCACAGTGTCTGGGGTTAAACACGGCTTGAAGAGGGACTCATTCTGATCAAGGGTTACCAAACTTACCAAACATGGTAACCGCTTGAGCCTCTGGAAATACAGATGCCCTCCCTCCAGAAACCAAAGAAGTTAGAAGCCCTAGGAATGGGACTCAAGAAGCAGCATTTTGTAAAGCTCCCCAGGGGATTCCCACGATGTGCAGCCAGATTTAGAACCAACTCTGTAGAGCAGCACGTTACAAACTGTAAAGTGTGCCTGCATCATCTGGGAATCTTGTGAAGTCTACATCTAAGTCTACATGGGGATGCAGACTCCGATTCACTAGGCACTGTGGTCTGAATGTTGGGGCCCACCCCCATTCATATGTTGGAACTTGATCATTGATGTGATCATGAATGAGATCAAAGCCCCTATAAAAGAGGCTTTGTCTCTTCTACCATGTGAGGACACAGCTCCAAGATACTCTCCATGAAAAACAAACCCTCTCCAGGCAAAGTATGCTAGCACATTGACCTTGGACTTGCCAGAGGAACCCCCCCCCAAAACTGTGAATAATACATTTCTTTTGTTTCTAAATTACCTAGTATATTTTGTTACAGCATCCCATATAGACTGAGACACCAGGTTATTCAGCTTCCAGATGGTGCTGCGGGTCCAGCACCAAACATGTACTGAGGCTATAAATGACCTTGTGCTGGTAAGAAGTTCTGGCCTGGAAGGTGGAATCCAAGACTGGCAATAGGTGTGAATTTCAAGTTAGTGGTTAGCTTCTTTTCTATAATTGCTACAAAAATTCACATATTGCAAAAAGGAACATTAAATTTTATAACAGAGTTCTTCTAAAAAAATGGAAGGAGAATATTCATTAGCTAAAGAATCTATGATTTTAAAAGCATAGATGTTACTGAAGGTTTCATAAAGGAGGTGAGGCAGTGGTGGTTTTCATCTCACATAGTTTTATAACCTAAGCAACCAGGTGAGCATCCCTATCCTCAGCACATCCAGGAGTACTGTGGGGCTTTATGTCCATTCAACTCCTCCAGTCTCTTTCCTGCAGAGGTCCCTTCAAAAGCAACACAAATCCCCTCTCCTTGAAAGAAAAAAATAACCTACTCTCCCCCTTGGAAGCACCTATCTTGACATCCCAAACAGATCAATACCTGTTCCCAAAGATAGTACTGTTTCTTAAAGGAATTTTGATGTTGAATATTCCTACTTCATCAGACCAGAAGACATCTTGGCTTACAAAAGTCATTATGTTTTTGTGCATTTATCAAGAAACTTCTGGGGCTATAAAATGACCTTTATTTGCTTAAGCCACGCTTCCTCCCTTCCCCACCAGGCCTCTCATACTCTCTCTGCTCTTCTTCACCAGCCGACATGGGTATCACATATCAAAGAGAAAGAATAGTTCAAGAGGAAATCTGTATTGTCCTTATTTCATAAATTGGGTTTAATAATTCATGTAAAAGAGAAATTTTAGCAACGAGGTTTGCATATAAAAAGGGAATGTGCCTTTCCTAAATAGGCATCTGTTACTCTTGTTGCAATGCTGAGTGGGGAGAAAAAAGGCCAACTGGGTCCAAGTGCTTCTCTCAGATTGCTAAAGACATCATGGTCTCCAGCCGGCTAGGCAAAAGTGGTTTCTAAAGCAAGTCTTGCAGGAAAGATATTTAAACCACACCCTGAAAGTCTCTTCTTTGTCACTGCAGAAATCCACCTAGAGGTCATTTTGATGAATGCATATTCCAAAAACATCTGCAAATTGTGGGTCTGTTCAGTTCTTGGTCATAAAATGCCACCTGCCCAGACCCCCACCCTGGCCTCAAATACCAAACCAAGGCTGTCTTATGAAGCAGTTGGTGGCAGTTTTGGGGTCTGCAGGTCTCCGAAGGCATACACAAATCTGTTGAGAATGTCAAGAAAATCAGTCATTCTCACAGCTGAGCTGCTGATGCATGACAGGCTGACTTTAAATATTTGTCACTCCAACTTGCTGTTATGGGGGGAGGACGGGAAGCCCGGAGAAGGAAAGGGGAAGAAAATTAACAGAAACCTCTAATTGCCCAGGTTTGCTGCCTTGAATATTTCTGCAGTAGCTCTGCGGCAGTCGGCACCAGCAATGTTTTCAGACCCGACAATGGGAAAGTTGCCAGGGAGCTGAGGCCCAGCAAAAGCAGCAATTAATACCTCCTCTTTCATTTGACAGACAGCATCTGTCTCCCTGCCTTGGGGGGGGGGCTGTTTTGAGGATTAACTTTCCTACTTTCTTTTTCCAAAATGTCCCTATTTCACCATGCCCTTTGCAGAGTCTCTTTCAGTTCTAGGAGTGTCTGAATTTCCCCAAATGTTTCAAATACCTGCAACCATGTAAAGTCTTTCTCTGGAAACTCAGCACGTTGCAACATTACCTAGCTTTTCTTTTTTCCTTCTTCTTCTTTAAAGACGTAATGCAGTTGCGGGAAGGGGCAGAGGAGGCATATGCCTATTCCAGCCACTGTGCAGGAGAAGGAGGGGTAGCCAAGATAGGAGGATCACAAGTTTGAGGCTAGCCTCAGCAATTTAATGAGACCCAGTCTCAAAATAAAAAACAATTCTAAAAAGGAACTGGAGATGTATGTAGCTCAATGGTGGAGCATCCCTGGGTTGAATCCCAAGTACCAGAAAGAAAAAGAAAAAAATTTTTTAAAAAAATGTGTTTATTAATGAAAAGTCTCTCAAGCAATGAGACCAAATTTGAAAAGAAAAATGGGCATATTTATTCTACCTGGAGGTGTATGGACTGAGACCAGCTTTCTGGAGAATAATCTGACCCTTTGAAAAGTGTGCTCTTGTTTGATCTGGCAATTCCATTGCTATCCATTTGTCCCAGAGAAATAGTCATGGTATTTCAAAGATTGCATTTTATAATGGAAAAAAAAAATTAGTGAGAAACTGAAATGTCAAAATATAAGGCTAGTGATGAGTTAAATCATGGCAAATTCACATGATGAAATATTGTGCAATCATTAAAAACAATTGTAGAAGAATATTTGATATGGGGAAACGATCATGTTGTCCAGTTAAGAAAGATCATAAAAAATGAAATCTATATTATGATACTGTTTTAAATTTCTTACAATAAATTCGTTTAAATTTATTATAATGTATATTTTGGGAAAAAATGACTGCAAAGATTTTCAACAACATATAGTACATGGTGATGAACGCTGAGATTACAGGGGCCTTTATGCTCTCCTGTATTGTCCCAATGTAACTCATCAAGTTAGGGGGAAAAAAAAGTCAGAAACAAAGAATAGATGAGTTGTCAGAGCATGTGTATCCTTGCATTTAAAAGATACAGTTTAAAATGCAGGCACCCTTTATTCCAAGAAGTGCCATTTAAGAGATTCTACTTTTACATGCCAACCTTAGGGACTTTCATGTTTTCTGTGCCTTTGAGCAGCCTCTGGGTTTCAGATTAGCTGAAATTAGGATGTTTTATGAAGAGAGGTGAAAAGGATTCCTTAAGCAATGCCTTTCAAAGAGGAGTAGGGAGGAGGTCAGGGTGTGTGTGTGTGTGGCGGGAGATGCTCTTGTGTTGAAGAAATAAGGAGTAGTGGGTTAAGATGTAGATTCTGGAGCCAGACTGTCTGAGTTCAAAGTCTCCTAATAGCTGGGCTACTTAACCTCTCTGTGCTTCCCTTCCTCGTCCGGAAATTGAAGATAATAATAGCACCGACCTTCCTCGGTTGTTGTTGGGGGGTCACCTAAGTGAATCCGACCACAGAGCTCAGATGGGTACCTTGACATACTATAAGCTGGCAGTATTCAGTAGCTCTCATTAGAAGTTGAAAATCTCCCCTCTGGTCTAGCAGGGGCGCCTGAAGTCGTCACAGCACGCTCAGCTCAGCACAGGGATAGGGCATGCAGGTCCCCATGAAATGCAAAGTGCTCCCTACCTCAGTGCCCACTGGGGACCCTGCTGGCGGTAGAAACAATGCGCGCGCACACACGCCCCACGTGCACGTGTGCACGTCCCCGCTACAGAAGGTGTGCGCGCCCCACGTGCGCACACGCCCACTTAAGTGCGCGCACGAGCCTGCAGACAGCCGCGCTGCGCCTCCGCCACCCACCTTGGGTCCCCGAGGCGGGCCTTACCGGGTTTCAGGCTCTAACTTACCAAGCCACCGGCAGCCGGCAGAAGGTGAAGGGAAAATAAATTAACTGCAACGAAATAAGACAGGTCCTTCCACAGTCTGTCGCCTCTAACAGCCACTTTGTTCCCGACGCATTCTCACAGTCACCACCCAACAGGGAAAAGCCAGGAAAGATGGTCAATGAGAAAGGGGAAAGAAAAGGGGATGGGGAAACAATGGGGGAGCCAGAGACAAAAGTAACCTCCTCTACTACCCCCAACCCCACGATGCTCCACGGGGCACCAGGCGCCCCGGGTCCTGGTCAGGGGCCTGCAGCTCCACCAAGGTGTCCAGGCTTGTTAATGGGACGTGGGTGCCAGAGACCCTGCTCAGCGACCTTCCAGAACTACTGCACGGAACAGAATGACTCCCTGGGCTTCTTCCCAGCCAGTCCGCAGCCACAGCCTCAAGGGACAACTGGCGACCGGATCTTCTGTTTCCGGCCTCCCGGGAGACAGCAGTCAGCCCCAGGCGCCATCTCCTCAGTCCAGGATTTACCCTGATGATTCAAGAAGGCCTTTAGAAAGAAAATTGAACTTGTCATTGAGAAGACTTATACGAAAAAAGTTGATAACTGATTTTCTTTTTTAATATTTATTTTTTTAGTTGATTTTCGTTTTTATGCTAGAAATATCAGGTACCCCCAAATATCTCTCTCTCTCTCTCTCTCTCTCTCTCTCTCTCTCACACACACACACACACACACACACACACACACACACACACGCACGCACAAATTTATGTAGGCTTAGGACTGCTTTTTCTCAGCAACCCAGAGATCTTTAAAGTCAAAATAAAAACAATCCATTTTTTTTTTTCCCTTATGTAGCTTGGGAATGCATATTACAGTCCTAAATGCTAAAACTCCTGTGGAATTTTAATTATCAGGTGAATTTTACCAATTGGACAAACTTTGAAAACTACAGACAAAAGTAAAATGTAGATGAGAATTTTAAAAGTGCACTAAGTAATTTGGTAGCTGTTGAGCCCCTGCGTGAAACCATTTTCTTATCCTTTTTCCTCTTTGTCCCCACCCCTAACCCACACATTAGAGTTTCATAGATAAAAGGGTCTCCCTTTGGAGCTGATTTGATCCCACTCTCCTTTTGGCAAAACTTTTATTTGCCTTTTCCGTGTTACCAACAGGTCTGTATACTAACAACATGCCTCATTTTTTTTTTTTTTTTTTTGGCACAGCAGCCTCATTAATTATATCATCAGAGAGCTGGCACGGGGGCTCCTCAGTGCCTAGTAATTCCTCTTGCCTCCCTACTGGGTTTGCTGCCTCCCAACCAACAGCAGTGTTTCCCCTCTGCCTTCCCAACCCCCTGGGCTCCCAAATACCCTCTGGCCCAGCCTGCTCACTTCCCATTCTGTAAGAACAGAACATGAGGTCCCAGAAGAATGACACAGCAGAACTCTATAAGCAGGAGTAGTATTCTGCCTGAAAGTGATGAATTTCCTAGGCCGGGATCCCAGGGTCTTCTGCCAGTCTTTGATAAGGGATCATGGGAGAGGAAGAAAGTGATTACCACTTATTTAATAATTACTACGTACCAGCCCTTGAACTTACAAATATATTTTATATATATATATATATATATATATATATATATATACACACACATATACAGTCCCCTCTTTGAACTTACAAATATATTTTATATATATATATATATATATATATATATATATATATATATATATATACACACACATATACAGTCCCCTCTTTGACAATATGAAGCAATGCTGGGGAAAAAAAAGTGGCCAGGGGCTAAGAGATGTGAAATTTGGAAGTTAATTCCCAACGTTGAATAGCAAGTGGTACAGTGGTCAAGCAGAATGTCAGGGAGAGCATCTCTGAGGATGTCAATTGGGCTGCCACAATCCAGCAAATCATTGTTAAAGCAAAAACAGGGCTAGGGATGTGGCTCCATGGTAAAGCGCTTGCCTAGAATTGCATGAGATTCTGGGTTTCATGTCCAGCACTACCAAAAGCAAAACCAAGGCAAACCCCTGATTGTGTTGTTAGTCTTTGCTTCCCAAGCTGGCTGAAAAATTACTGAGATCCTGGTCAGTACTTTTCTCCTTCAAACCTCTTATGCCTTACCCAGTGACTAGATAAGTAGGGCACAAGTGTATTCACAGATATCACTCCTGATTTTTAGCATTTCATAACATAACAGGTGACCACATTCTCTCCCAACCACATCTGGCATCTGGGGCAACATCTGGGTGAAAGCCCTTTGAGGGATTCAGAGCTCCGTTCCTAACTCCCTGAGGACCTGCAATGGCTACCATATTCAAACAACTCAGTGATCATGAGGAGTCCTTTTTTAGTCAACTTCTTGTTACTATAATAAAATACCTGAGGCAATTAACTTGTAAAAAGAAAATGTTCTTTAACACATGGTTCTGCAGGTTCCAGTCCAAGATTGGGAGGCCCATGGCTTTGGTACCTAGTAAGGATGTTAGATGATAGTAGTGGGGAATCTGTAACTGCTCAGATCGTGAGCCAGGACCTGGAGAGAGACCGAGAGACTGGGGTCCCCAAACCCTCTTTAAGGGCATGCTCCCAGTGACTTAAGCACCTCCCATAAGGCCCCATCTCTCAAAGATTTGACCACCTCCCAATCATGTCACCCTGGGGACCAATCCTTTATTGAACATGTACCTTTGGGGGAATGCTTTTATTCAAACCACAGAAGTCCCTTAACTAATATGAGGGCTCGGCCACCATTCAAAACATTTGCTAAGTGTCGGCTCTATGCCAGGCAGTGGGCCCAGGCACTGAGGATAAATAAGCATGGTGTCCATTCTAATTTCACTTAAAATCAGGGCTTTAAAATAAATCAACAGCTGACTCACGGAGCAGACAGAAACCAGGGACGCAGGACCATTCATATCACGTTAAAGAAAGCTAATAGCACAAAGGATCCAAATGTATTCCCTAAAGAGAGGAGACACTGATGATTGGATTTGTCATCAGTTCCCAAAGATGAAGAGAACTTCTCAGTAATACACAGGGTGGTTTCTTGTCCAAACTACAGGCAAAGCCAGTGGTTTATCATGGCAGTTAAATTACTTTATTTTTCAAAGTCACCCAAAAATGCATGTGTTTGACCTCCTCCCAATCATGTCATCCTGGGGACCAATCCTTTATTGGACACGTTACCTTTGGGGGAAATGCTTAGAACAATTAAAAAGTAGCAGCAGCCCCTTCACAGACCCTCACTCTGTGGTCTCATCCTGGGGAAAACCACCATGAACAGTGTTGGATCAAAGGAGTCTAATGCTTCTTCCCTGAACATTTCAGGGAGAGAGAAAAAAAAAATCCCAAGGAATGTTGCCCAAAGGAAAATTGAGGACATAGAACTTGCAGAGTTCCATCGACTGGGTTACAAGATCCTTCCCAGGGGTAGCTTATTCATGCTGTATCTATGACTTCTGTTCTCTGCACTGTAGAAAAGTCTACAATGGATAACATTTGCCTGTTATTACCCAGGGCTCAGTGACAGTCACCAGGCACACTGTCACTGCAACCTCTGCATAAGCTTTACAGGTTCTGCAAGGCCACATGTGCTCCTCTGGTTGTTGTCAGTCAAGCCTTAGCAATATCCATGTCTTTATGTTGCACTAACATTTCAACTTAGTATCACATTGCTCTTTGGGTGATGTTACAGGTACATTTCCAGCAGGGAGGAGAGACGGCCGATGAGTCAATGCCTTGGCTGCGGCACTGTAATTGGGGCTGTGGGTGGATGGAAATCTAAAGTTTGCAATGAAAAGAAGAGGCCATAACTCAAGAAGAGGGCTGAGCTCAGGGCATAAAAATTGACTCACAGTTTCGCCCTGGAGCGGTTGCAGCAATTCCCATATGAAGTTAGATTGGGATTAATTTTGATTAATTTACATCAACATAGATTTATCAAAGGACCACATACTCTCTCCAGAACACTGACCTTGGAGGGATTTTAAAAAGCCTGAAGACTAGAGTAAGTAGTGGCTACTACTGCCAACAGGCCCCATGATGTCCCCTCTGCCCTGCATGGTCCATTATAGAAGGAAACCACATGTCTCAGGCTCCTGTGTTCAGTGTGGCCACATGAACAGAGTCTGCTCCAAGATAATGTGTGCAAGGGACACAGGCAGTTCTCTGGAGCGCCTTCTATTTCAGGATGTCCAGGGCCAGAAACTAAATTCTCTGAATTCTAAAATGCTGAGTTTTGCATCAGAATGAGATCTTCCTGGGACTGCAGTGCTGTTGGTACCGGCCTTGTGATATGTCTAGACTGGGTTATTACCTCACCCCTTGACAGCCTCTAGAAACTGTGCTCCTGTCCTAACATCCAACCTTCTCCCATTGATGGCTCCTGCTCTGGAAATGTCTTGCAAGGGATGAGATGATCTCCCTCTTCCTTGATCTACTTAATCGGATTAGACACGAATTGTAATATGCCTTGATTCGGAGAACTTCCCTTTGCCAAATTAAGTCCCCCGAGACTCTCACACATGAGAAACTTCATTTATGGACACCAGACTCTTTCAGTCTCCTCTGATTTTCTTTATTGAAACCACGTGATGCCAACTCTCAGGCAACAGAAAGCCAGTGATCTTGGTTTCCTACAAATTCAGGATATTCAAGGAACATCAGAGGTCATACAGCTCAAGGTCAGAGAAATCACCTCGACTTTGCTGCTCAGAATAACAATTAGAAAATAACAACTGGAAAAACTCTGTACTTTCATAGGACCCCTGGCTTGGTATTGAGAGAATGATAAAATTTATGACTATTTCCAGTAATTTAGCATTTCACTTATAAAATGTCTCATCCAATCTAAATTTCTCCAATTAAGTACATAGTGCCCCCATCCTGGGCCATAACGAGATTAAAAATGCCATTTACTAAGCACTCCATGTTTCCAATATGGTGCCAAAGAAAAGCATCTACTTATTTCAGCCCCATTTTGTAGAAAAGGAAACTGACTTTCAGAAGGTTAAGTCACCTGCACAAGGTGTACTAGGCAAAAATAATGGCTCCCCAAAGATGTCATGTCCTAATCCCCAGAACCTGTGAGTATGCTACCCGTAAGACAGATGTGATTTAGTTAAGGATCTTGAGATGGGGAGATTATCTTGGATTCGCTAATGGACCCAATGTAATCACAAGGGTCTTTTTTAAGAAAAATAAGGTGGAAGAGTCAGAGCGGGTGTGACAACAGAAGCAAAGATCAAAGTGATGACATGAGAAGCAAAGATTTTAGGCAGCCTCTAGAAACTGGAAAAGGCGTGGATTTCCCCCTAGCGCCTCCAGAAGGAACATAGTACTGTCAACCCACCTTAGATTCATGACCCCCCAGATAACTTTATGCTAATTAAAACTACCAGGATTTGTGGTAATTTGTTATAGTAGTGACAGGAAATGGCTACCTAAGATTATGTGGATGCTGAGTGGTAGAGTTAGGAGTTGAAGCCTGAACCCTATTCCCTCGCAGAAATACGCTGTTCATTTTTATGTTAAATGGCTTTGGAGTTAAAAATATAGGACTTTAAAATATAGGTTCTATATTAGAGCAAACATGATATTATGAAAAAAAATGTTAAATCTTAGGGTTTTGAAAAGATTAAATATGAGATGTATTAAAATCTTTTAATAAAAGATTAAATATGAGATTATAACAGACCAAAGGAATAAAATATAGGGCCTGGAACCAGACTTGTCTATATGTGAAAAATTGGAATGTTAATGAAGAAACTACCAGGAAAGGTCAGATGGTTCAGTTGATGGTGGTCAGAAGCTATGTGCAATAGCTCTCAACTCCCACTTTCTTTCTGTTGTGGTTGGTGGTGCTGGGGATTGAACCCAGGGCCTTGTGCATGCTAGGCAAACACTCTACCAACTGAGCTATATTCCCAAGCCCCATTCCCACCTTCTAAAGGAAGGTTCCACACAGTGATTAAAGTCCTAAATGTTAACAGGGAAGACAATAAAGCCAACAGATAATAACATATTTATAGCTGAGAGATGGGCAAAAAAAAAAATAAAATAAAATCAAAAACAAAACCAAAAATCCCCACTGGTGTTGATGATATTAATGAAGGAATTTCTGTGCAGTAGATAAATATAATACACAGGTGTCAACCCGGGCAAAGATATTCACAATGATTTTAAAAGATAAAGAACTGCTGGAGTGTAGCTCATTGGAACAGCACTTACCTGCATGTGTGAAGCCCTGGGTTTGATCCCTAATACCTAAATAAATAAATAAAATAAAGAATTAATTTTTTTTCTTTTCTTTTTTTTTGGGGGGTACCAGGGATTGAACTCAGGGGCACTCAAACACTGAGCCACATCCCCAGCCCTTTTTTGTATTTTATTTAGGTACAGGGTCTCAATGAGTTGCTTACCACCTCACTTTTCCTGAGGCTAGATTTGAATTCATGATCCTTCTGCCTCAGCCTCCCAAGCCACTGGATTACAGACATGCACCACCTTGCTCCATCTCAAGAATAAAATTTTATACTCTACAAAGGACTTCTGCAAGTTAACAAGATAAAGACAGAAAATCTAATAGAGAATAGATAAAGTTTAATTGATTCACAGATGAGATTCTCAAACTCACTAATAATCAAATGCTGCAATTAAAACAATGGACATAACATATTACACCCAGAAGAAGGAGGGAAATAGAAAAAGATAAGGAACAATAAGGGTCAGTGAGGTTGCAAGGAGACGAGAAACTGCACTCTTATTGGGGGAGTCACTGAGGAAACTTATGTGAATATTTGTCCCAGGACCAATGACCCCTCTCCTGGATGAACATCCCAAAGACCCGTTCACTCAGATCCATAAGAGTGTATAATACATGTGCTCACATCTGTTGTTTGGGTAGTAGAAAAATAGAGGCCATCTAGGGTCCTGTTCCTGGGGAAATGGATAAAGTGTTGTGCAGCCCCAGAGCACACTCCACAGTATCCAGCTACACCACACACTAGCAAGCTGCCCATCCATGTGAAGACATTATGGGGCATTACGTAGAGTGATAAAAGAAAGAAACACAGCAAGTTCCATTACCTATTCTTTATTTTTTCCCTTTGGTATCAAGGACTGAATCCAAGGGTGCTTAACCACTGAGCCACATCCCCAGCCCTTTTTATTTATTTTTTTATTTTGAGACAGGGTCTTGCTAAGTTGTTCAGGGGCTTGCCAAGATGCTGTGGCTGGCTTTGAACTTGTGATCCTCCTGCCTTACCTAATTCTGTGCACAAATTAAAACATAAAACAACACTACATACTCTACAAGGAATATACTTATTCGACAGCTTTTATCAGACACATTGAAGTGGGTGCCTGTGGGAAGGAAATAGAAAAAGGGATAAGGGATAAAAAGGGAAAGAAATCAGTTAAACTCGATTGGTGACTCCTACAGAGCAATGATGCTAATAGGATATATAACTTGAGCTCTTTCTACACCTGAGATATTAGAAATAAGGGGAGAACCCGTGTTTGCAATAAGCCATGCCAAACTCCAGGAGCAGATCTCCGGGGGCAACCACTTTTCCCTGTCACATTGGTTAGGAAATGTGACGTGTTGACAGTTATCTAATGCCATCTGATTCTCTAAAATACTCTAATAGGAAGAATAAAAAAAAGGGTACCTTGTATCTGGAAAAGGCCTGCTAAAGTAAATCCACTTAAAATGAAGACCCAAATGACATTTCAAGTAATGAAAAAAGTGAAAATGTAATCTTTTTAAGTTGAAAAGTGAAATTAAAAATTATGATAGTGTGGGGTCTCTTATTTCACAAAATTATGTTTCCAGTGCAACTCTGGTCTGCTGTATTTCTAGTACACAGAGCCAGAAATGGTACAATAAATATTTGTTAAATGAATGAATGAACAAATGATGACCAGTTCTTCGAAAGAACAAAAGAATAACTCAAGCTTTATTTTTCTCCCATAACTTGTGTTATGGTTTGGATATGAGGTGTCTCCCAAAAGTTCCTGTGTTAAGGCAGGGATGTTCAGAGGTGAAATGATTGGATTGTGAAAGCTGTAACCTAAACGGTCCATTCTAGTTAGAATGGACTGAATGGTAGCTGTAGGCAGGTGGGGCATACCTGGAGGAGGTGGGCACTGGGGGCAAGCCCTAGAAGGGTGCATCCTCCCTGTGGTCTCTCTCCTCTTTCTCTCTCTCTTCTTTATGGCTACCATGAGCTGATCAGCTTTTCTCTGCACACCCTTCCACCATGATGTGCTCCACTACCTTGGGCCCAAAACAATGACTCAGCCATATATGGACTGAGACCTCTGAAACCATGAGCTGCGAATAAACTTTTCCTCCTCTGGTTGTTCTGATTGGTGATTTTGGTCCTGGTGAGGAAAGGCTGACTGAAACCAATTGCCATTGTTTCTTTCAATTTTTAACTGGCTTAACTCCACAAGATGTCTAGTTTCTTCGAACTTTGCATGTGACTTTAGCAATTCTCTGACTTACATTTATGATCATCAAATCTTGCATTTTTGCTAAGATTGTGATTTCTCTTTGCAATTGATCTGCATGCTACTTGCTTTGCAAAGTACAGATGGGGACGTTTCAATGAGAACCAATTGTGAGTGATCATTCAAAAGTGACTATTTGATCATTATGTTTATTTCTGCTTCCCAGGCAAGCTCCTTCTTCTGAGGAATCAAAGAATATCCAGATTGCAAAGATGCGTTCTCCCACCCTTCTTTGCAATAAAGAAAACTGAGGTTCACAGAAGTTCAACGGCTTACCCAAAATCCACGGCTTGAAAGTGGCAGACCACAGGAATCACAACAGGAGGGAGAACAGAAGAGAGAGGTCATATCCAAAGATCTGCAGAAAAAGTGAAGGGATAGGGTAAGAGTAGTAAGAAGTGTTGGCTGTGTGCGTGCACTATTAATAATAATAGTTTGTAATAATAATAGTTCTGGCAAAGAAAATACACCTTCTTCATCTTACATTGAGCTGTCCTTCCTCTTAGGCCCTTTATCCTCCAGGTAGCAAGGAAACCAAAGCTGGTCAGTAACTGATACTTCAGTACCTCTGGGTCTAAACAATGTCCTTTGAGCTTCCACTGTCCCTCTCTCCTTCTCTCCCAAAGGGCTGTAGGAGGCATGGGCTGATTACTGTACCCAGGGTTCTCTTCCTCTTAAGCTGATCTCTGGGCCTCCCCAGCCTCTGTAGACCTGGTGTCCCTGTTCACCTGGCTGTCCCTGCTGCCTGCCCTGCTGGCATTAGCCCCAAGGCTATGGCTTCTGGAGCTAGGGATCTACTCTCCCTTGCTTTATTCCAGGGACCTTGTGGTCTTCCTGCTGTAGTCAGGTGTCACACGTAGCCTAAGGTCTGAGATTTGGCTAGAAAGGGTCACCGCCATGGAGGGTGGTAGACTGAACCTGAGACCAGAAGCTGAGTCCCAGGCTGTAGTGACAAAAGAAGAAGATGAAGTTGGCAGAATCCAGTGTCACCTGGGAAAGGTTTCATCACAGCAGACTTGAAGCCACATTCCGTGGCTACAGGAGACTCAGACTGAAGCTGAGAATCAAGGGAGAAACTCCTAGCTTGCCCCGTCCTCTAGGGGCCAGCCTACCCCCAAGGAACCCCCACTGTCCAAACCCAGTTGTCCCAGGAACCTGGAAAAAAGCCTGCAGTGGATGTTCAGATCTGGAGCAGGGAGGGTAAGGGATACAGATCTGAGGACAATGAACTAGGGCCAGTACAACCCCCAAGAGAGACACAGAGCCCCTCTTTCTGATTCTCCTTTCGTGGGAAACAGACTGGTTGAGAAGCAGCAAGCAGCACTCAGAGAGGAGAACTCCAAACTTTATTTCATGCTGGTGGGCCCAGAGGGAAAAAGTAAACTCCAAATTCTGAGCCCAGATCCACAGTTTCTTGCAATATTTATAAGTTATTTGACATCATCTTAGACTCATCCTATCATTGGGGCTTTTCCCTCTTTTTTTTTTAAGAGAGAGAGAGAGAGAGAGAGAGAGAATTTTTAATATTTATTTTTTAGTTCTCGGCGGACACAACATCTTTGTTGGTATGTGGTGCTGAGGATCGAACCCGGGCCGCACGCATGCCAGGCGAGCGCGCTACCAGTTGAGCCACATCCCCAGCCCCTCCCTCTTTTTTTAAAAAGCAATTTCTAATCTATGTGGCTGAAGACCTTGTGCAGGGTCTCTAATATAAAGTATGCTTATAGAAACAGATAAGAAGAAATACTCTTTTCACAGGCATCTGTTACATTTCAAGAGGGAGCCTTCAGACTCCTAGGGCAGTTTTTTATAATCCAAAAGGTAGGGAGCTATGGTTCATTTAGGCTTCCTGGGGAAAGGCTGAGAGAGGAGATCAGAACAGACCCTTTCCCCAGGCATTGGTTTCTTACCATAACGTTTTGCAATTTCATTTCACAGCCGGGTCTGGTTTTGCCATCACGCTCCTTCCTGCCTACACATCACACCCTTCCCACCTGGTCACCAAGGTTTGTACCTGGAAAAGGAGGACAGGACCTCCATACTTCATCACCCACTTCCTCTCTCTGCTTCCTGCTTCCTGCTTCCTGTAACCCACAGGAGTACTGGAAGGAGGCTTCCTGCTTCCTCTGAGTCATCTCAACCTTTCACCTCTGACCTTAAATAAAATCTCAGGGGACTTACCTACCAGGCTTTGCTCTTTAGGGGTTTAAAAGAAGATCAAAGATATTTTTTTTTTTCTCTCTCAAGCCCAGGTTTAAAACTATGGTCTTAACACGGAACAAGCTGGCTTCAGGTCTCAAGGCTGATCAATGACATCCATTCCTCCTTCCTCGGGGCGATAAACCTCATGGTTCACTTCAGACTCAGAAGTAGCAGGCTGCAAAAGGACATGATAAAGGAGGACATGAAAATACACAAGCTAATAGCCTCAGAAATAGTCCACCCATTACGCTCTTGCTTAGGAGATGGCCACTGCCTGACAGGTTGTGCCAGGAGCCCGAGGGCTTCCGCACCTGTCCCCCTCCAGCAACCTGTCAGGGGTTTCTCTCTTCAGTCTCACTTTATGGATCTGGTGCCATTGAGGCTCAGAGAGATTAACTGCACATCCATCCAAAATCCCTAATAAATTGAATGAGACTTGAACCCAGATCAGTTCTGGATTTGCACTTATGGCTGCTGCTTCCTCGCTCCTCTTCTGTTTTTTTTTTGTTTGTTTGTTTGTTTTTGTTTTGTTTTGTTTTGTTTTTCAGTATTAGAGATTGATCCCAGGGCCTCACACATGCTGAGCAAGCACTACCACCACTGATCAATTCTTAATTTTTGTTCATAATGCCATTCTTGCCCTCTTTGTACCACCATTCCAGCTAACCTGCTGAGTGCTACTGAAAGACAACAGCCTCATCCAAGGTTGCACGTCCTCCCCAAGAGGAAGCCCACACATTGGCCAACCCTGGGTTATAGAAGCCTGGTCCATACCCCTGAATGTACTCATGGGGGCCATCCCAGTTTCAGAGATCCCGAGGGTGGGCTCAGGCTTTTGTGGGGACTTTGTCAGAGCTGAGTTCTTTCTCTGACCACATCTGCCTTTGCCACCTCCATCCTCAGTGGAAATACACAGAACATTCCCTAATAAGCATCCCATGGGTGACTCTGCTCCTCGGAGAACCACAGCTCCCTAACTGGGCTGGGGTCAGAGAAGCCCAGCACAAGAAGTAGCACTGGTGGAGATGTAGGAACACAAAGTGGCAAGGAGTCTCAGCAGTGCCTGTTCACCAGGGCTGTGGCTGCCCTCCAGGCTGGGAGAGCCTGACCCAGAGTCATCCCATACAATGTGGTGGGAGCCGATTCCCAAAGGGTCAGATCTGCCAACATTAACTCTGGAAACATGGAGGCTCACTTTTGTCAAGCCAGGTACTGAGAGATCTGTGGAAATCCCTGGGTCATTCTCTGTTAACGTTTTAATGACAGTAAATGACTAAGCTTAGCGATGGCCAATTGGGCACCTTGGTGCACCTAGGTATAAAGAGATTAGTTAGAAGGAAAAGTGGAAAATTCTGATTTTAAGATCATGATGAGAACAGACACATGGTAAAAGACAGAGTGCACTGGGAACATAGGGCACTGGGAACATAGGGTACCTTTTGAGAGCCCAGCAACTGCCTTCCCAGTCTTAGAGGTCTGCCCCCTGTCACGAGGATGAGAAGAACCCAGAAGACATCAGCATCCCATGCACCATGTTCCTGGTGCAGCCTGGAAAACGCCTTGTCACCAAAGAGGGCCTGAGTCCAGGCCCTAGCCACTGAGAAGAGCAGAGGCCCATAATCAGAGAAAGTGAAAATGCTTTTCTCCTTATTGCCAGGGGAATCCTGCCAGAGGATGTAGAGAGGCACAGGAGGAGGAAGGTGATGCTGAGGGTTAGGCCTGGAGGGAGGTAGAAGGAGAGCATTCCTGAGCTGAGGTGGTTACCTAGGCCTTCACGTGTGTGTGGTGCTCTGTGTATTTGGTGTTGTTTAAAACTTAAAAAAAGAAAAGAAAAGAAAAGAAAAGAAAAGAAAAGAAAGAAAGAAAAGATAAGAAAATCACTGTTCCTACTTTTCCAGCAATTCACTGTAAGGAACTCTCCCAGTAAGTGAACAGTTAGAAGAAGACAGCTGTAAGAAATCCTAATAGGTAAATAAATAAAGTTCCTAGATCTCCTAAGAAGTTAAGACAAGGAAAGAACATGATAATAATAAAAATGATCCCAGGAATCATTGTCAGACCATTGACCAGTCCAAGAAGATATTAAAGGTCCTTCAAGATAACTAAACCAAAGTTGAGGTATTTAGTCACTGGATTGTGGGCCACTGGCTCCACCCTAATGAATATTTTTGAAATCTGGGGGGTCTGCAAATCCAGAGACGCTCCAAATTGTGTCTGAGGTCAGAGACAATTTATCACTTGATAAAACCACAAAGGGCAATAGTCGTGGAGGGGCCTGAAGATGGCCAGTGGAATCATCAGCACAGGGTTTTGGTACAGAGCCCAGCAGAATGGAATTTGGAATCCCTTTCTTCTTTTCTGAGTGAACATTAAGACAGTGGTATTGAAGAGAAGGAATTTCCACAGATCTCCGAGTACCTGGCTTAGCAAAAGTGAGAGTCAGAATTTCCCACTTGAAAGTTAGTGGTAGCCAGAGCTTCTGGAAAAGTCTGCATTGGGTTTGTCCAAGTCAGGTCTCCACCGCTAGAGGAAAGCACCGCTGAGAATCATCCACATCTATTTACTGGTTCTTTTTAGTTATACACGACAGTAGAATCCATTTTGACATAATTATCAAAGCATGGAATATATCTTGTTCCAATTCAGTCTCCAGTACCTCTCCTACCACTCCCCTCCACCCACCCCCTGCTCTATTCCCTCTACTGATCGTTCTGCCATTTGCCCGTCGTCATTTTTTAAAATTAATTTCTTGTGGATGTACACAATGGTGAGATGCACTGTGGTATATTCATATATATACATAGGAAAGTTATGTCAGGTTCATTCCACTGTCTTTCCTTTTCCCATCCCCAACCTTCCCTTCATTCCCCTTTGTCTACTCCACTGAATTTCTATTCTTTTTTTTTTTTTTTTAATCCTCCCCACCCATTATGGGTTAGCTTCCACATATCAGAGAAAACATTCCACCTTTGGGTTTTGGGAGATTGGCTTATTTCACTTCTTAGCATGATAGTCTCCAAATCCACCCATTTTCGTATTCTCTTATCTATCCAACTGAGAGAGGCTTTGAATGAATGAGACACAGAGCACGATCATTGACTGACCCTCCTTCCTGGAAGAGCAGCAACCTTTGACAAATTCCCGTGGGCTTGTGAGTTTCTGGAGGGCAAGGACTGTGCCCCATTCTCTGGTGCTGTGCCCATCACGCAGGGCCCGTGGACCATGCTCAGAGGCTATGGGTGGAACTGGGAAAGGGAAGTGGTAGTTGCAGATGTGAATAACTGACCTTCACACCTCCCTCTCTTGCCTGTCTTTCCCTGACCAATACCCTGCCCAATACCCTGCCCACAAATGTCTTGGGGACTTGTTTCTCAAGACATGTTGGCTACTGTTGGGATCTGGTTTGCGGCTGAATTTTTTTTTCTTTTGTATATATAATCACACCCAAGAGATCTCCATAATAAAAAGTTAGTGGAAAATAAAGATCCCAAGGAAATAACACCAATGTTCCAACAGAAGGAATCCTAAGCAATTAGAATAAAAATTCAGGAGGCAAGGCAGGGGGAGCAGAGCAGAGGGGGATCAGTAATACGGGTTTTGTAAAATTTAATAAAACATATAATTGACCCTCATTAGATTTATTCACATTACAAAAAGAAAGCTGTTTGCTAATGAGAAAAGCTTTATTCCCCAAATTTCAGATCACGAATTCATTTCCCTTCTTCCTTGCTGGTTTGGCACATTTTAAAAATGGCTTTGGTTAAAACAATTATTAATCCTAAATTAAATATCCATGACAATTAATCCCTTAAGAGCCAAGAAAGGTGGCTCCTGCTTCCCACCTCATTTTCTCTATGACCAAAAAGTTATTTTCTTCCTCTAGTGCTACTTGTGAGCTACATTAAAGCAGAAGAAATATTCTCCAGGTTAAAGGGGAGGAAATACTTTTTAAAAAAAAAAAAAATAGAAAACATTTGTTAACTGGACCATAGACTTTTTAGCTTTGTAATTGTAAACTTCCCATTAAAGGTGCTACATAAAGATGAAAGAGCAAGATTTTTATTAGCTGTGTACCTCATTTGTAAAATAGGAACATATATTGTTGTGAGGTTTAAATGAGCTCAGTGTAAACCGCTTAAAACAGCAGAGAGGACACCCTGAGGGCCACCAACTGCCTTTGTCACTTCTCTCCTGTAACTTCTTCCAGGAAATGTTAGACTACTCTTTGGGCATGATTTCAAATAATATATATTTTTTTAAATAACCATTCAAAATTCAATTCATTGAGGTTCTGATAAACAAATGTTCCATTAATAAACACATTTTTTATTTTTTTAAAAATAAAAGTAATTAAACATATTGGTTATATGCCATACTCTGGACCAGAAAAACTAGGCAACCTGCTTTAAACACTTGGGTAATAAACCCTCCTCCCATTAAAAATTTTGCCATTTCAAAATTTTAGCACAACAGCTGCTAAGTTCAGCCACAGGTAGTTGGCTAGACTCCCCGTTGGTTCTGCCACTAATATTGTACCTCTCACAGGTAAATGACAAAAAGGTACACAACAGTTTTGAGCCTTTCTTTGGCAAGAATGGGGCTGATTACTTTTTGTCCATTGTAACAAACTTGCAGAGTTGAGGGCGGGTATTTTATTTTCTTTTTTTTTTTTTTTTAATTTTTTTTTTTTTTTAATTTTTTAGTTCTCAGCGGACACAACATCTTTGTTGGTATGTGGTGCTGAGGATCGAACCCGGGCCGCACGCATGCCAGGCGAGCGCGCTACCGCTTGAGCCACATCCCCTGCCCGGGTATTTTATTTTCACTCAGGGACACTCCCTCTACCCACCCACCCAAATAAGCAGAATTCACATTTTACCAGTCACACACAGTGTTGTGTTTGGAAACCTGCGTGAGGAACAGCACATTCCCAGGAAATGTTTCAGCATTCCCTCCTGATGGCCCTTCTCTAATCAGTTGTCCCAATGGGCCACCTTTGAACCTAGCCTCAGAGGACCCCAAACCAGCTCCTACCTCATTAACATTCTTCCCAAATTCTCCATCGTAAGTCTTATTAGTTTTGCAGACACCATTAGTGCTGTTTCAACCACCAGAAATCAAGGAGAGGGCCACAGGCAGGAACTTTGCATTGGGTAGAAAGGGACAGGCTATCTCAGGGAAAGGGGGAAAGAAGGGCTTACAGGGGAAAATGTGGATGTTGAAGTGTTTGAGCAGGTGAGGATGGGAAGTGAGGAAGCACCCAGATGGGACTTTCGAAAGACCTGGTCTCCCTACCAAGGAATATTAGCTAAACCAATCCTCTGAGTTTGTAACAGTGGGGGTCTCAGACTGGAATTCTTCCTAAAGGCATTGTTTAAGACACCATCACCCAGAGGCTGAGCCAGGAGGATCACAAGTTGTAGGCTGGCCTCAGCAACTTAGCAAGGCCCTAAGCAACTTAGCAAGATCCTGTCTCTAAATAAACTATAAAAAAAAGGGCTGGGCACAATTCATAATAGCTAAACTGTGGAACCCACCTAGAGATGCCCTTCAATAGATGAATGGATAAAAAAACTGGTATATATACACACAATGGAATATTACTCATCATTAAAAGAGAATAAAATCATGGCATTTGCAGGTAAATGGAGTTGAAGAATATAATGCCAAGTGGAGTTAGCCAATCCCCAAAACCAAATGCTGAATGTTTTATCTGATATAAAGATGCTGACTTATAATGGGGATGGGGGCGCAGAGCATGGGAGGAATAGAGGAACTCTAGATAGGAAAAAGGGGAGGGAGGGAGAAGGGAGAAGAAATGGGGGTAGAAAAGGCAGTGGAATGAGATGGACATCATTACTCTTAAGTACTGGTATGAAGACACGAATGGTGTGACTCTACATTGTGTACAATCAGAGATTTAAAAAACTGTGCTGTGTATGTGTACTATGAATTGAAATGTATTCTGCTGTCATATGTAACAAATTAGAATAAAATTTTATTTTTCAGTTCTCGGCAGACACAACATCCCTGTTGGTATGTGGTGCTGAGGATCGAACCCGGGTCGCACGCATGCCAGGCGAGCGCGCTACCGCTTGAGCCACATCCCCAGCCCAATAAAATTTTAATAAATAAATAAATATTTCATTTTAAAAAGGGAGGGTGGCTGGGGATGTGGTTCAGTAGTTAAGTGTCCCTGGGTTAAATCTCTAATAAAAATTTTTTTTTTTAAAGAAAGACATCATCACCCATAAATTTGCACAATGTTTATATGTCAAGAGTTTAAAAATTCAAAACTAAACACCATCGGAGGTTAATTTGTATTTAGGATACAGAAAAGTAGCAAAGCAGGATTTTTAGAGGAGCAACTTCTGTCTCTAACATATGCACTCTGCACTGACTTCCGGTGGACACCATCCCACTTCTCCCAGAGCAACAAAAAGCTGGAGGATGGCCAATCCCCTCCATTTTCCCTCCTGTCCAGGAGACAGGATGGGGCCTCCCCACCTCCATGAAACAAAAATGCAGAGCCTGAGACAAGAATTATGATCCAATATTGGGATAATGGAGGGGCGGGTTCCAGGTCTCAGTCATTTCTAGATCCCAGCGGAATAGCATATAGTCAGCACCCAACAAATGTTTATTGAATCAAATTTGGTCTGCACTTTTGTGCATCTTCTCTGCAAAATCTCCCAACTGGAAAGCACTTTGCAATATTCTGTTTCGGAGCCAATATATACACCATCATTTCTTTTAGCAACCTTCTGGGACTTGGATTGGCTTGAAGAAACTCACTAACATTAGGGAGTCCTGTGAAAGGGTGTGAGGATAAAGAAAGGCAGCGAGCGATCGAGACGATTTTTGCAGACTGGTGTGCAACTGGAGGTAAACTAGTGCAGGTGAGCAGGTCTCACCTGACTGTGGAATGGCAACCAAGTACCTCGCTTCTTGGGTGAGACTAACTCGAAAGAGGGTATTAGATGAGCTTCCCCTTCCGAGAAGTAAATTGGCAGGGCTGACTAATTAAAGTTGAAAGCAAATGTCTGAGTCACACTTCCTGTCTTGCTGGCTCCCTCCTTTTGGTCTCCCACTTATTTGGGAAACATGTGCTCCTCCACTGGAAAACACTGTGCATAACACATTTGACACTAATGTAGACACTAATGATTTTAAGTTTCTCCAACCAAATCTGAAGATTTTTTTTCTGTGATACAAATAAATATGTGCTTTGGGCTGTGATTTTTCCCAGCTAAGCTCTTTGGAGTTCCACACACTTGTTTTTTTTTTCTTTCTCTCTCTCTCCTCTAAAGCACAAGGAGTATCACAAATGCAGGGTGTGTGTCTTGGGGGCGGTTATGATGCAGGAACTTACTGAATCTTAGGTTGCTAATATCCTGTGGGAATAGGAATGTCACTGTTTCTGTTCTCACAGGTAAATGGAGTAGAAATGTTCAGTTCTTGGTTTCACAGAACACATTTGAATAGGAGCCTCCATTTGATTTTGTAATTGAGTCACAAATAGTTTTTTTTTTTTAAGTAAAATAAAATTGCAAGTCTAGCAATAAAAGGTCTGGGTTCCTTTACTCCCCATTTTAACCCCCAGGCCCTCCTCCCAAAGGCTAACATTTCTGTTGTTTGTCCTGCGTACTCACCTGCTATTTCTAAGTAGCATGCATTTGCTGCAATGTCTCTATCAGTGTTAGAAATGATCTATTGACTCCCTATTAGGTTAACACTGTTAAACTTCACCACTCATTTTCCCTATTCTCCTAGTATGCTATTTCAGGACTTCCAATCATTATTATGTTATCCAATAGCCTGTGATTAAGTTATTATGACTGTAAATATAGACCACTGCTGAGGCTGGAGGCACTTTCATCTTTTCATCTCTTGTATGGATTTATGTTTTTCCTGAAGTTAATTATTGCCTCACTTTTTTCCCCATTTACTTTATTTTCTATGTACTTATTTCTATTTTTCTCCACATCTTCCAATGGCTCTGTAAAATGCCTATGAATAATAATATCAAGCATGTCAGATGCTCTATTAATTCTGTTGATTTCCTAGATTTCTGTCGATTTTTCTCTCCCAAGCTCTCCACCCTTCTCCTTTATTCTGGACTGAGTATGGGTGACATCTCAGGTTGCTCCTTATGATCCTTTTGAGTTGTTTCTCTATTTTGTTGGATTTAAGGTCTTTCTCTTTTCTTTTTCCTATTCCCCCCCCCCTCCATGTTTTCTCCCTCCTTTTACTTTAGCACATCTTCTAACAGCTTCCCAATAAAGTTTGCTGAAAAAGCAAAATAATTTTTTACATTGTACCCATCTAAAAATATTTGCTTTCAAACTTGATTAATAACTTGAAAATACAGATTCCTTGATGCAAAATTATGTCTCCTCATACTTTAAATTCATTATTCCTTTGTCCTCTGGCTTCCACTATTTGCTTGAGAAATTCAATGTCATTATGCACCCCAGTCCTTTGTATGGAACATGTTTTTGCCCCTCCCTGGAAGCTTTTAGAATTTTTTCTTTGTTCCTGATGTGACTTAGTGTGTCTATTTTTTTGTTTCCTGAGCTGGATGATTAAAAGTTTTGGAGATTTTTCTTGTAATATTTCTGAATATTTTTCTTTTTGCTCTTTCATTTCCCTTTCTGGGATTCTGGAATGATTATCTAATTTTCTCATCTTCTGTGTTCTATTAGTCATATTTTTGACTTTTCATTCTTTTCTCTAGGAGAGTTCCTATTCTTTATCATCTTTTTTGTATGTTTGATTATTTGTATTGGGGCTTGAACTCAGGAAAGCGCTACCACTGAACCATACCCCCAGCTCTTTTTATTTTTAATTTTGAGACAATATCTTGCTAAGTTGCTGAAGCTGGCCTTGAACTTGTGCTCCTGTTTCAGTCTCTCTAGTTGCTGAGATTATAGGTATATGCCACTGCACTGACTCCTATACTTTATCTTCTAATTCTGCTATTTAATTTTAAATATTTAATTTTCAAAGCTGTATTGCTTCTTTTCCACGGTGTTCTATCTTTTTTTTTTTTTTTTTTGGTTTCCTGAAATATACCTTCTCTCTCTGAGATTAATTAATGAGTATGTACATTTGTGAGGTTGGGGCAAGGCTGACTTTCTCTACCTTGAGCATGGGCAAGGGATGGGCAGGGTCTATGGACTGGTAAGTATCAGCGGAAGGATGATCAGGCTGTGTGCAATCCCAATGCCAGGAGTAGGAGACTTTTCCTGAGGCTATGCAGACTCTCTAAAAGAAACTTCCAGTTTCTAGAAGGTATGCACAGATACCTGCATTTGGGAACAAGGTAAGGAAACAACAGAAGTCTCAGTTCAGAAGGCAGATTTTCAGCTAACCTGCCCCCGGAGAGCTGCACTCTCTGCCTGTGCCCCTGAATCTGAACTCTCTGGAGGGAACCACTTTCTCCAGAAAAGATGCCTGTCCTCTCCCATGCACTCTGGGGGAGAACTAGCTTCACCTCCTGCTCATACAGGTAAATCTTATGTGTCGCCCCTGCTTACCCTCCGACTTCTGCAGTTTTGCTGTTTTAAGACACTGGTCTTTTCAGGAATCCCATAAGTGGGCTGCCTCACTCTTCCTTGGCATTTGAGCAATGTCTACCTCCACATGCAAAATCAGAGACTCAACTTCCCAAAGGCCTTCTGCTTCTGAAGATATTTGGGAACCTTTTGTCTGTGTCTTTTTGCTTCTCGTTCTCTCTGCCTAGAATGCCTAGAATGAATGTGATTTTTATTCTTTTGCTCTCCTCTTAAGGGAGTTTCAAGGAAGGAAGAAAGATAAAGTTCCATCTAAAATATTTGCAAATTGTATATCCAATAAGGGTCGAGTATACAGAATATATAAAGAGCTCTTACAACTCAACAATAAAAAGATAAACAATCCAAGTAAGAAGTGAGCAAAGGGTTCAAATAGACGTGTCTTCACAAAGAATACACAAATAGCCAATAAGCAAATGAGAAAAATGCCTCACATCATTAGCCACAATGAGATACAGCTTCATACTGATTAGGATAGTGATGTCTGCATGCACGCAAGCATGTGCGCTCTCTCGCGCTCCTCTCTCTCTCTCTCTCTCTCTCTCTCTTAAACAGAAAGTAACAGCTGTTGCCAAGGATGTGGAAAACTTGAAACCTTAATGCCACCAGTGGTTAAAATGTATAATGGCGCAGCCATTTCCCCCAACAGAAAAAGAGAATCTAGGCTCTGACTATTGATCATCCGTCCATCTACCCAGTAACCTCTTTGTTTTTCAAAAGGTGTTTATTGAGCACCTATTAGTCACCACACTACTACTAAGGATTCAGTTATGAGCAAAAACAGACCTGGTCCCTGTCCTCATATAGCGAGAGTCAAGATGGAGAGATGGACATGAATCAAATAGATGTATACAAAGACTCGATTACAACCGTGACAAATGCAAAGATCAGCCCTGTGCCACCACAGCAGAGTGTAACCGGAGGGTTGACAGGACTTTGTGGGGTCAGGATTTCCTGAGAAAGTGATCTCTGAATTGAGATGTGGAGTTGACGTGGGAGGGGAGGGGAGTGGGGGAGGTGACAGAGAGTGGTCCACCAAGAACAAAGACCCTGGGAAAAGGATGCAGGAGGCATGTTGCAGGAACTCAAGGCAGCCATGGTAGCATAGCCCAGGAAGGAGCCAGGTCAGTTCAGAGCAGAAGAGATTCAGAGCAGAAGGACCCCAGAGGACGTCACTGTGATTTTCGTTTTCACCTGGAAGGTAATAGTAGTTCAGAGAATGGCTTTATGCTAAGGCACAGTATGATTTGATGTTTAGTTTGGAAAACCAGCTTGGACTTCTCAATGCAGAAGAGACTGTGCTACCTTCTACAGTTGCTGGGTTGGTTGTCTCAGTTCAGCCAAGAATTGAAGAACAGGACACAGAGATAGACTTTTCCAAAGAGAAGGGGTCCCGGAGCTGGGAATCCGGTGGGGGAGCTTTGGCCTGTTCTTTTCATGGTCTCTGGAATTTCCTCCGTTCCTTATCTCTACCTCTGTCCACACTCTCCTCACTATTATTGATTGGTGCCCTTTTGTCCATGTGTCTGTTTTAGTTTTTCTATTGGATCCCCTGCTTAGGAGCACAGGTACTGTCTGATTGAGTCCCCTGCTTGTGTCGAAGCGCATTTGCATCAAGCAGAAAGTTGACCTCATTAGAAGACCCTCTTGAAGCTCAGGAGGCTGAGGCAGGAGGATCTCAAGTTCAAAGTCAGCCTCAACAACAGCAAGGTGCTAAGCAACTCAGTGAGACCCTGTCTCTAAATAAAATACAAAATAGGGCTGGGGATGTGGCTCATTGGTTGAGTGCCCCTGAGTTCAATCCCTGGTACCTTCCCTGCTAAAAAAAAAAAAAAAAAAAAAAAAAAAAAAATTACCCTCTCCATGATCCTTTGCTCTGGCCCTGGCCCTGACTTCCTCAATTGCCCCCTTGCCCTGGCTGCCTAGGCCCTTCTATATCTCCCTCACCTGCAGGGGAAGGCATCAGTAAGAGGTAACCCTCAGAGCGGGTCAAGGGAAAAGCCAGTGAGGGGGCCATGGTGTGTGGTGGAGTTGGAGATATTGGGTGTTTAGGAGATAAGTGATAACAGGCTTCAGCAAGGGACCCAGTGAGCACAGAGGGTGAGGCAGGGTGCACAGAGGAAGAGCTGGCACCGTTTAGTGCCCTCTGCAGCAGGTTGCAGGTGAGAGGAGGAGAGCAGTGTGAGTTTGCTGCCTGGTAGGTGTTTTTGACCAAGAAGAGCAGAACTGCACAGGGCAGCTGGTCCAGGAGCGGGACTTGGAGGAGAGGCCTGGGCTGGAGGTGCATCTGAGGATGTTGTGAATGTACCCACAGCCTGGCATCTGCCTTCTGTGGGACTCTCATATGTCTTCACGAAGGAGGGGTGACCATGGTTTAAAAAAGAAATCAGAAGACAGACAGAGCCTTCCATCAAAACCTGTTTTCCTCAAACGAGACGGGTGACCATGAGAGTATGCTGGAGCCAGGCTGCTTCGTGAGCTGAGCGAGCGTCCAGGAGCACGGGGCCAGCACTGGAGCTGCAACACCACCAGGAAACCCAGGAAAGACAGAGGAGTAAAGAGCAGAGCACCGCCGCGTGCCATGAATCAGCACCTGGGGAAACCCGGGCAGAGAGCGTGAGGCTTCTCAGTTTTCAGACAGGCTTGGAGCAATCACGGTGTCCACCCTCCTGCGTCACCTCCCCTCTGCACACCACAGCACACACCACAGCATTTCTTGGGTCCCCATGCCCCAAGAAGGCCACCCTCTCCCTCTCCTAGGTCCCTCTTCTTGCTTGTTCCCCATCACTAGGCATCTCAAAGCAGAGCTCTTCGCTTGCTCTGTCTGCAGGGGAGCATGGCCTCCCCAAAAGAGAAGATCCAAAGCTCCTGAAGAGCTCTCCTTGGTCAAGTCAGGCAGAGCAACCGGGTGGGTCACTTGGAGCCCCCTCAGCCTGCCACTCAGACCACACCACCCTCTGGCTTCCACTTCCGAGGCCTGCTGTTGACACCTCTCTTTCCGGTCACCAGTGTCCTCATGGCCACCTCGCAGTTGTCTCTGGGTTCCATGAGGATAGATCTGCCCGATTCTTCTCCTAATCCCTGGTTTATTGCTCTCCTACAAACCAAGACCCAGATTTGCTGTCCTGTCCCTCCTGTGATCCCAAGGAGTCTTCCCTGGGCAAGGAGACGGCGATGCTGGAGCCGGTAGAGCAGGACACTTCTGTCCTGAGACCCCCCTCCTCAGGCCCAGGCTCTGTTTCCTCACCTGAGGTCATCGGGGTGGACTGAGCGTTCAGTAAGAAAGCCCGTGTCAAAGCCCGTGGCAAGTACTCAAAAAAGTGACGACGATTCCAACATCTAAACTAAACTAGTTATCTTTTCTCCACCTCCAGATATGAATGCAACCCACCAACCTCGGTGGTTCCCGACGACATCTCCCTTGGAAATGCTTCCCAGAGCCACGCCCTGATTAATTAGGGACATTTTCAGAGTATGTCATAAACACCCCATTTCCAATACTGAGCCGTTTTACTCACAACACTTAGGACACAGATATGTCTCATGTCAGGAACAGAAAAAGCTTGTTTTTGTTTTGTTTTGTTTTGTTTTGTTTTTCTTTCTTCTGGCAGGAAATCCCTGCCTCCCTGCCATCCACAATCCATCAGGCAAGACCTGAGTCTACCCTAGATCTCACATCACCTGTGTGTCTGCCCGTGACTCTGAGCTCAGTGTCTGGTGTGATGTTGGGCAATTAATGTGTTTTTCTTCAATCCCTTGAGCTTTAAGTAACATATCTAAGAAGTCATTACCTAATTCAGTGTCATAAAGATTAGCACCCATATTTTCTTCTTAGAATTTATAATTTAACTCTCAGATTCATTTGAGTTTAATTTTGGTATATGAGATGAGTGCCCAAATTCATTCTTTTTGCTGGGAGTGGGTACTAGGATTGAATTCAGGGTCACTCAGCCACTGAACCACATCCCCAGCCCTATTTTGTATTTTATTTAGAGACAGGGTCTCACCAAGATGCTTAGTGCCTCCCTTACGCTGAGGCTGGCTTTGAACTCACAATCCTCCTGCCTCAGTCTCCTGAGCCACTGGGATTATAGGCATGCACCACTACTCCCAGCCCAAATTCAGTCTTTTGCATGTGGATGTAAAGTTGTCCCAGCACCATTGATTGAAAATGATATTTTCCTGCCACTGAATTGTCTTGGCACACCTTTGTTGAAAAACATCCATTGATCAAAAATATTGGGATTTCTCTCCTGGCCTCTTAATTCTATTTCACTAAGCTATACCTATCCTTCTGCCAACGCCACACTGTCTTTTGACAGATGAGGAAGAACAATATGCCAACATACTGTAACTGTCCCTCCAGTCTCTACACTACCAGGAGCTGGTGTTCAGTAGCTTAGGGTATATTAAATGCATTTTTAACTTACAATAGTTTTTGACTCATGATGGGCTTATCTGGACACCATCCCACTTAATTCAAGGATTGTCACTATATTAAAACCACCAACCTACTTTAAAATGGTGAGCTTATGATATGTGTGATGGTTAATCTGAATTGCCAACTTGATCGAATTAAGAGATGCCAAAGATTAAGAGGTTCCTGGTCGTCTCAATGAGGATGTTTCTGGAAATGATTGGCATGTGGAACAGCGAAGTGAAGCAGAGACCCACTCTTAGTGTGGGCAACACAGACCAATAGGCCTGGATGGAACAAAAGTCAGAAGAACAAGAAAGCAGATCAGACACAGACACCACCAAAAGCTCCTCTTTTTTTTTTTTTTAGTTGTAAATGAACACAATACCTTTATTTATTTATTTATTTATTTTTATGTGGTGCATTTTATTAAATGCATTTAATATACCCTAAGTGCTCTACCACTGAGCTACATCCCCAGCCCCCCCACAAACTCTTCTTAAATGGGTTTTCGATTGCTGCTATGATCACCCGGGGACGTCAGACTCCAGCACCTTCACTCTTTCAAAGTGGACTCTGCCCAGTGACTCTCCAAGGGATTTTTCAGGCCTTTAGTCCAGGCCTGGGGTCATATCATCAATCCCTCTTGGTCTGAGGCTTCAGCTTCTTGGAATGAGCAGCTACTGGTTCCTCTAGCTCTCTAGCTTGCAGATGGCCATTGTGGACTACCTAGCTTCTGGCTATATAAACCAACCTAATAAATCCTTTTTTATAATCATAATCATAATCATTCCTATCTATCTATATAGGTATGAGATTATACACACACACACACACACACACACACACACACAATGGACAAGCTGATGTAGAGGAAGAATTAATAGACAAAGTTGAGGCAAATATAAATTTTACAGAAAATTCACAGTGGTGAAGAGAAGGAAAACATGAAAGAGATAATGAACAAAAGCAAGAGTACCACCAACAGTGTCTCCCAGAAGGAGAATGCAAACAATAAGAGGGAACCACGTTCAAAGAGGGAAAGAATTGAAGGCCCAGAGCTCTTAGACTGAAGGAGAACTTTGTATCTCAAATAGATTAAATGAAAACAAATAGTCACATCTTATTAGATTGTGACAAAATAAAGTATATCAGATTGCAAATAGAATACCTGATGGTTGTTTTTGGAAGTAGAATTCTTATGAGGAACTACAGAAGCCCAAAGAAATGTGTTCAAAATGCTGACAGAAAACAACTCTCTGACCACAGTTCTACCTATGATTGTGCTGGCAGAACAGCAGAAGCATCTGGAAAAAAAATAATAATAATAAAGTCTGAAATAGTAGAATGGAAGAACCATTAGAGACCAAAGAAATTTGTGAAATATTGGTAAATCCAGATAAGTTGTTCTAAACTTGACCTGTCTGTAATCCCTTTAGGCTGATCCTGCTCCATCCACAGTTACAATAAGGATTTTGATGTCAGTTCATTGATTTTATTTGTGGCCCAGACATGTTATGACAAGTGAATTTTTGCAAAAGACATGAGTTTCTTTCATTCTCAGCTTTGGGCAGAGATCTCCTTAGCTGACCCCAAGCTCCATGAGGATGGAAATTATGCCCTCCTTGCTCATCGCTGCATCCCCCCATCCTAGGTCCTAGAAATTGGTTTGTGCTCCATACGTTTTCATTGAATGAATAAATGAATTTGATCAATAGGTACATCCCCGACTTTGTTAGTTTTTTAAATCAATGGTTGTCTCCTCTGCTTTGCCTGTTCTGTCATTGAATGGGCAGCCTTCTTACCTGCCTTGGGCTCTGACACTCACCCTAGGGTCTCTTCCCTGGGAGGAAATGCCTTCCCTGTTTTGCTCAAGCTCAGCCTCATCAGGCCTGGCTACGCCTCCAGCACATTCTCTCCCCAAGCCAGGCCTCCCGACAGCGCCTCTGTGCGCATACCCTCCTCACCAGCCTGGGCTGGTGTGGCCTCCCATCGCTCTGTCCCAACTCATGGTTGAGGACTGGATTGTTCAAAAAAAGGAAGGAAAAGATTAGGAAGGAGAAGGAGGAGGAAAGTGGGGGGAGGTTGCATGAAAGGAGAAAAAGAAGACACACCGAAATTTTTAAGAGAT
This sequence comes from Urocitellus parryii, assembly GCF_045843805.1. Taxonomy (NCBI): domain Eukaryota; kingdom Metazoa; phylum Chordata; class Mammalia; order Rodentia; family Sciuridae; genus Urocitellus; species Urocitellus parryii. The sequence continues at coordinate 199,517,690 of NC_135533.1, forward strand.
TAATCTTATTTCCTTCATTAAAAACTATTTCTTGGCTTGAGTCACAATCTTATTCACATGGGTCACACTCTCTGGAATTGTCTCTGCCTTTGCTCTTTGGAATTCTACTCATTCTTCAGCACAGAAGACAGGTGACAAGTGTCTCTCTGTGGAAACTTCTCTGTGTGCGCTCTCTCTCTCACCTCTCCACACACACACACATACACACACACACTCTGTTATAGTTTAGATACTGTTTGAGTCTTGGTCCTTGGCATGGTGGTGTTGAGAGGTGGTAGAACCTTTAAAGGTGGAGCTTAGTAGAAGGTGGTAATCTCACTTCTGAAGTGATTGATGTAGTTCTCATGGGACCCTTAGTTCCTGGGAAAACAAGCTACTCTAAAAAAATAAATAAATAAATAAGCCCAGCCCTGAATCTTGCTTCCCACATCACCATGTGATCTCTGCCTCTTGTGTACACTCCCACCACGATGCCATCTGCCATGTTGTGATGTAGCCAAGGGGGGTCCTCACCAGAGCCAAGAAGAAACCAGCGCCATATTCTTAGAACTCCAAGACTGTGAGCTAAAGAAACCTCTTTTCTCTACAGAGTACCCATCTCAGGCATTTTCTTTGACAATGGGCTAATACACATGCGCATACGCATGCCCAAATAAGCGTGCACACAAACAAAAAATGTTCCCTAGGACCCCTGGGTTCCTGAGGCACTGTGTCCATGCTTCTGATACAACCTTTGATAAGCTATATTACAGCTAATTTTTTGTCATCCATCAGTCCCCACCAGACAGTGAGTTCTTTAAAGGCTAGAGTCTTCCTTTGCTAGCACAGAGCCCAAGGCTGGCACATAGAAATGTGTGTCGAATGAACTCTCCACCTCTCTGGGCATTTATGAGCAATCTTAATGTTGGAGAGCTGATGGGGGGTTTTTGTACCCCTTGTAGGTAGTTTTTCATTGTTTTTATGTTTAAACTTATCTGGAAGCTTGCATGTAACAACCACGTTATTTCTGCATGTGGATATGTTCTATAGAACAGCAGGGGCTGATTTAACTCAGTCTCATGGCGACTACCAACTACCAGAAACCCACCCACAGTGTTCGCATGTGAACTCCAGCACGCAGAAGCAAAATTAATTACTGTGGCTGGTCAGTTTTTTTTTTTTTTAAATGTGCATTTTCAGTCTCTGTTAGATTATAAATAAGTTATCATGACAAGATTTTCAATTCAGAAAACAATGCCAAAATAGAAAGAGCTGCATAAAGAAATCCATGTGCAATTAGACAGGAAGAATCCAATACGCCCTATAGGAATCTTGCTAACCCTGAATTCCCATGGCAGGAAAGATCCCTGAGTGTTCCACACAGGAGCTAATTTAAACCTCTATCCTGTAATTTTAAATTCAGGAACTCAGGTCGCCCTGGAGTTCATTGTTTACCAGGCTCAGTGAACTTGGCATCTTCTAACATTTGTGTTGAGTTTCAGTTAAATATACACACCCGAAGCAACCCTGCCACCACCCCCTTTTATTTCCCTCTTTCTCCCTCCTTTCTCTGTCTTTCCCTCTGTCTTTTCTCACTGTGCTGTGTTGGGTAGATCTGGCTCCATCCCAAGTTTTACTGAACATCTGGAACAATTTTTCTATTGTTCTTGATCTGAGTTTGAAAAAAAACCACAAATAACTTTGCTAAGCACCATTTCCCCTCCATTTTCAAACCTACCTAGATTTCTGATGTATTTATTTCTCACGCTTCTGACTCATGGATACCTTACTCATCCAAGGACTTTTTTTTTTTTTTCTCTTCTTCTTCTTCTTCTTAGTTCGGTTTTTTAATGAGCCATTTGCTACCCAGAATGCTTGGGCAATCTTTACAGGCGTCGTCAGCATCTTTCTTCCAGGAAGGCAGATCATTATCAGAATAAAGGACCAGGGACCCATGGCACCTCAGCCTGCCCCCCCACCACCACTCCCCAACACCACCCGAGAAAGGCTGATTACTGATTCAAAATCCTGAAGCCACATGGTGAATGAACCTTCCCGTTTCCCAAAGTGCCCTCCCACCCCAAACACAAAACAGGATTATTAATGCTTGGTAGCAATGTATGCAGAGAAACTGGATTGATTAAAGAAAGGGATTTATGAATACAAGCACCCTTGCTAAATGACTTTAAAAAAAATCCCTGTTTTCCCTGTAAAATAGGTATGGCATATAATTTACCATTTGAACCATTTCACGTGTGCCATTCGGTGGCATAGAATCCGTTCACACGGCTGGGCCACCATCAGCACCATCCATCTCCAGATAGCTTTCATTATTCTAAACTGAAGCCCTGTGCCCATGAAACAAAAGCTATTTCCTCTACCCCCGCCCCCAACCTCCTATCCACATGAGTCTACTTTCTCTAGGCATTTGACTAGCCAACATATTTCATAGGAAGGGGAATGAGACACCATTTGCTGTTTTATCTCTGGCTTATTTCACCAAGCGATTTCGTCTTCAAAATCCATCCGTGTTTTAGGTCAGAACTTCCTTCCTTTTTAAGGCTGTATAATGTTCCATGGTCTCCATTGACTCTCGTGAATAATATGTTTTCAAGAGCTCCGTTTGCAATTCCTTTGGGCATAGACCTAGGCGTGGAATTGCTGGGTCATGTGGCGACTCTGTTTCATTCTTTGAGGAGCCACCTGATTTTCCAGAATGGCTTATACTACATCACATTCTCACCAGCAGTGAGGACGGCCTGAGTTTTTGTTTGGTTAGGTTGTTGTTGTTGTTGTTGTTTTTAAACTCTTCGATTATTATCACCCACGTCCTAGTAAACCCTATAAGAAGACAGTAAGGCTCCTTGGCACATGCCTATAATCCTAGTGACTCCAGAGGCTGATGCAAGAGAATTGTGAGTTAAAAACTTGCCTCAGCAACTTAGAGAGGCAGTAAGCAACTTATGGAAGCCCTGTCTCAAAATAAAATATATATTTAAAGAAAAATGGCTGGGGATGTGGTTCAGTGGTTAGGCACCCCTGGGTTCCATCACCAATACCAAAAAAGAAAAAAAAATACATAAAAAATAAAGAATGTAAGAAGACAATCTATTTGAACAGAAGAGACAGGGGCTAAAGAAGGTAGCTACTGCCTCTCCCTGGTATGCAAAATATCCTTCATTAAATAAATATCAGAAATATCGGATGTTACAGAAATTTCTAGAGAAACTAAAGAACCCATTAGTATTCTCACCAAGTATGAATTTACAGGTACCCAGCACTCTCTAATGTGGTCTCTTATAGTCAAACTCAGAGAGGTGATTTAGCTGGGCTGAACTGTATTTTTATTTTATTTGTATATCTAGTAATCATGTCTCAGCCAATGTCCTACTGGGATGCCCTCTGCTCCTGGCCAGCAAAGTGAACATTTGTATCCAGTTAAGAAGCATCAAGTAGGGGCTGGGGATGTGGCTCAAGTGGTAGCGCGCTCGCCTGGCATGCATGCGGCCCGGGTTCGATCCTCAGCACCACATACCAACAAAGATGTTGTGTCCGCCGAGAACTAAAAAATAAAAATATTAAAAAAAAAAAAAAGAAGCATCAAATAGCACTGGCCTCACACCAAGCCTAGCCTCCGAGTTTCCCCATCTCTCCTTCCAGGCCTGACCGGGCAGGTTCCTAGGGGGCCCTCCTCTGTAGGACCAGCTGATAAGTGGGAGGGGCTTAATGACTGTCCTAGTAAACCCTCCCCTGGGACTGCTGAGTGAACTCCACACAGACTGTGCTTTACAAGGTCATCTCTGGATCTGCCCCTTTGGTTCTTTCCCTCATCGCCACTGACACACTCCCACGACTTCACCTCCAACCAGCTCCTCTGGGCCAGGAGTGGACACCTATGAGCTTAGGCACAGAGAGGGAATGGGAAATGGACTAAGGCAGAGAAGGCCTTCAGATGAACTGTGTGTGAGCCAGGGACAAATCCCAGTGACCATGCATGGCATCAGGATGTCTCTGGTTCATGTATCTTTGGCTGGCGACCCTTGACCCTCACAGGGTCAGACAAAAATGTGATGGATTCCCCTCCTCAGGAATGTCAAGTTCTGTTTCCATTCTTTTTTTTTTTTTTTTTTTAATGTGTGTGTGTGTAGATATGGAGAAAGGGCAAGGGGGGTGAGTTGTAGAACCACAGATGGAACCGCCTGGCAGATTATAAACTGGGCCAGGGTGGCCCATTTCAAAGGCATTGAGGAAGGGGCCAAGAAAACAAAGAGGCAATTTCCTAGAGCCACATCACAGCAGTGCTGGGCAGGTTGCATCTAAACGAATGTGAAGAGTCTGGAAAACTCCAGGCCACAGGCAAACCACAGCCATGAATAATTACACCCCTCAGTCTCCGCCTGGGGAGGGTTTCCCACGGGTGCAGGAGGGGAGCGCTCCCAGCTCAGTATGTGGTCTCCAAGCCAGGCCAGAGAGTTGAGGGAGGTGGGTGAATGGAAGCTAGATTTGACCCTGGGAGGAGGGGCACAGTCCAGTCAGGGACTGCACAGCCTCAGGAGTCTCTGAAGACATTGCGGATGGAACACCAGGCAGAAATGCCAGGGAGATCTGGCCACCATTGTAGACTGAATGGGGCACCATTCGGGAGTCAGCGGGACATGGGTTCAAATTCCAATTCTGCTACCATCTTGCTTTGATGTTCCCTGGATCAGACAAGGTGATTGACTTAGGAGATGACCTCAAGAAACACCAGTTGAAGGTGGTGGGGACTGAGGGGAGATGACCGATATGAAGTGAGTCATCAGGCAGTCACACTGTGTTAGATGAGGCTCAGGGTTATTCTCATTCCCAGCAGTGGCTCCAGAGAGCCACCAACGTCTTTCCATCATTAGTTGAGGGCATTAACTCTCTAGCACTTCAATTTGTCCTATGTCCCTTGGAGGGGCAAGGGAGCTTCAGGCACATAGGTTAAGGGATTGCCATTATCAGTTTTCAGTGTAGAAAGATGAGAGCTGAGGAGCTACTGGTAGGTCCCAGTAGCTTTTGATACTTAATAGTCCTGTGACCGTGGCCAGCCCATGTCACATCTCCAAGCTCTGGTCTTATATATAAGGAGACCAGAGCTTGGAGATGTGACAGTTGGAAGCCCATCTTCTTCTGAGGAAAGTAGATCCCACTCAGTGGCAGCCTCTTGTTCTGCCAATGACCTTACCAGCTTGGTTTCATTCTTCAGTGCTAGAGGCAGCAGTGCCCAGGGTTGGGTTGCTCTGCAGAGTACAGGAAGAACTGAGAGCCCTGGGGAAATCCAGAAGGGATGGGATGTGGGAACAGAAATGACAGGGAGAGAGAGAGAGAGAGAGAGAGATGGACATATGATTCCTGGAATCCAAATGTCTTTGGTAAAATATGCAAAACTTGAGAAGTTGGTGGGAATATATCTCTTTGGAAATCTGTAGAGATGCCATGCTCTGTGACCAAGCTGATGCAAGGACAAAGAAGGACAGCGAGTCTGAATGGATGAGCCAAAAACAGGAAAAAAAAACTGCATGCCCCAAGGAATTAGTGTGATTCTTGGAGAGTTCTGGACCTCTTCAAGCTGCAAAGTGGAGGAAGTCCAGTTCTCCCAAAAGCAGCCTCTGAAATGAGGGAACGGAGTGTGTTAGTGCGTGGGTCTCCGGTGTGGGCAATTAGCGCTCTGCCCAGAGGGACCTTCTGAGGAACTGTATAGAACATACCTCAGAATGGCCCTGTGGAGATGAAAAGATGAATATTTATCTATAGATCCCCAGTTCAGATGGAGAGCTGCCCCTGAGAGTGCAAACTCCCAGGCTGAGCAAGAGTTCTGTGGTGCTAGAGGAAGTTCCAGCCAAAGAGGAGGATAGAGGCATCAAAGGCAGCAGCTGTCAGCATGTGGGGACTGTCCCTGAGGCAGCTCTGAGGGGGAAGAGACTGATTCTGCTACACCTACCTGGAATTCTGAGGGCAGGGTGGTCTCATCACCAGGTGAGACACAAAGTTTAGGATGCCTCCAGACAGCAAAGACATTTGGAGACCACGTGGCTATCCAGAAGTTCAGGTATTTAAGAAGGCAGGCAGGAGTGGCACCCTCTGCCCCCGCAACCAAAACACACACACACACACACACACACACACACACACACACTCACACATGGTTAAGGGACACCAGCCAGCAAGGATTCCTGGTCCCTTTCCCCAGCTATTTTTAAAGAAAATAAATATTGAATTTCGTGGGGACAAAATTAGAACCATTATCTGTCCTAGCCTATCAGTAACAAGAGTCTCAAAACTTCAGTGGCTTAAACGAGACAGAAGCTATTAAGGCTGGGGCTTCCTAATCAGAGGCTGATGTGATGGGCATTTCCTCAAGTCTGCAGGGTCCCCGGCCTCTTCCAGCTTCCTGTAGTGCCATGGTGTGGAGTTGTCCTCCCCTTATGAGCCAAACTGGTGACTTTTATACCCAACCCCAGTTGCAAGATGAAGGAAGAGACCTGGAGAAAGGGGGAGGGCAGAGGGCACATGTCTGCTATTCTAATAGAAGACAGTATCCCATTGGCCCAAGCTGAGCCCCACAGCCACGCCCATCTGCAGGAGAGGCTGGGAAATGTAGTCCATTGTGTGACTCTGGGCCCAGCCAGAAATCCTATTACTGAGGAAGAAGGGAAAGATGGATGACCCTTCTGTCTCAGAGACTTTGCTGATCATCTTACAAGTGAGGATGCTGAGAGGCAAGGGAGGTAAAGTTTATGTGGAGAATACAGAGGTATTAGATATATATACTATGCACCCCACTCCTGTGACTCCCACCTCACTCAGAGGGCTCACCCTTGTGGCAGACCCTGCTGATGCCCCACCCTGTATCCCCTCAGCCCACAGGAGCTCACTGCAGCCATGAGGACAGTTCCCATGTGATAGCTGTCTTCCTCTCTACCCAGGCTGTTTGCCTCTACCCTTGGCTTTCTCCAGCACCAGGAGAGCCTGTTCTTCCCCAAGAAGACACATCTGAAGTTTGGATGCTTTCATGTTCCTGGAACCACCTTCAAAACAGGGAGATGGGACACTGGTTCAAGCCACTCCAGCCTGCATGGGGACAGTTCTGAGTGTGCTCAGCACACTTTCTCAGATCGGCTCAGCAGAACTGAGCCCCAGTTCTGCTCACCTCATTAATGCATTTTCTACATCCCTATGTCACTCTCTCCACTCCTTTATCCAACAGGCAATTGCATACTGCTCCCAGGTCCGTCCTTCAGGATTCACTCATGGGGAACCCAGACTAAGACACCCTGAGATGCCGTCCAGATAGTGGTTAAATCAGAACTTGGTCTCAGATACCTAGACTGGAACTCTAGACTGTGGAATTTGGACTCAGATCCACAACGCGGGAACAAGAACATAGGATGTGTTTTTGTTTTTGTTTTAAACCAAATACTTTGTCAACAAATTGTGATCTTGAAACTGTCGACCTGGTTTCTGAATCAAATCCTGGCCCACAAAGAATGAATGGAGAAAATTAAAATACAATAAAGATTCAGTCCACATATTAAAGATAATGACCAGGACTGGTTTTGTTAATGAACAGAGCCTGCATCTCCTTGTGCCCCGGCAATTCTAGGGAATGGCTGTTTGATTTGGTTTATTGGTTCTTTTTCTTTATTAGGATGCTATGCATAGCAGCAGGAGCTCCAAGATCAGAGGCTCCAAAACTCCAGCCTACAAACACAAGAGTTTGTTCAATGTAAGGAAAGACCAGGGCAGACAGGTACAATTTGGGGAACTATAAAGGATCACTTATGACCTTAAGGTCATCTATCATTTGACACTCTGGCACAGGAAATGGGCAGAATTAATCTCCCACAGCCAAATGCTGTCATTCATTCCTGGCTAGTACATGCTCAAGGAAACAGAGACCATGAACTCGTGGGGTGGGATTCCGGTGTGAAAGGGAGGCAGAACGGTAATGATCAGGCCAGCCCTGCTGAGGAGCCTGGGAAAGCATGACCTAAGATCCCACCTTGCCCCACCTCGGCTGGCTGCCCTTAGCCCTGCATCCCTGCCTCTAGATTGTTCCTCATGAGCTCAGGACTTAACACACTTGCCCCATTCAGATTTGGTGTCTCCAAGCAAGAATAATAGGGCTTTAACCTTAAGCATGAAATAACAACAGTCTATCGGCTTTTCTGGCTGTTTATTGAACAACTGCTTTACATTTATTGTTCCCTTTAAGCCTGAAAACTATCCACATTTTACAGATGAGAACACTGAGCCTTAGCAAAATCAAGTCACTTGGCCAAGGTCGCACAGCTAAAAGTCCCAACCTGCCTGCTGCAAGCCTTTTGGCTGGCTTTATGGGGCAATCAGTTATGGAAACTTGATTTTGACCCTGGCCAATGAAGACCTGGTGTTCTCTGCCTGCATTCTCACCATCCCCCCAGCACCTGCCATGAGACTGAGCTGAGCTAAGGTCTTTCAATCCTTGAGATGCAGAGATTCTGATGTGTCATGGCAGACCTGGCTGAAGCAGAGGAGGTAGAAACCCAGCTCCTCTTGCCCTAGCCTCTTCCAGCTGCTTGCTCTTCCCCAAGTGCCTTGGGCAAAGCCAAAGGGGGCAGGATTGCAGAGTGCCTTGAAAGGATCCCAAATTCTTCATGCAGACAGCTTCATTGCAAAGTGGTCCTCACACCTGGGCAGTTCCGAACATTCCAGTTCTGCACACACTAGACCACGTCTACAACCCTGCCTAAAAATTTTCTTAGAGCACGTTCCCAAAATAAGCCCCCTCTATAAAACAAAAGTTGATAAGACAGCAAAAGGAAAGAACAAATGTGGGGGAGGAAGTACTTCTAAATGATCTGGGATCCGTTTCTTCAAGGCAGCAGACTCCTTAAATTTTTATACACAGCAATGTGGTGATTAAGTGCTGCTAGTGCCGGTGGCTTGCAGGAATGAGCAGAGATGGAGCTGGGGGCAGGAAGGGTGGGGGCAGGAAGGGTGGCGCATCTGCCTGAGCAAGAGTGATGGCCGCTGTACCTGGAAAGCCGCCTTGCAGGAGGCCCTGGCCAACTTCCGCCTGGTCTGAATTCCAAGGACGTCTTGCTGCTCCTTTGAGCTCTCGCCTGCATTCCAAATCATCATCAGTCATAAATCTTCTGGCTCCTGCTTCTTTTCTATTTTAAGTGTACAGGGGGGCAGGGGGCGGGTGGATAGAGTACTGCGTCTTGGCTGCTTCTTAATAAAATGGGTGGGTTGGTGAGTGTTCGTGAATAGGAAGGACCAGAGGAGCCAGGGTTTTCCTAATGCTATTAAAAGGCCAGGGAACAGAGGGCTGTCTGCTGGCAGGGTCCAGAAAATGGACACAGTAGCTAATGAGCCTGGGATGGCTGGGGGCTGACTTGCTGGCACCTGAGTTGCAGCCCCAAATGAGCCAGTGACCAGAAGAGGGGACAGTACTGCCAAAGCAACAGGTATGAGCATCCCAGACCAAGCTACAGTGTGGCATGTGCAGAAGTAAATCTTCCTTTGTTTTTCTGTAACAGAACTAAGCTTGGCCCTCCATAGAGCTATTCCGATTTTACAAACCAGTAACAAAAGGCCAAGGTCCAATGCACAAGCATTGTGAATGTCCTGTTGGTCAGAATGCTGTGTGGTCAAGCCTGTATTTCAGGAGTGCAGAAATGAAGGTCACCTCTTTTTTGATGAGAAGTGGCAAAAGAGGTCTAGTACAGGGATGGGAGGAATTATTTCAGCCATTTTTTGCAAACAGTAAACCGCTTACCAGCTCTTGCCTTTAAGATTTTGAAGTGCTCCCAGATTATTTCTCTCTCACCCCAACTCCTCATCCCCTTTGGTTCAAATCTATGTATTAAAAGGTCATTCTAAGTGAAAATGAATGGCAGCAATGTTACAAGGACCAGGGATTGAGAAAATAGTATCTGCAGGTACCACATCCTCAGATTCAATCACCCAAGGTTTAAAAATATTCTTGGAAAAAAAAAATTGCAATTTCTTTCTTGTCGTTATTCCCTAACAATGCAGTATAACCACTATTTGCAGAGTATTTCTATTGTTTTAGGTATTCTAAAAATCTAGAGATGGCTTAAAGTCTATGGGAGGATATAGGGGTGTTATATGCAAATGCCATTTTAAATAAGGGACTTGAGTGAACAACCAATAAAAATTTTAAAAAAAGAAAAAAAATAAATAAAAAATAAAAATAAATAAGGGACTTGAGCAACTATGAATTTTTTGTATCCACAACAGGTACTGGAACCAAGCCCTCACAGATCCTTGGGACAACTATACTCTGTCATAAGCTACCCACACTATCTGTGAAGTGGTATAGCACTACCTGAAAATGCAACTTGGATTAGTTATGAATGCATATTGTAAACTCTGGGTCAAAGATTTTAAAAAAAATTTTTTTAAATAAATGCAATTGAGCGCTGGGTGTGGTATCATATACCTGTAATCCCAGCAATTTGGGAGGCTGAGGCAAGAGGATTGCAAGTTTGGGGTCAGCCTAGCAACTTAGCAAAGCCCTAAGCAACTTAGTGAGACCCTGTCTCAAAAATAAAAAGGGCGGGGGTATAGCTCAGTAGTCAAGTACCCCCACATCCAATCTCCAGGACCAGAAAAAGTAAAAGAGATGAAGATGAAGCAGAATCATAAAATGCTTATGACCAGCAGGCACGTTGTCTGCCCTCTAAAGCCCCTCTGTATGTCTCCACGCTGAGCTACTTGTTCTCTCCTCTGAGGGCTTACAGCAGTTTGTCTCTCTAGCTGTTCTAGCACTGCCCCCTCATGAAGCAATTTTCCATTTTCCATAAACTGGGAGATCCCTCAGAGAAGAAAGAATACTTCATTCAGCTTTGTATACTCTTAATTCTCCCTCCCCTTCCTACAGTACAGTGGCAGAAACTTATAGGGAACCTTCATCGAATGGGTGGATGCACAGATCAATGTTCTTATTTGGATGCCCCCAAAGCAGACCCAATGTAAGGGCTAGCATACAAGTGATTTTTCTAGGAGGTGATCTCAGGAAGCAGAAATAAGTGGGTAAAGTAAGAGGGAAGGAAGAAAAACCAATAGAGGGGGTATACACAAATGGGTTGCCCTGAGGGAAACAGGGGGCTGTATCCTGCTTGGGAGTCCCTGAGGCAGAAACCACTGGACATGCCTCTGAGGGGTGTCACAGTGGAATATAGAACTGGGACCTTTTTGTGCCTCTTCCCCTCCACCACTGGTTGGTGTAAAACTGCCCACTCTCCTCCACATCCAGGTTTCTCCCATTTACAGCCGGAGCAACTTCCTATGGCGTGGGAGGAAGCCTCAGGCAGGCCATCCACAGCATCTGCTACAAATGCAAATGTACCAGAAGACTGGGCATCAGTAATGCTGAGCTTTGGAGTGAAAAGATTTCCCCAGCCTGTTCTAGTCCGGACATGTGGCTTTCATCACAGATGAACAACCGTTACTTGCTATCTGCAGTGATACTCTGGCCATGTCATAGCTCCAGCAGGCACCAAGTCATACCCCCCACCCTCCCCAGGAATCAGTGTGAGTCCTTCACCCTGTGACTCCTGTCTTCTAAGTCTACTGAAGTTTTCCCTGGATTCTGCTCTGCTGAGCAAATTGAAACTAAGGTCACTATGGTTTTGAGGGTCCCCCCACCATGCAAAAGTTCCAAGAACAGAATGGGGTGCCCACCAGGGAATCACAGTCCCAAGCTCCATCAGACAAAGGGCAACATGTCCAAGAAGGAAGTGCCATTTTGTGGTAACAAAGCTGAATGGTTTTGCCGATTTTCCTCCTAGATTCAATGGTCTTTCCAGCTGTGAGGAAGATATATAAGGCGAGAAAGAGCAATTGGAGTATATGTGTGTGTGTGTGTGTGTGTGTGTGTGTGTGTGTGTGCGCGCGCACATGCGGGAAGGGGGTAGTTGTCTAAGAGCTGATAATAGAATTGCTGGGCTAAAGCATTTTTCCATTGTTTTGTTTTCCTTTTGCATTTTAGGATACAACAGAGGGGGGTTGGAAGGGCTACTTGGAAGAGAATTCTTTTTCGCTCCAAAAGAAATCTAGTGTCGCTTTCACTTTGTGTTGCTCTTGTTAGTAATTGGAGACTTGTACTCACCTGGAAGCCCCTAGAGAGGGGAGATCCACCCACAGTGGGATCACAGGCACCAATCCCAGAGAACAGGGTCAATTTGCTAATTAAAAATACTTCTTTGGCCATAAATTATGTTTACAGAAATAAAATTCTCACTGTTAGCTCCATTAAATAAATAAATAAAAATACTTCTCAGGTCACCAGAACCTACTAAGACGTTGAACAGGAGTTCAGCAGAGCCCACCTGCACCAGGTGCGACTTCCTTCAGAAGATGGTTAATGTCCTTAGCTGCAAAGGACTTGGAAGAAAGCAGAGGTTGAGGGACCCTCATTTGTTCCTGCTTCCAGGGAAACGTGAAGGAGAAGGGGAAGTCGTTAAGCAAGGATCTGGTCTCCTCTGGGGAACTCCCGACCCCAGGAGCGCTGCAGCAGGAAGGGGCTGGCCTTGGCGATGCCACATCCAGGGATTGTGGGGTTGGGGTTGTGGGGGTGGGGTGATTGGTAATCTGGGGAGGGGTGGAGCAGGGTGAGGATGGTTCCTACTCTCTAAGCTGAAGCCTGTTGCTGGGGAGTGGAAGTTGGGACATTAGGGACCAAGTCACATCAACTGAGCCCTGGAGTACATTCCTGTGAAAGGGTCTGAGTCGGGTCCAAGCTGTGGCCACTCCTGAGGGAACACCACCGAACTTCAGACTGTCTTCACCCTCATAATGACTGATGCCAGTAAACACATCCACCTCCACTGTGAAGTAAGATTGACTGATGGTCTTCAGCTTTGGCACTGCCCACTCCCAGGGCCTTAACTGCCTTACCTCAGTTCCCATGAGCAAATATTAATTTCCTCTAGGTACTGCCCGCCCATCCATTCATTCGATTCTGATATTTTTATTATTTTAATCAGTAACAAGACAGATCCCAGGGAGCTCTGCCATCTTGAAATGGGTCTAAGCTCGTGTGCTTAGACATGCCTGGGTCACAATCCAATTGAGCAATTGAGAACCAAACACGGACTAGGTGCGGGGAGGGGTGTTTGCCAAGTTCAAATGGAAACAAATCCATCTTCTTTTAACTGAAGTGTGAATCCAAAGCCTAAATCAGAAGCAAGTCTATATGCTTTCTGAAACTACTGAAACAAAGAGAAGCCCGAATGTCAAAATTCTCTCAAAAATTGAAAGTGATTGTGTGGGCTTATGCACCTTCAATTTGGTTTGAGTCGCTTATGGACATTTGTCCCTGATAAGCAGCTGACTCGGTTCCGTCACATGTTCTTGTCTCCATCTTATGTATTCAGTATTCTCTAAAAACCTCATCACTGACCTTTTTCATTAGCCTCTTGAAGGTGAGGAGGGAGAAAGGCAGAAAAGGAGCATTCGTTTTAGAATTAGTGGGATCTGTTGAGAGAACAAGAATTCAGGGGAAGAAATGGCTCTTTTTAACAATAAACTTGCCTGGTTGTTTTCCCTGCATGTTAAAGATCAAAATTAACTCTTCCGTTTTATGTCCCCCCTTTCCTGCCCCTTCTCCCCGATCTTTCTTTGTTCCTGTGGGCAAATCACCTGGAGAACAGTTTGGCATTCTTGCAGCTTGTTAAATTCTGGGCATTGCCCGAAGACCTTGGTGAGATGAGCACAGGCAGCCCTGGCAGGTTGGACACGGGCAGCTCCAGGCCCCACTGGCCATCGCCAGGCAGGTGAGGGGGACCTAAGACCAGGCTGTGCCGAAACTGGCCATGAGTGTCTGCCCAGGCTACAGAGGGCCATGCAGCCTGTTGTTCATTTGGGGGTCTGGCAGGATCTCATCGATTATTTTATAAGGCTGTTGAAAGAAGAGCTTCCCCCTCTTTTCTTTGAAATATTTGCTTACATACACTTTCTCACTTTTCTTTCCATCCTCCCACCCTTCCCACATTCACAGAAATAGCTCACTGCTCCAGAGCGGGAGGCTGGGGCTCCAAGCTCTCTGTGTGGGGCTGCGGAAGCCTGTGGTCTCTTCCTGGAGCTGGCAAGCAGCCGAAGAGAGAGAGGGGGTTCTGGCCTTGAACCAAGGACGTAATTATCGACATGCTTAGCATCCAGCATCTCTTCTCCTGTGAGGGCCCTGCTAATGAGATAATCCACCACACAGGTCTTTTGCTGCATTCATTTTAGAGAGAGAGAGACAGAGAGAGCCAAAGAGAGAGAATGGAACCCAAAGCCTTTCTCAGATTACCCTAAGAAGGTTGCTGAAAAGCAGAGAGAGGCCTCTTGACCTGACATGATATTTTTTTTTTTTTTGCGGTGCTGGGGTTTGAACCCAGGGCCTTGCGCATGCTAGGCAAGCACTCTACCAACTGAGCTACCTGACGTGACTTTTGTAAGGAGCAAGTCCATTTCTGAATCCAGACTCAAGTACCTACGTGCCACGGCATATGTTTGCCACAAAAATCTCACACAACCAAAAAGAGAGGAAATGCTCAACCCTCACATTAAGCAAACCCAGTTCTGAAAGCCCTGGTTAGAAACCCAGAGAGATGAGAAATGTGCTCGATGACACCTGAGGTCCAATCGTTTCACAGGAGATACCTGGGGACACCAGGTGTGTTCATGGCATTACCATCAATGTCACCAGTGCAAGTACAAACATTCAGAAAGCCCAGGTACAAAGTCCCTACTGAACGGAATGACATGGGCTGGGGACAGGGGACTGTGGTGAATGGAGAACCTGAGCCAGGTAAGGAAACCCTTGCCAAGCCCTGCAGGTAAGTTAGGCTCCATGTAAAAACATGGCCCACAGCTGATGCCTTTTGTTCCAGGAAATCCCCCAATCCAAAATTTTACATGAAAACTCTAATTTTAACTCTTTGTGTTAAATACTTATTGAACACTGTACCTTAGATACCAGTCATGAGCTGGAACTGTCCTGGAGCCTTGGAGACCGTTTTCATATGTGAATAAAAGCTCCCCCCTAGAAAATTCTGATATTCGTGAACATGGCTGACTTTCATAGCTATTGTCCACACCAATCCAGAGAGACGATGGGGAATGTATCCACATTACCTGCCATTGGAATTCTCCAGGGATACTGCTGGACTGAGCAAAACTGAAGGAAGCAAGACCTGCAAATGGGAGGCTGGGTTTTGATTTAGCCCAGAAGATGCAGAAGCTCACCTTGGCTGAGCCAAAGACACTGCAGACCAGCCCACTCAGGTGACTGCTCCACCTCACAGGAGGGGCCAAGGGGACTGGCCTCCACCCACCCACCATCCTTCCTGCAGAGGTAGTTCGGGGAGCCTGAGCTATGTAACCTTTTAGCTAGTGGATTCCAAGCGCAACCCCATTATCAAGCAGGTTCATGCTGGGTGCTGGGTGCTTGGAATACCAAAATTCCAAGACTAGGACAATAACACCCAAATGTTCTCTGTTCAGATTTCTCAATTTTTAACATTTGGAATATATTTTCCAAATGTGTCTGTCTCCCTCTATTCTCTCCACTTGCATATGGAGTGTGTGTGTGTGTGTGTGTGTGTGTGTGTGTGTGTGTGTGTGTGTTGGCTTCTCTTCCTGCTTTACAGAGACCTACCTTAAGCCCTAGAATTTCAGCCAATAGGAAGATAGCTGATCAGACTTGGCTCAGTTACCCTATCCCTTTGGAAGTCTGTAGCCTTCCCTTGGGGTCTCTATGAATTCCTGAAGTGATCGTCTTTTTAAATTTTTTTTAGTTGTTGATAGAACTTTATTTTTATTTATTTATAAGCGGTGCTGAGAAACAAACCCAGTGCCTCACACATGCTAAGCAACTGCTCTACCACTGAGCCACCACCGGAGCCCCGCAGTAGTCTTTTTTGATGGAACTCGGGGCCTTCCACATGCTAGGCGGATGCTCTACTGTTGAGCTGCACCCCCAGCACAAGGTGGGTTTCTCAATGCCCCTCCGGGTTGCCTCCGTCTTGCTCTATGTCTACCAGTTGCTGAGTCTTTGACAGACCCCACTGAAGACCAGGGCATGGCCATGGAACACAGCACACACCTTCCTCAGCCTCCCAGGCACCCTTCTTCCATTGCCACCAGGAGCAAAGCTAACCCATCCCACCTGGCATGCACAGCAACGTGGTAGGCATCCACCAGGGTCTGTACTTCCCCTTGAACCTCACCGGCTCTCCACAGCTACTTGTCCAAGGACAATACTCAGGGCCAGCTTTGTGGGCTTTCAGCCCATGCAGTTGCTCAGGATTCCAAGCTTGAAAGGGCTCTGCACTTAATAACTTAATAACGTTTGATTAAGAAGCTCCACACTTTCTTCTCAGTGAGCCTACCAATTCTGTTGCTGGCCCTTGTCTTTTTTTCTTAAGCCACACATGGGGAGTTCAGTAACTAACAAATATCTCCATCTCTCTGGGCCTCCATTGCTTCACCTACCAAATGGTAATATCAGGCCCAAAGGATAATCACAAGATTAACTGTGACTAAAGTAGGAGAGGGTGGGCACCAGGCCAGGCACAGAGTAGGTGCTTGTAATCACTATTCCCAGTGGCACAAGGACAGGGCAGAAAGGAGAGAAGATGGGGAAGAAGCTGTGGGTGCCCAGGCCAGGTGCAAGGGATCCGTTCTACCCTGGGAGGGACTCTGAGCTATAGAACTCTCAAGACGTTCCCCTGTTCATAACAAAATGCATTTTCCATTCCCTACAGCCAACCTTACAGCATTCTGAAGGATATGCAGTTCGCAGTGTCCCTGTTTTACAGACAGGAAACTGAGTCACAGAAGGTTTCTGCAACATTTCTGTGTTTGGACATGAGGAGGTGACAGGAACTGTACCAGGTTCACATTGGCGTCTAATCCTCCCTAGGATTAGAACTGACTGACCATTCTCATTGTTTCCAATAGATTTTTTTCTATGCTGCTTAAGGAGCCTAAGAAGACATTTGGTGCACTTTTTTTGATCAAAATTCTTTAGGATTATTGCTGGACTGTCCTCTTCCCTGGTTAATTCCTGCATTCAGGACATGCCCCTCTCTGCAGTGGGTTTCCTGACCATTGGGACGCACACAGAAAAATTCTAAGACTAGATTAATGAACTCCCAAATGTTCTCTGTTCAGATTTATCAATTTTTAACATTTGGAACATATTTTCCCTTTTGTATTTCTCTGTCTCCCTCTCTCCCCACTTATATATGGAGTGTGTGTGAGTGTGTGTGTGTGTGTGTGTGTGTGTGTGTGTGTTTGCAGACAGTTCAGAGATTCAGAGAGCGGTTTTATTGGGAGGTAACACCTGTAATCGATAAAAGAGAAAAGCAGCAGGATTGATGGGCAGGTTGCTGGGTGAGCCTGCCAGCTTGGGCCATTCCAAAGAGGAATTCCAGAACAAGACAACTGTCCATTAGAGGAATTCCAGGCTAGGCAAAAATGGTCAGGCCCTAGTGCCCTTGAATGCTCAAGTCATGGGTTGGGCTGCCTGGAAAGCAGGAGGCTACCCCTTGGAGGCTGAGGGAGACTCACCAGATTGCCCAGCTCCTCACAGTTGCATGGCTAGTCTTTTTTGAAGAGAGGCCCAAGCCAGACACCTCCTTGGCTACCACAGAGTGTCCTTTTCAAAGCTTCTGTTTTCTTGAGGTACTGGTGGGAGAGGGCCACAGTCTTCCCACTCTCATGATGCCACATGAGAGACAAAAAGAGAAAAATCTGCTGTTCTCTTCTATGTTCTGAGCATGGAAGGAAAGGCAAGGGGGGCCTGGTAGGCCATCATGCTCTACCATTCCAGGTTCAGAGGACATATGGGGGATTTCCTCCCCGTTGCTCACTGAACAAGTTCAAATACACCAGAATCTTGGCCACATCTGCAGCTTTCTCTATGCACACAGCTCAAGCGTCCCTGACATGTGGCAGACATGACAGGTGCCCATCACGCACCAAGGGGCTCACCTGGACTTGCCAAGTCCCTGCTTACTGAACACAGGCAGCTCTGCCTGGAGACCTCTTTCCAGGCATGGGAGCAGGCTCTGTGGGTGTACACAGGAAGCTGGAAACGCTGGAGAGTCAATAGCCCCGGGAGCAGCAGATGGGGAGTTGGTGGATAAATGTCTAGATTCCTTGTCAGCTTGGGTTACACAGCTCACAGTGTGCTCTGCAGTCTGCCAGAGGCACCGGTGGAATGGAGTCCCCATTGCCCTCAGGAGTGACCTGCTCAAAAAAAAAAAAAAAAAAATGTCCCCTGTATTGATTTCCCTCTACAGCAGCTTCCTGGGATCTCCTGCCCAATTAACCACTTGTGCTTGAATTCTTGTCTCAAGAGTCAGCCTCTGGAGGAACTTGACTTTAAAACAACAGGGATGCATTTGCTGCATTTGCCTTTCTGGTACCCTGCAAAAACGGATTGTTGCCAAGTCGGTAAAGCTAGCAGAATGGAAGTCTCCTCATCCCACTGAGGCCTCCTCGCTCCTATTTAAGGGTTGAAGGAGGCACTTCTTTTGTCGGTTTTACACTAATTACATCCTACAGGAACAATAATTAGCCAAATAGGAGATGCAAACTGGGGGATTCTCAAAAGTCTGGGGGTCATATTTCTCTAAAACATCACCTTTTCCACAATCACCACCATTATTTTTCTCTACAACATTCATTTTTTTTAAAAAAATCATTTAGTGAGCACCTACTGATGGCGGGCTCTCCCCTGAGAACCGCAGTCTCATCAGTGAGCAAGAACTGGCTCCTGTCCTCCAGGACAGTCTAGTTCTACTTGCATCTCGTTTTAAACAAGGTTAACACTTCTTAGCTTTTCTTCCTTGGGAAGATGGGGATTCTGTGATTAGGATTTTAGATTGATGCTGCTGGGAAGAAGATGCTGCCCAACTTGATTGGCACACAGTTTCATACCAGCAGTTTGACAAAACTTGCTTTGGCCCTAAGAATCCAGACAACATAGACCAGCAGCGGCAGGGTCAGGAGACAAAGGTCACAGGGCCAAGGCCAGGGCATGACTATGGGACCATTGCCAGGTCCACCTGGTCCTGTGTGATGCAGGTCTACAAGATTCAGCAGCCAGAAACGCCCTGTTTTGGGGGAGAGTGGCTTGGTCTCAATGGGGAGCCCCTTCTGCATAGGCTCAGGGATCTGTAAGTGAGAAAGAGTCCCGACCCTGGACCACCCACATTCCCCTCAACTGCATGCCATACATCTGTGTAATGTGGATGTGGGCAGTTTGTGCACATAATTTCTCTCCAAGTCTGTCTCTAAATAAATGGCTGTGCTTTGGAGAGCAAACCCTCCCCCAGGAAATGGGTCTATGAGTGTGTGCAGTCATTGAAAGCATGAGCTCTGGAGCTGGGCATCCCTGACTCAAATCCTTAACACCTACCATGGAGTGACCTCAGACAAGTCACTTAACATCTCTGTCTCTCAGCGTCCTAAGCTCTAAAGGAGTAATAACTATCATCATCGCCATCGTCACACGGTTGTCACAGAAGGAGGATTAAGTGGATTAAACACCACGAAGGTAGAACCAGCAGAATTTTTCTGGCAGGCTAGACGTAGAGAGGGAGAGGAAAAGAGAACAAGAGGATTACGACGACGGGCATGAGCCGAGCTGCACACACAGAGGATGTAACAGCCATTGTTACAAACCCTTTTGCATGCAGTCTCTCTCTTAATCCTCACACCACCACTAGGAGGAAAACACTCAGGTGACCCCTGCAGTGCTGTCAGTGTCCTGCCCATGTCCCTGCAGCCCACTCAAAAGCCACTAGAGTCTCTAAACATGCGGACTAATGCCTGAGGACTTCTGGCACCAGGCCAGGCCCATGCACAAGGCAAGTCCCAGTGACCCTGACTGGTGCCGGAGGGGAGTTTGGAGAAGATAACTCAGACTCGTCTGATGGGCTAGTCATCACGTGTTGGGGTGTTTGCCCCTATACTCTCTCAGAGTCCCCAGTGGATAGACTCCAGTTGCCAATGAGAGTCTCTTTTGGCCTTTGTTATGATTGGGAGCTGAAATGTCCTCCAGAGGCTCAGACATTGAAGGCTCAGTCCTCAATATTCAGAGGTGTGGCTTAGGGGAAGTGATTGAAGTGTGAGGGCTCCAACCTCATCAATGGATAAGACCCACTGGATGGACCATCAGGAGATAGCAGAAACTATAGGAGGTAGGACCTAGTTGGAGGAAGTATGTCATTGGCATTGGGGGCATTCCATAGAAGGATATATCTTGTCCCCAGCTCCTTTCAATCCTTCCTTCCCCCCTCTCTCTCTCTCTCTCTCTCTCTCTCTCTCTCTCTCTCTCTCTCCTTCCTGTCATGAAGTAAGCAGCTCTGCTCTGCCATGATTGTTCTACCTCACCTCCAGTCCAATGGAATAGGGCCAAACAACTATGGGCTGAAATCTCTGAAACCTTGAGCAAAAATAAATCTTTCCTCTTTTAAGGTATTTTCCTCAGGTATTTTGTCATAGTAACAAAAAGCTAGTTAGTATAACCTCTTTTTTCCAATTTCACCCTCCCTACTTACTCCCTCTTCCTGGGATTACCTCTCAGATAAAACAATTTTCCCCAGATCTTGGTCTCTGGGCGGGGGGGACCAGACTAAGACCTCCCCATTTTTTCAGATGAGGACACTGAGGAACAGAGGCATTAAGGAGACTCACTGAGGTCAATGAAGCCAATGATGTCTGTGAGGCCTCAAGAATCATCAAGGTCACACGGCTATGATGGTAGCCCAAGCAGTGTGGTTCCAGAGCCCGATATCCTGAAACACTAACTCAATCAAATCACCCAAAATACAAAGCTAAAGCCTCATCATGGTGGCCACAGGGCAGAGGTGAACAGTGGACGACACCTTTGAATGTGAGATTCCTACTTTATCTGCAGTTCATACAACTTGTGGGGCTGCATCAGAATGAAACTCCCATCAGAAAGTCTTGAGTCTGCTGCAGTTTTGATTTCTGACATTGGAAACTTGTTACTTTGCAGTCTTTATTGTGCTGGCAGAAAGAGATTAATGCATGAGATGAAAAGAAACCATATTAATGGAAGGGACAATATAAATTTGTATTCAGGGAGGCAAATCAGCTGTGCTTTGCAACTACAGGAAAGAGAGGCAAAGAATGGCATGTTAAATTACCCCTGTCTTGGGCTGTCAATTTAAAACACCTTTTGTGCATTCTTTTCTTTGACCAAATACATGTGCATTTCACGCACGGTGTGAAGGCAATACATGCTAACCTGCAGCATTAGCCCCTCCCCCACACATCCGAGTTCAATAGGAAAGGCTTGTAAGTTTAACTCGAGAAATGGCTTTTGTTGGAAGCATTTCCGTGTATAAATATAATGTAGCTATCGCTGTGTGTGGTGTGTGTATGTGTTTGTGTGTGTGTGTTTGTGTGTGTGTGTGTGGTATGTGTGTGTGTGACTTAGTTGCAATTAAAAAAAAATAAAGACTGCAGTGGTTTGAATCATAATGATTTGCAACCAAAAATCCATTAGCCCTGTCTATGGATGATGCTAAATATACCCAATGTCAGGATGTGGCGTACTGGAAGGACAGCCTTAAAATAGTTCCTTTGAAAATAGCCCCTCCGGATGGCTTTTCTCCACAGATCTATCTCCTTGACATATATTCCCGAGGAAATAAAGTGAATGAGCAGGGTGCAGGGCAGATGGCATGGAAGAGAACCAGACACGACTGTTCCACAGGGTAAAACCCTCAGTGATCCCAGGTCAGGGGTCCCCACATCCCACTGACCATTGCTTGCTCCCCGATCCCTGCTCTCAGGACACCTGGATCACATCCACCCTCAGCCCCGTGGCAGGCAGAGAGTCTCAATGTCAGGTGCAAACTTGTGGCCACCTGAAGCTGTTACTGTGCCGTGTTGGGGTGCAGAGAGGGTCAAGGAAGAATAAACAGGCTTTGGATGCTGGTCTAAGGGGTGCCCCCCTGAGGGAGCGGTTTGAAGCGTCTGGAGGTTGTCTGGACTCGGTTTCCTGCACTGCAGTTTTTTCCCTGCTCATGAGGCTGCTCTGCAGCAGGCCCTGACAGACAGGGAACTCACTGCCCCAGGAGCAACCCATAGGCAAGCAGTGGAATAAACACCCCAGCTCTCTTGCGCAGGTGGCACAGCCGAGGAGCATATTTCATACGTATTCCCCGAGTTGCTCAAAGGTTAAGTCCAGGTTCCCCCAGTGGCAGCTTGCTTTGTCCCCAGGGTCACTGGTGCCTTCCCTTCCTTGCCTCACACCCTTCCTTTACCACTCCACTCCCATTTCCTGGGACCCCACCTCTCCAAATACACCAGTCTTCATTCCTACTCTCAGGAGTAGCTTCTTGGAGGAATCCAAAGTGAGACTAGTGTATGCCTAGTCTATTTTGTCTATTCAGAGTCCCTACTTGTTTTTCTAGAATGCAGACGAAAATCATAGGGAGAGGGCCAGGTATTTGAATTTTTGATTTGCTCTAATTACATATTATGACCTTTTAGGAGGATCTGGGAACTAGACTGATGGGGAGGAAAGAGCTTTAGTGGATGCAGAAGTACCTGCATCTAAACAGCACTTCTGAGTTTTCCTTAAGTCATGGGGTGGCCTTGACACTTATTCTTTGGAGGCTCTCAGAAGTCAAACCAGGCTACCAGGAAGTCTAATATTTTAATTCCTTTGCCAGAAATTGGAGGAGAATGAAGAGACCATTGATCAAGGTGGAGAATCAGGCTTGGGAAGAACAAGACTGCCCTGCTTCACCTTCCTGTTGGGCCAGACCTGTGCTTAAGGTAGGACTTGGGTCTCACATTCCTTGTCTAAATTCTGCTTCAGAAGCAAAGCCCATATGAGAACAGGCACTATGGCTAGAGGCTCTAACACATCCCTATCAAAGTGTGACCCATGATCTAGCAGCATCAGCATCACCGGGGAATTTGTCAGAAACGCAGATTCTTAGCCTCCTCTGTAGACTTGCTGCTACTCAGGGTTTACGTTTTAATATATCACCTGGTCTTCACCTTTATCTGGCATTTAGAAGGGGTTGCCTCTGGGCAGGAGGATGCAAGTTCAAGGCCAGCCTTGGCAACTTAGCAAGGCCCTGTCTCAAAATAAAAAATAAGGTGGGGGATGTAGCTCAGTGGTAGAATGCCTCTGGCTTTGACCCCTAGTACCAAAGACAAGAAAAAAAAAAAAAAGTGGTTGCCTCTGGAAAGAGGATTGAGATGGGAGCTGGAGAGTCAAGGACTGGGCTAATGCTTTTAATTGGGTGGACACATGACTCTGATATAAATACAACACCACTATAAAGAAAGAAAATAGATGTTTCAGAATATTGTTTAGAGCTATAAAATGTATAAACAAAACTAAAAATTTTAAAATCATAATTGATGTGAAGGCAGGGTAAGAACAAAGGGATAAAATACATTAGCTAAATGCTGCGCCTTTCACAGAATGGAGCCAAAATACGAGTCAAGAAACAGATATAAGCTGTTATTTAGAAAAATATAGATAACTACCAGCATAAACAGAAACCAGAATCATTTTAAAGGCATGGGCTTCAGGAAATGGGGAGGCTGTGGTCAGGAAAAAAAATGAAAAAAGGTTTTATTTTCTATTTAAAATTTTTGCTGATATGTACATTAATTTATTTTGTATTTATAAAATTAAGTTTTTTTAAAAAAGAAGAGAGTTAAAGATAAACAAGGATGTAGGGGAAAAGAGGTTTTTACAGAATGCAAAAGATTTGGATATGTTTATAGGCAGAGGATAAAAGAAAAAAGATATAAAAATAGAAGAAAAGAAGTAGAAACTAAATTCTGGTCCTTTCCTTGTGCTCTGTCTTTGCCTGACCTTCCCAAGAACCTTGACCATGAACTATATTTTCAGATTCTTAGAACACTACTAGGTGATTTTTCTTTGTTAAAATTTATTCTTTTCTTTTTAATCACAAAGGCTATCTTTCCCCTCTCACCTCCTCAAAAGCACTCCATGTTACCAGTTGAATATTTTTCTTTTCTGTAATTGTTAGCTAATGCCATGTAACAAAACCTCAGTTACAAATAATAAGCACTTACTGCTGGCTTGTTGGATGTGGCCAGTTTGGTGGCTGTACTCATTTTGACTGGGTTTGCCCACATGGCTGAAGGTTGCCTGACTCTCACCCATCTAGGTTAGCCTTGACCAGGACTACCGAAGAGGCTGGACTCCACTCCGTGTGTGCCACCGGACATGTTTTTGGAGGAACAGGGACACAAGAGCCAGCAAGCCCCATGGCATTGGTGTCTTCCAAGTCTCTGCTAGCATCACACAAAACTGAATCACACATCCTATTAATCCAAACCAAATCACATGGTTAAGCCCAGAGTCAGAAGGAGAGGGCAAAACAAAGACACATAGTAGAGGGTAGGAGACAGGAAGGGGCAAAGAATTGGGGCCATCATTGCAATCAATCACTACTGTGTCAGGGGTTGGCAAATTATAGACCACAGGCAGAATACAGCCTGCTATCTGATTTTATAAATTGAGTTTTCTTGGAACACAGCCATGTTCATTTATGTATTGTCTATGGGATGTATTCACACCACAATGTCAGAGCTGAGTAGTTATAACAGAAGTAATACGGTCTACAGATTCTGAAATAATTACTATCTGGACCTTTACAGAAAAACATGTGCCGCTTCTTGTTCTAGGTCTTCTTCTAAGCCTTCTTATACGTGTATGTTTATACAGAGAGCATGTCAAATGGTGATTTTTTAAAAAATAATTTTACATAAAGGAAATACACATTTACTATTTCTATTTCTACTTTAAAATATATCTTGAACTACCTCATTGGTTGTTTTTTTTTTTTTGTAACTTTTGCAATTATCTGTTATATAAATAGATCATAGTATATTTAACCATGGACATTTATGAGCCCCACTCTCTGTTTTATCTTCTGTTACTAGAAACAATACTTCAATGACGACCCTTATAAATACATCATGGTACACATGTGAAATGTATTTCTGTAGAATAAATAATTACATATAAATGGAATGGGTCTAATATATGTGCCTGTTTTTTTCCCCCAACACTTGAATAGGAAACTCAATCAAACAGCAAAGATACAATCAGTTCAAGTGACTACCAGCACATTGCTACCTACATTCTACCATTACCATTTTTTGTACTTGTCTCATCACTTATCTGTTCATTCCTCTATCAATCTATTATTCACTTTAATTTTTTGATACATTCCTAATTTGAGGACTTAGTATACTTCCTCCTAAGTACTTCAACTTGTAATAATTAACATCTCAGATATTTTTGCAGAGGGCTACTAAGGATTGAACTCAGGGGCACTCGACCACTGAGCCACACCCCAGCCCTATTTTGTATTTTATTTAGAGACAGGGTCTCACTGAGTTGCTTAGCATCTCGCCATTGCTGAGGCTGGCTTTGAATTCACCATGCTCCTGCCTCAGCCTCCCGAGCTGCTGGGATTACAGGTGTGCGCCACCGTGCTGGACACATGTCAGATATATTTTTTTAAAGCTTTAATATTTAAGTAAAATTTATATATAATAAAATGATCAGATATTAAATGAACATTCATACAGGTTAGGCAAATGTGTATTTCCTTCATATATACCTGCATCACAAACTCTATCAAAATAACCCTACCCCAGAAAGTTTCCTCATGCCCTTCCCAGGCAATTTTTACTCATCTCCCTAGAAGCAATTACTTTTCCAACTGTTTTTCATCCTTTGGCTTGTTCTGGAACTTTGTACAGATGGAATCAGGCAGTATACACTCTTTTTGTTACCCTACATCCTTACCAATATTTGGCATTGTTAATCCTTTTAATTTGAGCACATTTGAGAAACGCTTGGTGGAGTCTTATTCTAGTTTTTAATTGTATTTCTCTGAAGACAATTGACATTGAATATTTCTGTGTGCTTATCGAAAATAATCATATATTTTCTTTTGTAAGATATCTGTTCAAATATTTTACCCATTTTTATTTAGTTATTTGTCTTTTAATTGTTGTCAAAGCTCTTTATGTATGCTGAATGCCAAATTCCTATGAGATATATGTTTTGCAAACATATTTAACAGACTTTTGGTAAGTATTTTTTCAATTTTGATGAAGTCTAATTTGTTAATTTTTAAATACAAATTGCGTTCTGAGATCTAAGAGAATTTTTTCTACTCTCATTCACAAAGATCATCTTCAGTGTTTTCTTATAAACGACACTTGGTTTTAGTTTTAAATTTAGGTCTAGTAGCTAACTTGAGTTAATTTGGGAGTATGAAAAGAGATAAAAATTAAATTTCCTTCTTTTCTTTTTTTCTTTTTTTGCATCCTGCTTCATTTGTAGAAAAGTTGTTCTTGAGTTTTTTTGTTGTGTTGTGGTTTTTTTTTTTTTTTTTTTTTTCAGGGATGAAGACTGAATCCAAGACCTCATAAATGCTAAGAAGTGCTCTACCACTGAGCTATATCCCCAGGCAAGATGGTTCTTTCTATAGATTTGGATTATTTTAGTACTTTTGTTGAAAATTAAATGACCACTTAAGCTTTAATGTGTTTCTGGGCTCACTTATCTTTGCCATCCCATTTGCTGATCTTTATTCCAACACCACTCTGTCATTATTATTGTATAATTATAGTGAGTTATCAGTTCTCTGACTTTATTATTCTTTTTCAGGATTTCTTTCTATATTCTAGGTTATATTTCCATATTAAAAAATTCTAAATCTAGCTATCAATTTCTTTTCTTGAAAATTCTTCCAAGATTCAGATTGAGATGGAGAGAAATCTATAGGTTAATTTGCGGGGATTAACATCTCAATGATATTAGATTTTCTAATTAATTAGCATGATATAATTTTTCATTTAGTTAGGTCTTCTTGAATTTATCTGAACAAGTTTTATAGTTTTCAGTATAACATTCTTGTATGTCTTTTGTTAAGATTTGTTCTAAATATCTGTCTTATATGTTTTGTTAAAATTTATTCTAAATATTTATAATAACTAATGTCATTGTTTTTTAAAATACCATTTTCAGTTGTTTGGAGATGGTACATAAAAATACCTCATTCTGGTATATTACCCTTGAATCTTATAAGCTAACTAAATTTACTTCTCAGTTCAATAGGTATTTTATAAATTCATTCCAACTTTCTTACCAAAAATCATGTCATTTGCAAATATAAAGCTTTACTTTTTTCTTTCCAATATTTATGCCTTTTATTTCTTTTTCATGCCTTAAATCAATGGCTAGCATCTCTACTACAAAATTGAATAGAAGTGGTGAAGATAGGCATCCTTGCCTGATTCCCAGTCTTAGGAAAATACTCAAAATGTTACCATTAAGCATGATGCTAGCAATTTGTTTTTAATAGATTCAATTTATAAACATAGGAAATACTCTTCTATTCCTAATTTACTGAAAGTTATTATTATGAATGGATGTTAACTATTGTCACATGCTTTGTATTTTGTCAGATGATCATATTTCAACTTTCTCCTTTATGATGAATTATATTATTTTTAAAATGTTAAATTAACCTTGCATTCTTCAGAAAAACACCAGCTTGCATGAAATACTATGAAATATTATTAAAATAATATTTTAGTACAGTCTTGGATTCAATTTGCCAATATTTCATTAAGGATGTTTATATTTATGAAGAATATTTGTCTATAATGTTTTGTGTAATATTTATGTACAGTTTTGATATTAGGGTTGTATTAGCCTTGTAAAATTAGTTTACAAGTATTACCTTCTCCCTATTTTATGAAACAGTTTGTGTAAGATTGGTGTTATTTCTTACATGTTTGATAGAATTTATTATTAAAACCAACTAAGCTTAGAATTGTATTGTCAGGAAACTTTTTATGATTAATTCAACTTCTTTAGTTATAGGATTACTCAGATTTTCTCATTCACCTTATGTCTATTTTGGTAACCTTAAATTCTTTGTCAAAGAACTTAAGGGAATTTATTTCATCTACTTTAGCAAATTACTTTGTTATGTAATTATTTATAATATTCTTTTGTTATGTTTGTCATGCCTGTAGGACCTATAGCAATATCCTTTCTTTCATTCTTGATATTGGTAATGTGTTCTCTTCTTTTTCTCTAAATCTGTCTAGTATTTAAAATTCAAATCTTCAACCAACAAACTTTTGGCACTATTCATTTATACCATTCTTTGTCAGTTTCTAATTCATTGGTTTCTGGTCTTTGAAATTTTAAAACATACTACCCAACACTCTTCATAAAAAGCTACCAATATTCACTCCAAACATGTATATAAGAGTGCAGAAGTCTACCTTGTTCTTCTCAATCCAGATAATATTTAAATAATTGGAGGGGTTAAGACCGATTCCTCATTGCTCTAATTTTTATTTTCCTAATTATTGTTGAGATTAAACATTATATTACAATTATATTACATTAAATATAATTACATAATTATAATCATATTAAACATTACTGGCCATTTGTCTTTCCTTTTCTATGAACTACTATTCATATCCCCCCTCTCCATTTTTTTTTTCCTTTTTGTTTGTGTGTAGCTTTGAGATAGAGTTTCTCTATGTTGTCCAGGCTTGTCTCAAACTTCTGGGCTCAGTGATCCTCCTGCCTCAACCTCCCAAGTAGTTGTGACAACAAGCATGCATCACCATACCTGGCTTTTCCCGATTTTAATCTGTGTTCATTTTTTATTGGATTGATAATTTTTATATATTCTCAATATCAATTCTTTGCTATATGTTGCAATTTATTTCAGGCTCATAGCATACAATCTATTTTCTTCATAACATCTTTTTTATCATCCTAAATTTTTTTAATATGTCCAATTTTTCAATATTTCACATTTTGTGTTTTGCCTTACAATGCTAAATTTTCTCTCAAAGCTATAAACGCTCTCATTTATAGCTCCTTATTTATTTAATAATTGCTCCTTAATCCACCTGGAATAATTCATCTGTGATAAAAGATAAAATCTTAGTTTATTTCTCTCCAAATGGATACCAAATTATCTTAACCATGTTTTTATCTTCCTCTCCGAGTTGAGTGAACTGTCTTTCTCTTATACAAAGTTCTAATGAGGTGCAGTTACATCTGCTATCCCTTTTCTGTTTTCTTAATTTGTTCATTGCTGAGTCCATACCAGGAATGGACTTAATTATTAAAACTTTTGCTATGATTCGGATGTGATCTGTCCTCCCCAAAACTCATGTTGCAATTTGGTCCTAAAAGTAACAGTGTTGAGAGGTCATAGGACTTTCAGGAAGTGTTTGGGACCTGGGAATGTAGCTCAGTGGTAGAGTGCTTGCTTTGCATGCATGAGACCCTGGATTCAATCCCTAATACCACAAAAAAATAAAAAATAAAAATGTTTGGGTCATGAAGATGCTGCTCTCCTGAAAAAGTATTGCTGCTTTCCTGGGATTGGGCTAAGTATCATGGGTTGAGAGGGCTTTTGCTCTCTAGGGACTGGATTGGTTACTGTGAGGCCAACTCTCAGTGTGCAACCAATGAATGTGTGCAACCAATCATTACGTGGACCTGGTAATAAATTTTACGAGGATAGTTTCTTCACCATTGCTTTTTTTTAGATCCTACTTCTTTCCCTTAAATTATCATTTTATTTTTGTTTATGTTTCATGCAAGGGTACTGCTTTCAGTACTTCTCTCATAGTCAAGGAGACCAATGAGCTGAGTCTCTGCCTCTCAAAATGTCATCATTTCAATCATTCTCTTAAGAGTTTTGCAGTCTATGTTTAGAACCCCCACACCACCAGCCAGATAAAACTCAATGAGTTTAAATGATGCTATTCTTCATGGTGTGTTTCCTGAAAAGATCTCCTATTCTCAAATTAGTGTTGATCCCTTCAGAGGCTCTGGGTCTATTGTCTTCCTTCACTTAGGAAAACACTTCTCATTTTAGTGGGAAGTAGATTATGAACATTTGCAAAGAATGCTGACATCCTCCCACCCTCTCTACCTTTACTTCTACCTGCACGTCCCCAGGACTAAAAAGGAAGAGAGGGAGCCATTGTGTAGTCTAAATGGGCTCCCATTTATACAGTCACAAAACTCACTGTGCTTAAGTCTAAGTTTTCACATCAAGTAAATTAGGGGTAATTTTTTTTTCTTTATGAAAAGTATTCTTTGTTGTACAAAAGGATTCCATTCAGGTTTCCTTTTAATATCCGAGTCTTCTAGTACATTTCCAATATGATTCCATTCCTAACAATTCTGTTGACCGATTTTGTTTTAAAGGAACACATAGATTGCTAAAACCTATACAACAGGTTTTTCCCATAAGTTCCTCTTTTAACAGGTTTTTATGTGTTTGAAGTCCGAGAATGTAATTCTGTAAATTCACACAAGACATCCAAGGAGTTTTTTATGGTTCCTGAACATGAAATCTTTCACCGAGTTGTTCAGATGAAAGAGAAGAAAATCAGAAGCCACCCTGAGACCCTATAATCTACACTCATTATATATTTTTTAATACATTTTAACAGCTATTATCATTAAAGTTTAGTAAAACCACATCTATAACAAGTAATTCCACTTGAACATCTGGAGCCATCTTACCTCCTGAAGGTGTTCAAATGAGTAACACTCTTGTTCCCACCCAACCACTAGGGAATCAAGGTATTAAAGAGTGATGAACTGACCAAGGTGACAGATTTATCTGATTACTGTAGAACACTTGGTATAGGACCTGGCACTTAGTTGGCACACAATCAATATTTGTTAAATGAAGAATGTGAATCTTTTTTCCAGCCAGTTTTGTAAACTTGTCACTTTGTTGTGCTGCCTCCCTCATTAGGGACTGCTCATTAACACTTTCTCCTTGTGAGGGACAGGTGGAAAGGCTGACTTCCTGTTTGTGTTATCTGTGCATAAAAATGCAACACACACATACACATCATAATGTCTCAGCACACCTAGTCAATTGCAACTCTGTTCCAGGAGTGGTGCTCTGGGTGACTTTTTACAGGGTTGTCTTCAAGCTTGTGCAAAGTGTGCCCTTGTGCTTCAAGCTTGTGCAAACTGTGCCCTTGAGCGCCTTGTACTTGGTTTAATGCTCTTCTTCTACTTTGACATTCTTATTAATTTTTAAACAAGGAGCCCAGTATTTTGCACCAAGCCCCATAAATTATTGTGGAAAATTCTACAAACACACCAGTCATGAAGGGGAAATGCTTAAGACTTTTGGCATAAGTGATACATGGGTAAAATGTTAAAATGTCACATAAAGAATATCTTTGTTGCCAAATATGAGTGCAGGTTGAATAACCCTTATCAAGATGATTGGGACCAGAAGTGTTTTGGATTTCAGGTTGTTTTCAGATTTTAGAATATTTGCCTACACATAATGAGATATCTTGGAGGCAGAACACACGTTTAAAGACAAAATTAATTTTATGGTTCATATACTCCTTATACACAAAGCCTGAAGGTAATTTCATAAAGTATTTTTAGTAATGCACCTACTAAACTGTAGGTGATAATAACTTGTAAGATGAGGTCAGATGTGGGATTTTCCACTGTGGAATCATGTCAGTGTTCAGGAAGTTACAACATCTATCTTTTTTTTTTATTCTTAGCACAGATATTTTTATCTAAAATAATAGACTGCAAAAATTGCATTTCATCTTTGTGATGGTACATCCATAATAAAGGGAAAAATAAAAGTATCAAAGGAATCAAAGAAACTTGAAGGAAAAATAAGAAGATAGACAATTTTCATTTAGTCCACATACTTTTCTTTGAAGAGGAAAAATCAATGAGGGACAAAGCAAGGTGATTATTCTCCAAGGTTAGTATTGTTTTCAGTGACCACATCATTGCTGCACTATATGGTAATTCTGTTTAATTCTGTCATCTTTAAGTCACTGTGACCAAAATACCCAACAAGACCAACTAAGGAGAGGAAAAGTTTATTTGGGGATCATGGTTTCAGAGGTTCAGTTCACGGTCAGCTGACTCCATTGCTTTGGGCTCAAGTGAGAACATCATGATGGAAGAGCATGCAGAGGATATAAATCACTGGGGGCTTGCCCTAGTCGATTGTATCCCACCCCCATCCCCACTTCCTGGCTGCTGTGAGGTGATCAGGTTTCTTCAAACATGCCCTTCTGCCATGATCCTCTGCCTCACTTTGGGTTCAGATCAATGAAACTGGTTGAATATGGACTGAACCTCTGATACAGTGAGCCTTCCCAAATCTTTTCCTCCTCTGAGTTGTTCTTGTCAGGTATTTTGATCACAGCAAGAAAAATCTGACTAAGGAAATTGGTACTGAGAACTGGAGTCATTTGCTGTGATTAACCTGATCATGTGATTCAGAAACCTTTGGAGCTGGCTTTCAGAAAGATTTATAGTGCTGAACGGGCAAATTCTGGTGGTACCTGAATACTGATAGGAATGTGGACAGTAAAGACAGTGCTCATGAGGTTTCAGAGGAGAACAAGGACAAGAGGTCACACAGATTGCGTTCTGGAAAAGAACTTGTCTACATTTTGCCCTTGTCCTGATACTTTATGTGAAGCTAAATTTATAAGTGATAACTAATTACTCTGGTGAAGAAAAATTTAAGGCAGCACAGCGTTCAGGAAGTGGCAAGGATTTTGTTAGCTGTTTTCAGTCAGGTTTACTGTAAGAATCAAGAGCAAAAAACATAGCTGAAATATTTTAAAACTTTCAGTTTGGCCAGAAAAGTGCATGTAAAATTGGGACCAATTACCACTCTTAAAGAAATTTAAGAACTTTGCACAAAGACAATAGGAAATGGGTTCTTGAAGGAATCTCAGTAATTTGTAAGACTACACCTATTACAGGCTCAAGAAGAGTCCCTGAGGGGCACACTACCCTCACAGAGGCGCCTAGAAAGTTGCTTCCTCTGCATTCCTTTCATGGTGCTCATTCACCCAGGCACTTAGAGATATTTTCCCTTTTGTGCCTTGTTTATTTCACTTAGGTTGAAACTCCCAGGTTCATCCATGTTGTCACAAGTGACAGAGTTTTCTTATTGTAAAGGTTAAGTAATCTTAGATTGTGTATATATATATACCGAAATTTCATTATCCATTCACCTGTTGATGGACACTTAAGTTGATTATGTAACTGAGATATTGTGAATAATACTGCAGTGAACATGGAAGAGCAGTTGTCTCTTCTACGCTTATTTCAAATCCTTGGTTATATAACCAGAAGTGTTATTTCTGGATCATAGAGCAATCATTCTTAAATTTTTAAGAGCCATCCATATCATTTTCCATAATGGCTGTCCTAATTTACATTCCTACCAGCAAGGGTTTCCTTTTTCACTACATTCTTGTCTATACGAGTTTTCTGTTGTCTTTTTGATAATAACAATTCTGAGAAGAAAATGGTGATATCGCATGATTTTCATTTGCATTTCCTTAATGATTAGAGATGTTGAATATGTTTTATGTATCTTTTTTTTTTTCTTTTTTTTCTTTTTTTTTTTACCCCGTATACAGATTGCTGTATCACATCAGTTTGTTTTATGTATCTTTTGGCCTTTTGTACATCTTCTTTGGAAATGTCTAGTCAGGTCATTTGCCCATCACTTAATTGGGTTGTTGTTTTTCTTGTTATTGAGTTGAGTTCCTTATATAATCTAGATATTAACCCCTTATCAGATGTATGGCTTACACATATTGTCTCCCAAACAGTAAATTATCTCTTTACTCTGGTAATTGTTTCCTTTGCTGTGCAGGAGTCTTTAAATTTGATGTAATACCATTTGTCTATTTTTTCTTTAAGTGCCTGAGCTTTGGGGGCTCAAATTAAAAAAAAAAAAATCATTGCTCAGACCATTGTAATGTAAGAACTTTTCCCATAATTTTTCTAATAATAGTTTTAGAGTTTTGAGTCCTAAATTTAATCCTTCAATCCATTTCAAGATGATTTTTGTATATAGTATAAGATTGGGGTCCAATATCATTCTTATGCCTGTGAATGTCCAGTTTCGCCAATATGAATATAGAAGAGAGTGTCTTCTTCCCTTTGTGTGTTCTCGGCACCTTTGTTGAAAACCAATTGCCTGCAAAACATGGATTCATATCTGTGTGTTCCGTATTCTGGGGCATTTGTTTTGTTTTTGTAGTTCCATGTGAATATTAGGAATTTTTTTATTTCTGTGAAAAGTGACACTAGAATTTTAATAGTAATTGCATTGAATCTGTAGACCATTTTGGGTAGTATGTATATTTTAACAATCATGATTATTCCCTTATTCATGGACATAGACTGTCTTTCCATTTATTTGCTTCTTCACCAATTACTTCATCAAAATTTTATGGATTAAAGATCATTTATTCCCTGGTTTAAATTTAATTCAAAGGTTTTTTTTTCTTTTGTAGCTATTGTAAATGGGATTGTTGTCTTAATTTCCTTTTTAGATAATTCATTGTTAGTATATGGAAACACTACTGATTTTACTTTATTGACTTTTAATTCTGTTTCTTTACTTCATTTATTTACTGTGCCTACCTATTTTTTGTTAGAGTATTTAAGGTTTTTTTTTTATATATAAACTCAGGTCATCAACGAATAGACACAACTTCACCTTTTCTTTTCTGATTTGAATGTCTTTTATTTCTTTCTCTTGCCTAACTTCTTTGGCAAGAGAAAGTGGCTATGTTGAATAAAAATGGTTGAAGTGGATACCCTCATCTTGTTCTTGATTTTAGATGAAAAACTTTCAGCTTTTCAACATTGAGTAAAATGTTAGGTTTGGCTTTTACTGTTTTGGGGTACATTCCTTCTATACTAATCTGTTGAGAGCCTTTATCATAGATATTGAAAAAGCATTTAATAAGACTCAACATCTAATGAGAGGATCATAGGTTTTTAAATATGGTTTATTATATTTATTGATTTGTTCAATCTAATGATAAATCCCACATGATCATGGCGAATGATTATTTTTAGGTGCTGTTGAATTTCATTTTCTAGTATTTTGTTGCATCTGTGTTCATCGGGGATATTTAATCATAGTTATGTTTTCTTGCAATGTCCTTATCTGACTTTGTTATCAGAGTGATATTGGCTTCATAAAATAAGTCCACAATTATTCCCTGCTCTTTGAGTTTAAAAAGCATTTGTGAAGAACTGTTATAAGTTTTCCTTTAAATACTCAATAGAACTCACCTGTGAAGCCATCAGGTCCTGGGGTTTTCTATGATGGAGATGTCTTACTATTGATTCAATTTCCTTACTTGTTAGTCTTTTCTGGTTTTCTATCATTCATGGTTCAGTTTTGGTAGGTTTTATGTGTCTATAAATTTATGCATTTTTCTAGGTCATTCCATTTTTAGGCATATGATTGTTCCTGGTGATCTCTTATTATCTTCTGTTTTTCTGCAATACCAGTTGTAATGTCTTCTCTTGTTTCTGGATTCTGTCTTTTCTCTTTTTATTTTCTTAGTCTAAGAATTTGTTCCTTATTTTTTAAGAAAACCTCTCAATTACATCATTTTTTTCTAGTCTCTGTTTCATTTATTTCTATTCCAATCTTTGTTGCTTTTTCCTTCTGCAATTTTGGGCTAGCTTGTTCTTTGCTTAGTTCCTTGAAGTATAACATTAAGTTTTTCATTTGAGAGCTTTCTCCGTTTATGATGTAAGTGTTTATAGGCATAAATTTCCCTTTTAGAAGCAATTTTCTGCATTCCATAAGTTTTGATTTATTGTGTTTATTTGTCTCAAGATATTTCTTGATTTTTTTTTTGTTGTTGTACCAGGGATTGAACCCAGGAGTGCTTTACCACTGAGCCACATCCCCAGCCCTTTATAATATTTTATTTAGAGATGGGGTCTTGCTAAATTGCTCAAGGCCTTCCCAAGTTGCTGAGGCTGGCTTTGGTCCTCCTACATTAGCCTCCTGAGCTACTAGGATTATAGGTGTACACTAGCACACATGGCTTGATATCCCTTTTGGTTTTTTCTTTGATCCACTGACTATTCACATATTTGTGAATTTTCATTATTTCTTCTGTTGTTAATTTCTAGATTCATACCATTGTGATCAGAAATAATACTTAATACAATTTCAAACCTCTTAAATTTGTTCAGACTTGTTTTGTAAACTAGTATACATTTTGTCCTGGAGAATGTTCCAAGTGTGCTTAAGAAGAATGCATTTTTTGAATGGACTATTCTGCATGTGTCTGTTAGGTGCATTTGGCCTGAAGTATATTTCAAGTTCAATGTTTCCTTAATTTTCTACCCAGATGGTCTGTTCACTGTTTCAAGTGGGGTATACCCACCCCACTATCATTGTATTGAAATCTATCTCTCCCTTCAGATCCTTTACTATTTGCTTTATATATAACTAGGTACTCTGCCATAGTCTGGCTGGGCACAAAATAACAGAGCCGCCACGAGGCACTTGTAGGTTCAAACAGGAACTACTTTATTGCCAGAACTCTCACAGGCACTCCACACGCCTCCCCGGGAACTCTCCCAGCCCTCAACAGGGCTGGGGCTCCGTGAGAACTCAAAAGTAGCGGGTGCCTGAGGCAGCAGGAGCCGCCCTATTGCCAGACAGCAGGGGTCTATATACAACTGAATACACAGCCTGTTTCAATCCAGCATCATCCAGTCACAGCAATTATACATAGTTTAACTTAATTATCATCATTTTAATGGCTGGCTAGCATCACCTCTCAACCACTCCTTCTGGCAAAATGCCAGGCGCCATCCCAACTCGGCTGTGGCTCTCAATAGCACTCTAATGTTGGAAGTATATATATTTATAATTGTCATATCCTTTTGATGATTTGATGCCTTTTTCATTATATTCTTATTGAGGATTATTTCCATTTACATGGAATATATTTTTCTATGGAATATATTTTTCCATACCCTTTCAGTCTATGTGTATCTTTTAAAAGCAAGGTGAGACTCTTGCAGACAGCATACAGTTGGGTCTTGTTTGTTTATCCATTCAGGCATCCTAGGTCTTTTTATTGGAGAATTTAATCTATTTACATTCCAAGTAATTGTTAATAATTAAGGGCCTACAGCTGGGGATGTGGCTCAAGCGGTAGCGCGCTCGCCTGTCATGCGTGCGGCCTGGGTTCAATCCTCAGCACCACATACAAACAAAATGTTGTGTCTGCCGAGAACTGAAAAAATAAATATTAAAAAAATATCTCTCTCTCCTCTTTCTTTAAAAAAAAAAAAAGGACCTACTACTTCCATTTTATAACTTGTTTTCTGGTTGTTGTAAGATATTTCCTTTCTTGCTGTCTTTCTTTGTAGTTTGATGGTCTTCTATAATTGGATGCTTTGAATCCTTTCCATTTATGTTTTGATCACCTACTATATATTTTTACCCTATGGTTTCCATGAGGCTTACAAAAACTATGTTACAATAGGCTATTTAAAGTGATGACAATTTGACATCAGTTTCACACAACTCTTTTATCCCAACTATATACTTTATGTTTTTGATGTCAACATTTTTGCAATTGGTTTTCTTTAATAATTTAAGCTATTAAGAACAACCATGGCTGAAATAATCTTTAAACCCCATACTATAGATAAAATTGCTTTGCATGCCACAGTTATAGTACTAGAGGATTCTGAATATGACCCTGTATTGCCTATACCATTGAGTTTTGTGCTTTTATATGTTTTATGTTATTAGCAGTTTTTCCTTTTAGCTTAAAAATTTCTCTATATCAATTTGTATAACTCAGGTCTACCGGTGATGAAACCCATGGCTTTTATTTCTCTGGTAAAATTCTTATTTCTCCATTATCTCTGAAAGACAGCTTTGGTAGATACAGTAGTCTTCACTGACATTTTCCCCCCCCAGTACATTGAATATTTTATCCCTTTCTCTCCTGGTCTTCAAATTTCTGCTAAGAAATCTGCTGATAACTGTATTAATACTCCCTTGTATGTAATATTTCTTATCACTTGCTGTTCTCAGAATTTTTTGTCTTTGATTTTTTTTTTTATACTTTGATTGTTATATGTCTTGGTGAACTTATTTTGGGCTGAATTTGATTAGGGACCACTATGATTCCTGTAACTGGATGTTGGCATCTTTCCCCAGATTTAGGAAATTTTCAGCCATTATTTCTTTAAATATGCTTTCTAGGTCTTTTTCTCTGTGATCTTCTTTTAATTCATAGTAAACAAATTTGTTCCCTTAATGGTGTCCCATAATTCCTATAGGCTTTGTTACTTTCTATTATTTTTCTCCCCACTCCCTGATTGTTTAATTTCAAATGTTCTGCCTTTAAGCTCCCTGATTATTTTTTTTGCTTTGTCAAGTGTGCTGTTGAAGCTTTGTATTAAAATTTTCAGTTTGGTCATTGTATTCTTCATCACTAGAATTTCTATTTGATTGTTAAATATTGTTTCTATTTCTTGGTCAAACTTCACATCTTGTTTATGCATTATTTTCCAAATTTCATTTTTTTTTAATCTTTATATTCTTGTACTTCACTGAACTTCTTTAATACGATTATTGTGAGTTCTTTTTTCTTTCACTCATTTCATAGATCTCCATTTTTTAGAATATATTTTTGGAATTTTTATTAGTTTTTTATTTTTTTTCTTATTTGTTCATTTGGTGGTATCATGATTCCCTGATTCTTTGTCATCCTTGTGTCCTTATCTTTGTTTCTGTGCATTCAAAGAGACAGAAATTTTCTCTGGCCATTTTAGGTATTCTTTACCAGGGATAGAATTTCTCTGTTGAATCTAGCTTGTGATTTTGAATAGACCAGCTGATAATGACCTGAGAAGGCAGAGTTTTCTGATGGATTCTCCAGTTCACTAGGCTGCTTTCTTTTCTCTGAGATCAGGTGGGGATTAGATCGGGCTGCTGGTTCAACTCCACTCTCCAGCAAAGTCACAAGGTGGCTTGGCTGTGCAATCAGGCAGAGCCCCTAACTGGGCATTGTGATCTCCTATCACTGAGTAGAGTTAGATAGTGCATTCCCTGGCTGGGTTATAACACTACTGGAGTTCTGTGGTTGAGCAAGCCTGAAGATTAAGCTCTTGGGTTAGGGGGAATTTCTGCTTCAGATGGAGGGTATAGAGGCTATGCTCTACAGAAATGCACAGTGATTGTATAGTGCCTTGAGATGGGCCCTGCCTGAGGCTGGACAAAGCCATCATTTGTATTAAGTCAGACAGGTCTAGTACCTTTTCTCTTCAAAAATGCAATGTCATGGGCATTTCTCTGCCTGGGGTAGGCTTTGGGATGTGTGACTATTTTTAAATTTGGATTATTTGTTTTTGTTGTTGAATTGTAGAGGTTGTTACATAATCTGACTATATCTCTTATTACATATATAATTTGCAAATATATTTTCTATTCTGTGGGTTGTCTTTTCATTTTCATAATAGTGTGTTATCTAAGTTTTTAATTTTGATGAAGTACAGTTTATCTATTTTTTCTTTTGTTACCTATACTTTTGGCTTTCTACCCATGAAATTATTGCCAAATCCAATGTCACATGATCATAAGCTTTTTATTGAACAAAATGAATTTTGGAATTTCACCAAAAAAAAAAAGAGAAAACTTTTTAGAAATTTATGAATTTTCAAACTCTACAATATAGGTCAGTTGAAGTGAAAGGGATGAAAAAGACCTGCCATTAATTTCTTTTTTCCAGTACTGAGGGTTGAATCCAGGATCTGTGCATGCTACATAAATGTTCTACTACTGAGCTGTATCCTCACACCCATTCAAATGTTAATTTTCTTGAAAGTAGGAATAACAATATTGGCACCAGATAAAGTAGTCTTTAGAGCAAAGAAAATTATTAGACACAAAAAGAACATCGCATGATGGCATAAAGAATAAATCTAACAAAACAAACCTGAAGCAATATAAGGAAGGAAAAATAAAGATAAGAGAAAAAAATTAATGACATTGAAAATAAGAACACAATCCAGGAACACAGATAAAACAAAAAGCTGATTCTTTAATGAAATAAAAAAAATTAATAAATCCCTAGAAAGATTAACAAATATTAAGAGAGAAGACACACATCACCAATATCAGGAATGAAACTGGGGATGTTACTACAGATCTTTCACTCACTAAAAGGAAAATAAGGTGAATACTACAGAGAACTCCATGTTCAACTTATTGAAAGTACTGAACTTAGAAACGTAAACCAATTTCCTGAAAATTATAAATGACCAAAACTCTACTAACATGAAATAGATCATTTGAATAGCCCTATAACCATTAAATAAATTAAATTTATCATTAAAAAAAACTTGTTTTCAAAAAATTCTAGGGCTAAATGGTTTTACAAGAGAATTCTACCAAACATTTAAAGAAGAATTTTGTACAAGATATTCCATAAAATTTAAGAGAAGGGAACATTCCCCAATTTACTTGAAAAAAATTGAGTACCAAAACCAAACATTAAAAAAAAATAAAGCTCATGTCAATATCATTCATGAACTTAGATGCAAACATCCTTGACAAAATTGAACCCAAACATATATCCAAGAAGGTGAATATGCCATGACCAAGTAGAATTTATTCCAGGTCAGAAATTTAGTTCAATATTTGAAAATCAACAAATAATATCAATTTGCCATATCATAAGATCATATCAATTGATGTAGAAAAGGCACTTGACGAAATCTAGCCAATTGTTTACTGTTAAAAAAATCTAAGCAAGAAGAGACGGCTACAACCAGGAAGCCTAGAAGCTTGGGTACTGCTGGAGATGGCAACACACCTGGGCATCAACCTGGTACTGGCTCTATAGGAATGCACGATGCTGGAGTTAGGTGTACATGGAGGCTCCCACCAAGATTTCACAGGAAGGCCTGGGAGACAAAGTGCAGCAGTGTCAGAGTCCCTGCAGGCAGCCCCCCCAAGAAGCTAAAGTACGGAGATATGAGGAAGAAGCCAAAGCTGCAGTGGAGACCCCCTAGATTAAGAAATGCCAGTAACATGGGACATCATCCTAGGAAAGCTGCAGGAATTGAGCAGAGACAAGCCAACAGAAAGGCCACTTGGGCTACACTCAACAAGGCCACAGGGGTGGAGCTACATAAGCCCTTCGGAGAGGACATCATACCATGGACTCCCCATGCCAGGCACAGAACCACAAGACCTATCCGCCCAGATGGATTTCAGTCTTGTTTTGCAAGAACTCAAAATAAGTAAATAAATATTATAAGAATAAAATAAATAAGAAATAAAACTGACCCCTTTTTTTCTATGCCCCTATTTTTGCAAATGGAAATGTTTACTCAGTACATTTATATATTGGATACGTGTAAATTGATTTTAATTTCATAGGAGCTCACAATGCGAGATTGCCTTGAGCCTCACAGAGATCATTGGACTTGAGCTTTGAGCAGTCTTGGAACTGTTAAAACTATAAGGACTCTTGGGAATGGATGAAACCTATTTTGCATTGTCAGATGGGTATGAGCTTTTGGGGGCCAGGGGCAGAATGTTATGGTTTAGATATGAAGTTCCACCAAAACCAAATGTGTGAGACAATGTAACAAAGTTCAGAGAAAAAAAAATGATGGGGTTGTGAGAATCTTAAACTAATCAGTGTATTGATCCCATGATGGGATTAACTTGAGTGGTAACTGAAGAGGTGAGGCATTTGGGATGTGGCTATGGGGTATATATTTGTATCTGGCAAGTGGAGATCTCTCTCTCTCTCCCTGCTTTCTGATCATGATGTAAACTGCTTCCCTCTGCCACACTCTTCCACCATGATGTTCTTTCTCACCTTGAGCCCTGAGGAATGGACCAAGCCTTCTATAGACTAAGATCTCTGAAACTGTGAGCACTCAAATAATTTTTTCCTGCTCAAAAAAAAAAAAAAATCTAAGCAAGTTAGGAATAGAGAAAAATTATCTCAACTTGAGAAAAAGCATCTTCAAAAATCCCACATCTAAAACAAAGTAAAAGACTAGACATTTTTCCCCTAAGGTCAAGAATAATGCAAAGTTATCTGTTTCACCATTCCTATTCAGTATAGTACTGGAATTCCTAGCCACTGAAATAAGACAAGAAAAAAAAAAAAAGCACAACAACAATAGATAGCACACAGATTGAAAAGGAAGAAATAAAACTGACCCCATTTTCAGATAACATGATTGTCTACACAGAATATTCCTAAAAGGGACAAGGAAATTCTGTATGGTCACAGAATTCAAGATCAACACATGTAAATTTCAATTTTATTTCTATACATCAACAGTGATCATATGGAAACCAAAATTTAAAATACAATAACATTTATAACTGCTACAAAAAATAAAATCCTAAGGTATAAATCCAACAAAACAATAAATAAGATCTTTGTGCTGAAAAGTCTAAAATGCTGATGAAATAAATCAATGAAGGCCTAAATAAATGAAAAGATATACCATTTCATAAAAACTTGTCATAGAAAAGATATCCACTTTTCCCCAAATTGATCTATAAATGATGCAATTTCTAGCAAAAATCCCAGAAAGTTTTCTTTTCTTTTCTTTCCTCCTCCTCCTCCTCCTCCTCCTCCTCCTCCTCCTCCTCCTCTTCTTCTTTTGACATAGAAACACCTTTTCTAAAATATATGTGGGATGGCACAAGATCTAGAATAGTTTTTTTTAAAAGAAGAAAAATTAATTCTACCTGATATTGCTTACCATATAGCTACAATAATGAAAATGGTGTGGTGTTGGTGAAGGGATAGACACATAGATTGATGGAGCAGAATACAGAATAAAGAAATAGA
The DNA here is from genome assembly GCF_045843805.1 of Urocitellus parryii. Lineage (NCBI taxonomy): Eukaryota > Metazoa > Chordata > Mammalia > Rodentia > Sciuridae > Urocitellus > Urocitellus parryii. Next base: position 199,560,506 of record NC_135533.1, read on the forward strand.
CTCACAAAAGTATGTCAATTGAGTTTAAAAAGATAATCCTGCAAAAACAATTCAATGGAGGAGAAACAATAGCCCTTTCAACAAATGACAAAATTAGAAGAAAACAAAAGAAAAACAGATTAGTGGTTGTCAGGGGTTGCCTCTTCTGCCAGGTAGGTGTAGTTATACATGGCACCAAGAGAGATCCTGTGGCGAGTTGGGTTCTGTTGTCTTGACTGTGATGGTGGAGACATAAAATTTCACAAATGCAACAAATGCTGGGACAACTGGGTATCCACAGGCAAAAAAAAAAAAAAATACACCTCAATCTAAATACACATTGAAGAAAAATTATCTCAAGATGAATCAGAGACTTCAATGTAAAATATAAAACTATAGAACTTACTTTTACAATTGGAGAAAATCTTCAGGTCTTAGGGACAGTCAAAAGTTCTTAGACTTGATACCAAAAACTGAATATATAAAAATGATAGATTGCTAAAATGAAGCCCATCAAAACTGGAAACTTTTACTTCACATGCAAAAGCCCATGTGAAGAGGATGGGCAGATAAATAGAGACTGGGATAAAGAGCTTGCATATCATGAATCTCACAAAGGACCTGTTCTAGAATATATGAAGAACTCTTCAAAACACAACAGTAAAAAATCAAAAACAAACAAAAAACAACAAAAAGCCCCAACCCTAATTAAAATATGGGCAAAAGACTTGAACAGACATTTCATAAAAGGAAAAGGGTATACAGATGGCAAATCAGCACATAAAAAAGATGTTCAACATCATTAACCGTCATTAATTTCCTTGAGATATTACTAAGTCTATCAGAATGGGTAAAATAAAAAATAGTGACACCATTAAATGCTTCCAATGATGAGATTGTAAAATGGTACAGGCATTCTGGAAAAGTATGGCAGTCTCTTATAAAACTAAAATTGTGCTTAGCATATAACCCAGCAATTGCCCTCATGGGCATTTATCCCAGAGAAATCTATGTTCCCATAAAAACCTGTATGCTAATGCTGGAAGCAGCTTTATTTGGAAGAGCCAAAATCTAGAGGCAACTCTTGGAGGAGTCCTTCACAACGTGAATGATTGAACAAACTATCTTTGTGGTTCTTCCATATCATGACTATTTTCCAGCACAAAAAAGAATGAACTATTGATTACATACAATAACTTGGGTGAATTTCTAGGGAATAATGCTGAGTCAAAAATATAATCCCAAAAGACTACATTACTATATAATCCCACTTATCCAACATTCTTTTTTAAAATTTTTTTAAGTTGTTGATAAAACCTTTATTTATTTATATGTGGTGCTGATAATCGAACCCAGTGCCTTACACATGCCAGGTAAGTAAGGGCTACCGCTGAGCCCCAGCCCCAGCCCTTATTCAACATTCTTGAAATGACAAAATTAGAAGGGGGGTGGGGGTGGGGAGGAAAACAGATTAGTGGTTGTCAGGGTTGCCTCTTCTGCCAGGTAGGTGTAGTTATATATGGCACCAAGAGGGATCCTATGGTGAGTTGGGTTCTGTTGTCTTGACTGTGATGGTGGAGACATAAAATTTCATGCATGAAAATTATACAGAACTAATTATGTATACACATAAACGGGGGGGGGGGGTACAATAACAATGGAGAAATCTAACTAGGAGGGATTGTATTAATGCTAATATCCTGCTTGTGATATTGTACCACAGTTTGGATAACTGTTACCATTAAGGGAAACCAAGTAAAAAGGTGCATAGGATCTTTGGGTATTGTTTCTTCTACAATTGTGTGGTTATCTTAAATACTTTACTATTTTTCAAATGTGTGGATGCTTTTTAAAAACACAGTAGTCCTGTTAAGCACACAAAAGCGAGGGGCAGAAGGTTATTTCTTAAATTTTGGGAAATCACCTAGCTCATAAGTGCCACCCCCTCAACTTGCTGACAGCGACATGATGTGCGCTGCACAGTGCTGAAATTAGGTGTTCGAGAGGGAGATTACTGGCCCCGGCGGCACTCAGGTGAACGTATAGGTGGGCGTTGGTGCGAGAGCGTGAGAGAGAAAGCAGAAGAAAGAGGGAGCAAGAGCTATGCATCCCCTACTGTCAGGGAGGGTGGCCGGCTGAAGAAGGTGCTGTGCAGAAAGCCAGAGAAGGATATGAGGAGGGTGCTGGCGCCTAGGGAACACCCTCCTGCTGCACCCTCCAGGAGACTGTGGGCGGCGGGTGAATAGCCCTGGTGCAGTGACTGAACCCCTCCATTCACAGGGAAAGGTGAGTGCGGGACCGATCGGGAAGTGAGGCCTCCAGGCAGCGGCCCGCCGGCGTATTGGGCAGTCCCGCTTGCAGAGCGCCGGGTCTTGGATGCTGCGGTGGAGACGCCAAGGAGGCTGCGAATGCAGGGAACAAGGCGTAGCGGCCAGGGAGGGTGGAGCCGCCTAGAAATCCCGGCGGCGCCAGCCCGCCAGCCCGGTAGCATCTGCAGGCCTGGGGTGCACACGAGGGGCACGTGGGTGTACAGGAGCCGGTGCTGCCCTGCCTCCTTTTTGCAGCGCCGCTGTGGCCGGTGCCGGAGCTGGAACAGCGGGTGCGGTGACTGCCCTGCTCAGGCAGTGCTCCCAGCTACAGCCCAGAAACCTGCAGGCAGGGCCAGGGACCGGGACCACACAGCGGCCCGGCGCCTGGAGGCGCTCTCCACGCGCGTTTTTCCCCCTATGCCAGGGCCTCCTTCGCGTCCCGGTGGAGGAAACTGGGAAGAGGACGGCTTTGTCCGGGGATGGTTGAGGGTACAGGCTTGGAACGAAAGGGGTTTCCCAGCTGGCTAAACCCCGGGCTTGGGAAAAAGTGGGGGCTGACCAACAGGGGCTCCTTGGGGCTTCGAGGTTACTACACCCGCAGCCGAGACCCAGAGAGTGGCGCCAGGGACCTTCAGGAGCCGGCGGGTTCCAACTGGGTGGACCCCGAGCTGGGACAAGTGTAGGGTTGCGGATCGCCGTCGTGCGCTCCCAATGCCTGCACAGGGACCTTGGCTTCCACAGACCCTGGAGGGGTTGGAGCAGGGAGCTCACAGGGAACAAATGAGGGGGGCGGGGAGAGGTGAGTAGCTTAGGTGTGGCCAAGGGGGAGGGGACGGAAAGTACTGGAATGCTGTGGCCCCACTGTAGCAGCCTCTAGCCCTGCAGTTGGTTTGGTGCAAGGAGGAGCTGGCAGGGGTAGCGAGGTACCCATCAACCGCACTGCGGTCCCTACTGGTTTTAGCCTGGTCTAGAGAGGAAAAGGGTCCAGGTAAAGGATCAAGGGCCCAGACTTTTGCTGGTTCTAGCCAGTGCTGAGGGATTTGACCGTGGGGACTTGGAGGTTGGAGGGCAACTGCCCGGTGTCATAATGCAAGATGACCTCTGGGGCAGCGGAGCTTCCCCTGGGGTAGAATTCCAGAGAATGCGACCCGACATGGGTAAATTGGGCATACCCTGGATTGTCCTAAAGCTACTATTCCCCCCTCCCCCATAGCTCCAAGGTCCTAGCAGAGAACCATTTTTTTTTTTTCCGCTTAGGACTACTCAATTTTAGGTTAAAAAACCAGGATAAATTCCGCATTTTGTTACCCTCCCCGCCCCCAAGTCACCATGCAGCAGTTTTCACAGCCCGAAGGCGTGGTCACTCCAAACCCACAGTGAGTTGCTCCTGTTCTCAGTTTCTGCTCCTCAAACCCTGGACGATGCCACCGGAGGACGCTAAACGCAAAGATTCAGCAGCGGCTCAAGTGACAGCCTCCGCTGCGGAGGAGCCGAGAGCCAAGGGCCTCGAGACCCCCTCTACCCTGAATGGACACTTGGTCACTCGCTTCCTCTCGGGTGTCGTGCATTTTCTCAACAGAGCTTGACCCTGTAGATAGATGAACTCGGAATCCGGAGAACTCGCCTGACCTTCTCCAGTCTTGCTGTCCCATGACACCTACCCTTCACTGCATCCACTGCTCTGGGTCCATCCGGACGCCCGGGAGCCTCCGTTAGCAGCTCGGCACTCCCAAAGCAGCCGGAGGAGGGCCTTTCTGAGCAACCTGCCACACTGTCAGCAGCCACACTGAAGCTGTCCCCTTCCCACTGCTTCCCAAGGGCAGAGCCCGTAAAAGTCCGAGGTGCCCCGCACCTCCCTCCGCTTTGGACTTCATGTGGGTGGTGTATGTAAGTGAGACCGGGAGAGAGGGAGAAAAGGAGAGAGAGGAGGAGACAGATGCGTTCAACCCTGCAGAAAACTCCCAGACGTGCAAGACAAAGCATTTCAAGAATAAAATGGTCCAGAGTTCAAGTTAAAAAACACACCTCTTTGAAGTACTGAGACCAACCGTGTTAGCCTCCTATCTGGGCTTCTGGGGTGTAGCATCCTAGAGAATAGATTTTAAATCCAGATTCCCGTCAGATTTGCTCAGAAATGACCTCTTCTGGAAGTGCTACAGCAAGTGGCCCAGCCAACTCACCAGGGCACCCAGAGTGCCCATAACCCCCCACCCCCCATCACCACCACCACCTGTCCCCAGCTCATGCGGAAGTAGCTGTCGGGGAGGGCAGGGGAGGAAGTTTATTTTTTTAATTGTGAAAATTCTCTGCATCCTGTTCTCTGGGATTCTCTTGTTATAACAAACCTTCCATTTTAATGTGGTGGTTATATAAAAATGAACACCTGGAAATGCAAAACTTACCTGCCTTCCTGATTAAAAAGTTCTTTTTAATAGAGCACCCCCGCCCCACACGGGCTTATAGTTCTTCAACCTTTGTGGTCTGAAGAAATGGAGGGGAGGGGAGGACTCAAGGGTAGCGAGGTGTCACCTGAAAAATAAGATGCTCCTTATTCATTTAATAGGTCCATTTCTTTTTAGATTAGTTCTCCCCCTACCACTGTCCCCAACTTAACAATGGATAGATTCTCAGCGTCCTCCAAGGTTCTCTTACCTAGACTTTGTGCCTGAAGTCTTACAGGTAAACTCCCTTCTCAAGTAAACCTGCTGGACACTTGTTTTATGCTCGGTGAAGCCCAGGAACAAATGGGTCCAAGTTACCCCCCTTCAGTAATGTCTGAGTAACATTTCGGTTGGAAAGTCTTCTAGGGACTAGGAACGCGTTGCTCAACTGGTCGAAGTAGGGCGCGAAGGCAGAACACCCAAAGACCAAGTGCCCGCGTCGTCTTCTCCCTTGCTCTCCCCATCCGTGCCTAGGGCTCAGGAAAGTGCCAGCCGGGCTTGGCTGGAGAGCGGGTCCCCGCCCAAATCAAGAACAAAACTCCCTTGGACACACATTCGAGAGAAACCAGTGTAGAGACAGACTTCTCCCTCCAATTTGGTTATAATAAATAATAACATAAGCATTCCCATATAACCATCCAAGCCGAGAGCGGACTCCCGGTTCACGGTCCCCACATGTTGCTGGGGTTGGCGCAGGCGTCCGCGGGTTTACCGGCGGACGTGACACCGCATTTTCTCCGAATTCCTGCCTTCTAGGTTGGTGCAGCCAGGAGAGGGGGTCAGGGGAGGTGGAACGCAAGACTGCGGAATCCACTCTCTCTGCGGGAGAACTAGAGCTTAGAACAGCACGCAACTCCGGGGGAATGGGGGGCTGTCGCAGGACCCCATTCTCCCACAGAAGAAAAGCTATGCTCGTTATGGATAATTAACAGCCGGGCTTCCCACGACCATGTGGCGCGTCCCGGCCGCGCCACCAGCTTATGTGTTTTAATTTGACCTTTACTGGCAACATGCTCCCATAGGCTGTGAACTGAAATCGCACCCAGATGACGGTTCTCTCCCCTTGCATCCGGCCTGCTTCTTGGAGGGGATAGAGACACAGCCGACACTACAGTGCTTCTTTCTTCCAAGGGAGCAGGCCCGAGTCCCTTAGCGTTAAGATCTGGGAGCCGCCAGGCATCCCGGGGCGTGGTCGGGGTGAGGGGTCCTCCCAAATCTTGGGACTGGGCGGTGTCTGCCAAGCATCGCCTTGAGTTTCTCTTAGGTACAATATGCTGGTGTACAGAGGAGGCGGTGGGAGTAAAAGGGGACGAAAAGAGAACCCTCTTAAGTGGCACTGGCATCCATGGAGTGGCAGTGGTCTACACTGAGTGTCTGTGCCTGGAGGTGTGGGGGCGGGTACTGCAGCCGAAGGGAGGGTGCAGCGGCCAAGGGCAGGGCGGGAGGACAGTGAAGGCAGGCTGGCTTCACAGTGGGAGCCCTTCCTCCCCGGGTTCGGCGACCGGGATCACCAGCATTGCAGCTCAAGGGGCTGGTAGGCTCGCCTGCACCCGCGTGCTCCCCCGCCTTCTCTGTGTCCCCCGGCTTTTCCAAGAGGAAGATGGGGTGCCCATCGCGGGTGGGGCGCGCGGGGCTGCCCGGCCGGGTGGTCACGTGTCCCCCTCCCCCGCCACTGCGGCGGGAGTTCCAATCAGAGCGCGCCAGGGGGCTCCTCCCGGGCAGGAACCACCCGGCTCGCGGCGGAGGGTGGGCCGCCGTCACCTGACCGCCCGCCCCCGCCCCCCGCGAGTAAGGGGCGGTGGTAGCGTCTGCTCGGTTACAAATGGCCCCTCCCGCCCCGCTCGCCCGCTCGCTTGGGCTCGGCGCGGACCCGCCCGGGCGCGCTCCTCCTGCCGGCTCCCGGCATCCCACCGCCCTGCTCAGCCCTGCTCAGCGCTGGCCGGTGATCCCTGCCGCCCGGGAGCATCCAGTGTAGAAGCTCGCCCACCGAGGTCGCGGTGGAAGTCTGGACCGCCAAGCTGTGTGACTCGTTTACTGGCAGGTGAGTGCACACAGCGGGCGTGGGACGCTGCGGGGACGGTGCGGGGGACATCAGGGTCCTCGAATGTAGACGCGGATTTGTGTGATGCCTAGGTCAAGCTTGCAGAGCGATTCCGAGGTCTCTCGCCCCCTCGGCCTTCTTTTGATGCCCCCACTGGTCCCGGGCTTGGGCGAGAGCTTTGATTTGGGGTGGGGGGGGTAGGGCTTTGGGAAATTCTTGTCTTGAGATACTTGACAAAGGTTGCAAAGACATCAGGTGGGAATGTGTGGCTGCAGCTGTCAGGGGCTAGACAGGTGTGCTTGCGTGTGTGGGGCTGCGTGTGTGGCGAAGCCCCTGTGGCCGGTCATTCTGTTCCCGAGTACCACTTACGTGCTAGAGAGAGAAATTGAGCGACTCTAAGGTGGTCACTAGACGTTGCGGCAGCAAACCAGTGGCCCTCGGTATTTCTGATATGCTCCTGTAGTAACAGAAGTGCAGATGGTTCAGTAAAAGAGCGTGTGAGGTTTTAAGACACCCAGAAAATATTCTTTTATCTTTTAACTTTGGGGCAGAAATGAGTATTCAAAGTGCTGAATCATGCAAAAAGATGTGAAAAAAATAATTTACTTTGTGTTTTGGTAAAGTTTTCCCAAGATAATAATATCTGCTTATTTGACAAATTCTTTAAGGCACAGGTATTTGAATTGTATTTTGAGACTGCCTTTGACTTTATGGCTATCCATTGCTTTCCTTGATTTATGATGAGTTGTATTTATTCATTATTTCTTACCAAGCTTCCTCCCCACTCCAAACAAACAAAAATATTAAGGGGGAAAAAAGGTCTTTTTTTGGTGTGCCTATGATTGTAAGAGTGAAGGAAGCAGTCCTAGGAAACAGAAAACATCCTCCTTTGAGGAGTGCAATGATGGCCAATTTGATTTGTCATATGCCACTGAAGGGAACGTCAAGCTGATAACATGCAGACTGGAGAGAAAATGAAGCAGGAGTTGCCCATTTGGGAATAAATAAGCTCTAATCCAATTGCACTCAGTAAAAGAGCTGAAGGGTCCACACCCCAGCCTAATTTTTCTTGGTAGAGCTGGGAGGGTGCAGTTTTTGATGCAAGTTCTGAGGTCAGACACTAAAGATGATTAAAAAAAAAAATCAGTCAGGATTAGTAAAATGGGTGTGTCCAAAGACAGCTCTTGCCCATTTACTCTTTCTGCTCCGACTGAACTGCTTAGTGGCCTGCTGACTCATAAGGGAACTAGCATGGCTTAGCATGGTGGGATTTTACTTGTAGACTTGAACTGTACTTGTAAAAAAAAATTAATAAATTAATATAAGCATCACCAGAGACATTCATAGAGAAGCTAGTCTCCCCCTCACCTTTCTTCTCCAGGGAGGTATTTCCCAGTCCCTTGACTTGTCACCTTCATTTCGATACCTGTCATCCATGCTTGTGCACAGCACATTTGGTTTGACACAAAGGTTTAAAGCTAAATCCTAATATTAAAAATAAAAGTGGCACTCTTAACAACATGATTGTTTCAAAGGTATTTGTGAAGGATACTGGAAAACTGGAATATGAAGGATTAATTGAGTTTTCTTTACAGCACAGATTCCCTTCCCCTTGCTTTGCAAGACCAGGGCCCCACCCTGTTTCTGAGCATCTGCATGAAAGACCAGGAAAGGAATTCAACAATTGCAGTGGTGCAGGGAGGGGCAGTGTCTAGGCTTGGGTGTTACCTTTATTTAAATAATTACTAACATTTCGGAGGGTAAGCTTTAATCCATAAGTAGTTCTCGAAAGCACAGTGTTATTCCATTTCACCAGTCATCTTGTTAAAATGTACATTTAACTTTGAGAGGTTGATTTTGATGGAAAAAAAAAAAAAGATATGAAGCAAGAGCTGCTTCCAAATTTTAAGATCCCTGGGCTAAAAGACCTGACTGGAAGAACAAATATCGAAGCATATCATGAAGCCCAAAATAATAATTTTTGCTTTATTATTCTTAATAAAATGTTTTTTTTTTAAATAAAAGTAACTTTTAGGAAGAGGGGGTTCATTTTCAGGCAGTGCATGGAATAAACCAGCTTGTGGGATAGACTAGCACCTGGCGTCTCAGTGAGAACAGAGATGCATAACTGGAGAAAGAAATAGATGAATGAATCTATCTTTTACTGCTTGGTCCTTCAAACAGAACCCAGTCATGTCACATCAGATTAGAGGAAGGCCATTTCTGCAACAAGGCAAGGAGATTTCAAATCTGTGAGAAAGAAAATGTTTCGAGCTGCTCTGGAAAAAAAAAAAAAGACATTATGAATTCACAATTCATTCTGATTATAGCGGTGCTTACCCGCATCGTCTACTGCAGACAGCAGAGCTGACCAAGAGGAAAAGAGATATAAAGACTTTTTTCTTTAAAAGAAAGAAAGAAAGAAAACATAAAAAAATAAATTTCAGAAAGATGCCCACTTGGTTTATTTCCCTTTTTTAAAAAAAGTTAAATAAATCATTTAAAGAGAGGAACATAATACTTTTCACCTGATGGCTAGAATGAATGAATGCATTTTCAAATCTGAATGTAATGATCATTTGACAGCATCTCATCGGTTATTTGAGTCTACTTCCCATGAAAATTGTGTGTTCTGTTCTGTACAATAATGTAAGTTCAAAGCTGCTGAAACTACCTTCTGCTTTTTTTTTCTTATGCTATTTTCCCACTCATTTAAATTCTCAAATGACACCTGCAAATCCTAACATGTAGAAGGCTTTGAGAGTCACCAAGAACACACGTGTAATCAGGTAAATTGCCTGTGAATGCGGGTCATTCCAAAAATCAAAATAGATTTCATCAGAGGCTTCATGAATCAAACTGGAAAAAAAAAATCAATTGAATCTGGTCCTTTGCTCAGATGCCAGCACCCTACCAGCCTGGTTTCAAAGAGGGTCTTTTCCTAAGATACATGGTGATTATCTTGGGGAAGTTGGCTCTGCCTACTTGCACAGTTAATTGCAGTGTGAGAAGGTTCCAGAACAGTACCTCCTTGAGTTCCGACAGTAAATATGCACACAGTATTGTATGAGGAACATTCCAGAACACCCACCTCCCGGTGAAGTGAATGTGCGGGGTGAATAAATACCTGGGCTGCTGGAGCCCACGAATGAATTTCATTCCTTACCATTAGAGATGGTGTTCATGTATACTGAGCTTTTTTAGGACACTGGAGAACCTTCTAGGAAGGGGAGAGACATCTATTTGGCTGCTTTTAGGGTCGCCCTCCAAGAATCTACCCTTTTTTTTCTGAAGAAAATGTGGTTTGCTAATCCACTTAATTTAGGGGGTTGTCAGGTTGGTAGTATCATTGGTTTTAAGTATCTAAAAATAAATACATTTTAAAAAATTAATAGATTTTAAAGTTTTGGGTGTCATGTGTTAGATTGAGGCAGTAGGGAATAAGTAGCCTTTGGAAAAAAACAACTTGAAACTTGCTGCTCCTTTAAATTTATGTGACATTAAATACTTGCACATACATATCTCTGCAAAATTCAAGAATGTGCTTTGGTGAGCACATTTTGCCACATACACGTGCATCCTACACAAACTAGAATAGCTAGTTATGATTATTCAATTCTTCATTTTGACAAGACTTGGAGTAGTGGGGAGGGATTTTATTTGTCTATTTCCTAGTGGATGTTGGCCTCTTGATTCTGTTGTACTTGAGTGTCTTAGTATTTAGGACCATCCAGGAGAAGAAATGAATGAATACAGTTATTCTTCTAAGGAAGCGTATTCTTTTCCTATGTCATATTTCAGGTTGCTAGTTTAAAAGCAATCTAGCTCTCAGTTTTAGGACTCAAAATATCATGAGAAATAGCTTTTGTTTGGGCATAGCTTAGGATGTATCTCAAATCACTGCCAATTATCTTCGCTACTCTCGGAATTTTGCAAACTGCCCAGACTACTAATGATCTAAATATTTTGGTCTTACAGGTATTCCTCTGATACAGTGGGTAATGACTCTGCTCTTCAGCCTGAGAGTGGTTCAAAATGTAAGTTCAGCCCGCTAAATAATTAAATATCGATAACTCTGGAGAACTATGCATAACAGTTCTTCCCATTTTCTGTCCTGCGGCCCAAGACTCTAGCTTCATAAGAGCCTAGAAGGAGGTAATATCTTCTCCTGGGGCGATGAGGAACCTGGACGAACATTTCTTCAGTATACGACATTGTGACTATATGTGTGTCACCACAGCCAATGATGGGTGTCCTTCTCTGCCTCTCCCCACCACATTATTTTTCAGAGTCAAACAATATGAACCTTTGGTGTCTGGGTAATGCTGAATTGATGCTTCCTTCCCCCAAATGTCACATCTTTCTGGGTGGCCCTGCCTGTTCTAATATTCTCCTGGCTCAAGCTGATAGTTTCAAATATGTAGACATTTGGGGTCAGATGAAATCCTCTGGTTACTGTCCTACTACATATTAACCAAGGTGCCATGGCCCAGCTGATGAAGGTCACGCGTTGGGATCTGGTGCACGGAAGGTATAAAGTGGAAAGTGTTAAAATCTGCAGGAGGCCCTTGCTATGTCACAGAAACATGTTGGATAGTGAATTTTCTGGGGCTGGATCCCGCCTTCTCCATTTTACAGATATTGAGTACTTCCAAATCTGACTCTTTAAACAAGGAACTGCTTGTTCTCGGAAAGGGACTAGTGCTGAGTTAGACCTCTCCCTTCTTCGCAAATCTCAATGTGTAATTTAAGATATTTTTGAAAAATTCTCAGGCATTTTATGCATTTCATCACTGGCCAGGCTCTAGAAAGCTGAATTTTATATAGAAAAGCATATAAAATTGCTTGTCCCTTGATTTCCTGCCTCCTGTCTTTAGCCACTTGCCCAAAACATGGATTTCTATGGAATTCAGTTCACTAAATATCACTTCCATTTTTGTTTCTCTGCAGAGCTTATTGCTAGAGCTGCTAATAGACTTTCAGCACAAATAGTATATTGATCACTTGAAATCTCCTTTGAGCTTGACTGAATATACATAATGGGGTGTCAATCGGGGAAAAATCTCATAATAAATGGCAGGCGACTTATATTCATGAGAAAAAATGTCTTGGGCAGCTCACGGAATATCATGTTTACTGTAGCATGACAGACTGATTTCGCTGGTCTCCATCACATTCGTCGGGCGGATGTTTAATAGCAAAGGCAAGGTTAGAATACCAAGATCCTGGAACCTTCTTTTCTTTGTTTATGTGGGAAGCATTCTTGTACACTCTTATAGAGTATAAACATCTTCTAGAACCACAGCCAGCAAGAGAGATCTTTTCTACCTGAAGAATTCAGAAAATTGCAAACAAATCTGTTTAAGTTGGTGTATATTTAAAATCAGCTACTGATTTATGCAGTCCATATTTTTTAAGTTTTTACCATGTGTGTATCAGCGCATACACTCGCTGTATGCAAATATCATTTTCAATGTGTATATGGGAAAGCATGGTATATTTAGAGAAAAGCCTGCTTTACATAAATTATGTTTAAGAACGACAGAGCAGAGGAGTAGCCATGCATTCGGAAAGCCAAGTCGTCGTCGTCTTCTTTTTTTTCCCCTTTGGAAGTTTCCCCTTAAATGATAAGTGAAGAAATTGCACTTTAAACTTTCAAATGCAATTCCCTGAAATCAGTTGTCATGACAGAGCAGTGATTATGGTGATGGGGCTTCTGGTCACTTTCTGGAGCTGATTTGAGAGCTGACTCCATTGCTGCTGGTTAAGTGTGGAATTGGGCCATAGAGGGAACACAGGGGGGTCTATTGCATTCGCTGGACCCTTGTTTCACCCCATAACCCTGTGTGATGTATTATGTTTGTCCCAATCTACTGGGTAGGGTACAACCCAGATTTTATCAAGAATTCTTCATCTCCTGTAAATGAATGAAGCCAAATGACTCTTTGCTCATCAAATTTAATTTGCTTTTTTTTTTTTAATGGCAAAAAAAGTATACACACACACACACACACACACACACCCAACACTGGACAAATGTCTCTTCCAGCTCCTTTGCAGTATTCAAGATGTTTTAAAATGCGATTGGCCAGGGTTTTTGCTTTTTTAGCCTCAAGTGACATGCAATAGCCAGAAGAATCTATTTATCACAACGAGTATACAAAACAGGACAAGTGGGGCTATGAAGATATAAAAGATGACATGGTGCCCGGATGCTGCTGCTCTTTTTCCATAGCAAGAAATTTCTTTGTGCCTGTGTTCATCTGATTCCCTGAAATGCTTCTGGTGTGTTTTTTCAGATTTCTGATTAGCAGTAAGGGGGAATCCAAAGTTTGCAGACAAAATGGACTATTGAAGTTCAACTCTGTGTAGTTAAAAAATATATTGCTAAAAAATGTGCAGATTTCCTATAAGTAAAACCTTATATTTATATAGTCCCATATATACACACAGTTTTATCCAGTTAGAAGCTATTTATGTGGCTTTTTGCAAAGGTAGTCGATTAAATAGCTTAGGCTTGGGAAATTTCACTGTTGAGACATAAGCAAAAGCTAGTTTATACAGAGACTTTAAATTCCGCTATTTGAATAAGCTTCATTAATTTTAACCTACCGAGAAATGTATGTCTTGCAAGTGTTGTAACAGGGACTTATTGGATGTTACCAATAAAAGGGAAATCGAAAAGAAAATCGGAAAGGAAAAACACATCCCAAAGAATTTCAGTCTGAAATCTACCTCTATAGGCCTTGCCTGTTGTCTTAAATTTTATATAGTTTTTCTAATTTAACTTAATAAAATTTTATGAACCAAGTAGAGGTTAATGAAATATTTTCTTTTGTAGTGCTGGGTATCAAATCCTAGCGCTTTTGCATGTGGGGTACACACTCTGCCATTAACCTATGCCCACCATGATTATATGAATTACTTTCAGAGTAAAAAGTATTAAAGATTATCTTTGGTCACATAACACCCTATTTGGTAATATAAATACTCAGTTTTAATGAATTTCTTTCTTACCAGTTTTCAAGGTCTTACAAGCAAAATATTTAAGGACAAATAAAACAACTTTAGTACCTAGCTTTTCTAGGACTTCAATAGAATTAAAAACAAAAACAATATAAGTATCTTTACCATGTTCTTGGTAAAACTTTTAAATCATTTTTAAAAATATTCAAAAAACAGTGGAATTTATAGCTGTTTCACAGACAGACATGGATATTACAGTTCCCAGCGTTTAAATTTTTTTCGGCGGGGGGTGCCTAGAGCTGGGAATGGAACCAGGGTTTCCCACACTGCAGGCAAACACTCTACCATTGAGCCACATCCGCAGCCCCTAGGGTTTGATTTTTATGTGTGCCAAAGTGAGGTTGGGAAATAACTGGACCCTTATCGTTTCATTTCCTTGCAACTGCTGTACTTTCAGAAGCCCGAGTTGGAGTTCTCTTCCTTTAGTTGCAGCATATTTAGAATTATGTTCATTTAATTGAAGAACAGAAGTGGGACTAGTTTTTCTTCCACAGTGATTTAAATAAGAACTAGGTTGATGCAGTGGATTAAAGATAATATGCTTTTTAAAAATTGGTGGGTTTTATTTTCACTTTAATAAAAAACACATTTGGGTAAAGTAAAGAAAAATTGCAGTGTACGTACTAATTCAGTTATCAGCCAAGTAGTAGTTTGGGATAAATGACTTTAATAAATTTAGCTTTACCTTTAATAAAAAGTTTTTCAGGTTTAATTGCTTGCTAGGAGGAGATCAACAAGACAATTTGTTTAGGTCATGTAACTGCTAAGCTTTATGTAAGTTAGCTTCACTAGGGGAAATAATGGAAGAGAAAAAACCTTTAGCGCTTCTCCACGTGTCTTTTAAGAATCTGTGTTGCCTGTGTAAGGGGAAAAAATTTGTGATCACACTCAGTTGGTGACATTATTATTATGGGTGCTTATTGATGTTTTAATATGTGTATATTCTGTAAGTATATAACGTACTTAAGGATTTTTTCATACTTCTTCTAATTGATAGTTAAATGTATGTATGTATTTGAAATGAGACTAAACCATTTCTTTTCAACTAGAAACCTAATACTTAGACGTGATCAAATATTCTATAGCATTCGAGAAAACAGACTTGACTATTTCCCCCTTTTAGTTTTTGTTCGAGATACATGCTGTGGTCTATTTATTTTACTGATAACCAGATCTACTATGGTTATATAGGAATTTGGTGTGGATTTTGTTGTTGTTGGTTGGTTGGTTTGGATGTATGGGGAGTGGTTAAGGAGTGAAATTCTCATTTTGCAAAATAAAAAATCCAGTGGAAAAAAAAGCCGACTTTCAGATTCAGTTTCCTCCTCCATCTTGCTGTGCCTTGGCCTTAGGTCACAGTGATGTGACAGTGGGACGTGCAAACCCAGTCTTTGAGGGACTTGGTTTGTCTCCTCTAAGCAGAAGGACTACCCAGCCTGTGACTCCTGTCTCCAAGGATTTGAAAGTCCCGTGTCATAGCCAAGTGCTATTCTCCATCAAGGTGGCCACACCCTCTGCATAATATTTGTTTTGTTGGTGTGTCCTTTTATACCTCTGCTAAAACCTGTGCTTTTCCAGAAGTCCTTCAAAAGTGTTTTTCTCTCTTGTAGAAATATTACAGAGTTGAGGATAAGACTTAAAATATGAAACCTGCAACAGACCCTGATGGTCAGGCTTTTCCATTCTGACATCGACCCTGGAGTTAATGGTGGAGACCAGATTTTTTTTTTTCAGCTCAGATGAGGCTCTAGCTGCTTCACCAAGACTGCACCCTTTGAATTCTCTCAGAATTCCCTCAACCCGGTATTTACAGAGCTGGGATGTTTTAGTACAGCAGACAGACAAACTTCCTCCCAAGCCGTGATCAAAATCAGCAGTAACATAAAAAAACAAAACAGCTCAAGGTCGACATACATTTATAGAGATGACATCTGCCATTTTTTTTTTTTTTTAATGAGATGTCAATAGATACAGGGAAATCAGCCAAATTACAGGGTGGTCTTCTTTGTTCTTTTGTACTACCCAAGGAATACACGAATAGTGACCACAGTGACTCAACATTCTTGGTTTTTCTAGACCTAGACCTGAGGCTGACTGGGTTCTGTCTAGAGCCATCGTCTTGAAGAGCATCATCTGTGGAATGTTCTGCGGTGACCGTCATGTTCTCTGTCTGCTCGCGCAGCATCCCTAACCACCCTTCGCTGCTGAGCACTTGAAAGGTGGCCATTGCGACTGAGAAACTGAATTTTATATCATATTTGATTTTGGTTAAAACTTCAAAAGACACATGCAACTACTGCATATTGGTCAGCATAGCCGTAGAAAATGGGAGACGTGAGTCAGCTCTGCCATAAAGTCCTCTTTGTGAACTACTCACAGGGTCCACCCTGAATGCTCTGCACCCCCAGCATGAGGCGGGCTGTACTCCTGCCTTCCAAGTCAAGCTTGCTCTTGTTAGTTTTGCTTTCACATTTTAAAATCCTCCTCGTCAGAATGTGATGCAGTATATTGTTGCTGCTCCCGGAGACTCCATCCCCTATTGGACCGTCTAATTATTCCAGAACCGCTCCAGGTCTTGGCTGGTTTGTTTGGCTTTGAGTGCTCAGCGAAGAGTTCTGGTTTCAGGAGAAGGGGTTTAGAGACCCCTTCCAAGGGTCCTTCTGCTGCTTCTGTTTCCTTTTGCACCTCACACCATTTTTGTTCATGGTGAGTCTTATCATCTGACTTGCAATGAAGACCCCTGGGTCTAAAAGAATATTACCCCATGCTTGTGCTTTAAAAAAGGCTTGGTTAGGAAAAGACCAATGAAGAAGAGGTTTCAACCATTAACTCACCTGCAGACACAGACCTTTTACTGAAACTGCTGAATCTTTCCCTATCAACATAGAATCTCCTGACTTTGAATTGACCGTGAAGCTTCCAGAGCCTTCAGGGACATCAGCATCCTCAGGCGAGTGAGTGAACTTATTCCTGGTGGAGCTTGTTTTCTTCTGCCCACCCTCCCCCATCCTAAGATTTTAAAAATAGATGTGAAAGGAGGGAAAGGGGGGAAACATGCCCTGTAGCTGTGACCACACCTTGGTGCTGCCCAGCACACATAGGGGCCTTAGGTCTGTGCAAGAAGATGCAGACACTGAGCAGAGAAGACAGTCAGGCCACTGTCCTCGGGAAGTTCATAGCCTCCACCTCACCATTTCCCCTGAGAACCACGGCCCTCCAAACTGACCTGCCTCAAAGTCATCCCAGAGAGCCTTTAGAATAAAGGAGTCAGAAACTAATTCCTCCTTGCTCGCCCTCCACCTCTCATTTATAGAGTTAGAACATCTCTCTCGGTTCTCTCCACTCTGCCTTCATAGAGACAGCCATTTTTGGGCTTTCTAAGCATGCTGATGCCAGGGTCCCACTCCAACCTGGAATCAGAATTTCTGGGAAGGGCCTGGGCATGGACAGATATGAAGGGTTCCCAGGGAACTCTGCACAGACTGCGCATGGCTGTGCCAACTGAAAAGTTTTAGGGTGCACAGTAAGCATTCTGGCTGGGATGAGCACCCACCCCTACCTCTGTAGCTTGTCTGCCTTTTTTGGGCACCAAGGATACATCGGCTCTCCTGGGCGTGGTGCTGTGTTTCAGTGTCCCTGGCCCTACTCTTCTTTTCTGCTTCCTTGGCTGTCTCATCATGTCTGTTCAGCCCATTGGGACAGTGACCCCTATGCCTGGGTCTCCCTGGGCATTTCTTTCAGTGTGGGCACACCTGAGCCCAGTGCCCTGCCCCATGCCATGCTTCTTCCTGGAAGCTGGGTTCAAGCCTCAGGTGCTCTTTCTCCCACAGTCCAATTTGGTCCCTTTGTCCTACTCCCTCCACCCCAGGGTCCCCCGTTTCCCTAGTCACTGTGCTGCTGATGTCATTTGGGCCAACCTGTGCCTGGGCTGTTTTAAAATGGTCTGAGGTGGGCTCTGCCTCTTCTGTCACTACTGTCTCTCGCCATCCTTCCCTAGCTGCCGAAGCGTACCACTGAAAGCTCAGAAGCCTGTCTGCTGAGGTCAGGGTGGTGCATCTCTCTTGTCATCTGCCCAGACCTGCGTCTCATCTTGTCATGTCTTCCTACAGGCTCAGACTGCTCACAGGGGCCCACTGTGCCCTGCAGCCCAGGCCGGGGTAACCGGCCCAGCTTAGCCTGCCTCCTTTCTGTACGTACATCTGCTGATCGGAACCTCAAGTCTGGTTTGCTAGTCACCCCACAAAAGCTTCTCTGATGGCTTTGTCCCTATTCCCATTCCAAGACCCACACCCTCTTCTGTACCCCTCTGCCTTGGCTCTCATTCCTCAATTCTCCTGGCTCACACGCAGGCATTGCCACACAGTGCCTCATTCTTAGTCTCCAATTCCACCCTGCAGGCAAGAGTCATGGTTGGTCACTCCGTCCCCCTCGGCTCTTAGGACAGGGACTTTGCAGAGGCTCCCTGGGCATCACTCTCCCACCGAGGCTGCCTGTGGCATATTTTTTGACTGAATGCTCTTAGTAGTGACAGAGGCCTTTGGTTTTCTCCTGTGTGTGGATGTGCTAGGCCTCCCCGTTGGGCCCCAACCTGTTGCTGCTGTTCCCCTCGCTACCCCTGTCCAGTGCATACATACACACACACACACACACACACACACACACACACACACACAGGTGCATACATGCATGCACTAGCACAGTCCCGCACAGTCCCTGTGGTGAAGCTTGCCCTTCCTGCAGTCATCTCTTACGGTTGCCGTTCAAGCTGCTCCCCTGTGCCTGGGTGTCTGCGTTCACAAAGTAACCTCGCCTTGCTTTGGTGGTACTTTTGGAAAAATGTTTTCCTCTTCCCCTTGTACGAAGAAATGAGGACTTGGAGACACAGCTGCTGCACTAATACTGGAGGGGAAAGGGGGCCAGTACCCTCTTGCCATTGCCCTCTCCCCTTCTAGTCTCGGCATGGCTAACCTGCCTTGACAAGTCATGAAGAACAGTGCAGCTGGCCCAGTGCCTCCATTCTGTGCCATCCTGGCTATCCCCAGGGGTCCTCTGTCTTTGGCTACTGCTGTTTTGAGGGGGCCTCAGACTGCAGGGCCAGAGCCTCAAAGCCTCCTCAGGGAATGTGGAGAGCACCCAGCTCCTGCTCTGGACAAGTGCATGGAGATGAAGGCCACTGGCTCAGCTTTCCTGGAGGGAAAGGGTAGAAGCTGGTTGGTAGAGAGGGTTGATCCAGGGTGCCGAGGGCCTCATCCTGCCAACCAGGTTGGAGCAGCTTGCAGAGCTCAGTGGTAGAGGAGGAAGAGGAGAAGGAGGAGGAGGAGGAGGAGGAGAAGGAGGAGGAGGAGGAGGAGGAGGAGGCAGCAGCAGCCTTGGAAGCTGTGTATGCAGAGGGAGGGAGGGGGAGAGGGCAGTGCTTATGCAGGAACCACAAGTATGTCAAGTATTTTAGTGTGGGGTGGAGATGGAGGTGGGGCAGGCAAGGACCTTAGTGCCTCTTCTTGGGCCTGCTCTGCCCTGTGCAGATCCTTAGATTCCATCCCCAGCACTGCAGTCGCCAGGTGGGGCACCTATGGCTGCCTCCCTCATTCTGCCTCTGTCTGGAAGCCTTCTCTAGGCTGGCAGGGAGGGCTTGGCATGGCTCCTGGGACAGTGTCATCTGAGAGCCCTGTACAGTGCCTGTGGTCTGATGAGGGGACCCAGGGCTGGGGCTCGGAGTCAGCACGCTGACAGGTTTTGCCATCTCCAGTGGGAAAGGAGCACTAATTCCAGAGGGGAGACGTCTGTAGAGCCCAGTGTGCGATGGCTGTGAAAGAGACAGGGACAGTATATTCCAGACTCTTTCTTCAGCCAAGACTGCCTTTGGCAACTTTGAGGGCCATGGTCAGTCTTCCTCCCTGGCTCAGATGTCCTTGCTGCCATAGCTCCTCCCAGAACCAGGAGCACAGGGACCTTTGTATACCACCTTCCCGGGCCCTGACCCTCAGCAGCCCCAGAGCCCGCGAGGAAGTGGACAACGCTGGGTGGCCCCCATGTGACCGCCTCCTCAAGAACACGGCCAGCACCTTCCGGTAGAAGCATGGCTCTTCCCCGCTTTGCTCTCAGTCTGGGGTCTGACAATTAAGCCACTGAAAAAGAACAATTCACAACAGGCTCACACAGAGGAGGCCTTTCATGCCCAAGAATGGCCGAATCGTCCACATTAGCACCATTTGTATCTTATTTATAGAAGGTACTGTACTTGAGGATGATGGAGAAGCCATGCTCTAAGAAGGGTGTTGGGTCATTGGATTTAAAGCACACTGAGGATTCATTGTCCCCAGGCAGCACTGTGGCCTGAGATTTGCTGAGTGGGCAGTGGGAGTGCACGCTGACATGGGTGGGTGGCAGGGTCACTCTGGCTGGCAGTGCCTCTGTCATTGAATCAGTGGGTTGGGGGAGGTGGGGAACCACCTCATGGTGGCAGGCCAGTGACAGGCCCCACCTAGCCCCAGAACCCTCTGCAAAAGGTCAGTGTGGCCAGTGGGAAGCCATTCTCACCGCGTCCTGTGAATCTGAGGGTTGCCTGGGTTCATTAAGGATTTAAAGTTACCATATTGGAACAGAGAGCCCTGCACTCCATCAGCTCAGGAGGAGCGGTCGTGAACTTTTCATGCAGACACCTTGGCCTAATGGAGTTGTGGGCACAGACCCAGTATGGTTTTTAGAGATAGTCTAACCTCCAGGGGGATGTAAAGCTGCCAGGAAGCCATCCCGGTGCCCATCCTCTGCTCTACCAAACCAGGTCACGTCTTCTGGTCTCCCATGTCTGCCCCGAGGAACCAGTGGGTCAGAGTCTCTAGGCAGGTCAGGGTCATGACCTACAGCTGGCTCAAGCTTAGGGCCCATTTTGAATTGGAAATGCCCAGGAGTGTGCTCTGTATATTAAGACTGGTCCCCAATTGACCACCTCGTCCTCAAGCATCATGATCCAGGACAAAGGGAATTGTTGGCATCTCCCACCACCACCGTTCATTCTCTCTGCTGCTCCTAACCATCACTTTGTAGCATTTCCCCAGCTCAGCCCTTAAGGTGGATGTTTTTATTTTATCTTCAAAACCATCCATGCAGTGAGTACCATTATCACCACTTTTGCAAACGAAGAAACTGGTTCCTAGAGGGCAACCTGATGGCTCGGGTCACGCAGCCAGAAAGAGGTAGAGCCAGGTCTTTTACTCTCCTGCCCTCAGAGGCCTAGGCTTCAAGCTGCCTCAGTCCGGACTTCTGGCCCCTCTCACCGCACCTCTCCAGGTGTTTCTGAGTCATGAGCTGTGGAAGAAGAAAAAGAAGGATCCCATCTGAGGCTTGGTGTGCTCTGGGTCTCATTTCCGACTGCCTCCTCCCAGCGGAGCCTCCAGGCCTCCACAGTCTGTCCACGTGGTTCCTGAGGCCCACTGCCTTATCAGTGAGTCACTTCCTCCTCGTTTTTTTCCCCTTAAGGTTTTATTCCCATTAAAAGAAAAAAACCAACTTCCTTCACAATGGCATATGTCTGCCTCTGCAGATCATTTTTTTTTTTTTTAAAAAGTGTGTTGGAGACTTTCAGAATTATTTTTGTTTGAATATCCGGTACACCTCTATAAAATAGGAAGCCATAGGCTGTCACCTCTAGAGATGGGCGTTATGGAGTCTGCATCATGAGTTTTTTGGTTTTTGACCCCAGACAATAATCAAGCTTTACATCCCAGGATAACCCATACCTTTGCTGGAGAAGGGCCCAGGGAGTGGGGAAGCAGGCTCACACGTAGGAGGACACAATACTGTCATCCTCAAATCCCTGACACCTTGTATCCATGTTAGCAAGATGAGAAATCAGGGCAGACAGACACGGGTTTGGAAAGGGAGAGGAGGGTGTTATGAGTAGGTGAAAACTTCCATACAGGGCTGAGTTCCTGAGCCTGTTCAAGAGCACAGTGAAGCACACACTTGAATCTAGATGTCCTGGGTTCAAATCCTGACTCTGGGACTTGCTTGCTAGTGTAGGCCTTTGTGCATCCATTTTTGAGTCTGTAAAATAATGATACTGCCACATGGGGTCATTGTAGGGACCAAATGAACCATGTGCATATGGAACATCCTGAGAAATGTGCTTGGCACCCAGTAGGTGCTCAGTATTGTCAGCGCCAGATAACAGGCTGGTTTCTGGAAAGGGCTATTCAGAACAAATGGCTGGGAGTATTTTCCATCCAACAAATAACTGTAGTAATCCCTGTTTTATGTAGACAGAGATGGCTGACAGTTGTAGTGAGGTGCCCATCTAGAATCAGAAGAGGTCCCTGCCAGCCACATCACAGGATTCAGGGAGATGATGTGATTGATTGTTTATTTAATTTATTTATGCCATGCTGAGCTCCACTCAGGGTCTGAGCTGTCTTCCGTTTGCTTTTTCTCAATGTGCTGTTGCTTCCTGATGAATGAGATTAGGACAGGAATCAGCCCCAGTTCTGGCAGCTGGACTGGTCCTCTCCGAGCAGTTCCATTCTTGTGTGCCTGCTCTTCCTGCGTTGCTATTGCCTTTGATTGCACGCCTGGCAGGTGTGGGGGAGGGCTTTGTCCACCTGGCATTGTGTACACCCCTGTCCTTTTGAACAGCACCTGCCGAGGACAGGACTCTCGTCCCTTTGAAGAAAGCTCCTCTGGAGCTCACACACTGGCCTGGGCCTCTGTGGCCAGCTGGGTAGTGGAGTTTCCTCCCAGTGCTCACTCAGCTGTATCCAGATTCCACAAAGCAGAGGTAGCCCCAGGGCTCACGCCAGGACAGACAACAGGGGGAGTGGTTTAGGGACCCACCCAATCCTGCAAGTCTCCAGCAGCTCCCCTGTGGGGGATATTCTTAACCTCGTGGTGGCCAGGATGTGTCTGTTTCAGGGGACTGGAATTCTTACCTGTATGCCAGGAATCAGGAATCCCAGGCAGACAATTGTGTAAGCCTCAACCCTGCTATCAACGCCCCCCCCCCACCCCCATTATAGCATCCATTATAGCCATGGCTCAGGGGTGGGGAGAGAAACCTGAAAGGATGTCAAGACAGAGAGAGGGCTGAGAACCCATCTGCTGGAGTATCTGTTGGTGGTAATCACTGGGCGGGTACAGGGTGTTAAGGAAAGAAGTGTCCCCAGACCCACCCACCTGCCATTTCTGCCTCTGAGGTCCAGTCAGGAGCTCCCCCAAGCTTCTGGTGAGCACAGAGGTCACCAGGAAAAGGACAGTAACTTTGGATAAGCTCCTAGCCAGTGACATGCTGGGTGAGGAACGGAGGAGTAACAGTGAATCGCTGAAGACTTTCGGAGCAGGAGATTTCTAACATATTATCTCAGTTCGTCTCTGTCACGGTTTTGTGGGGAACAGCTAACTGATGAGGAAATGGAGACTCAGGGAAGTTGGCCCTTGTCCTGTCCTCTGCAGGGCGGCTCCATTAGCCAAGCCCATGCTGACAAACCACCTATGAAGCGCAAGTGCCCAAGCCCTGTGTCCCTTAATATGACATTCCTTACCTCCAGATCACAGGCAAGATGGTGTCCCACAGACAGGAGGGTTCAGAAATGATGATGGTCTTCTGTGCTAGGTGGACAGTTTTTACCCAAAGTCTGGATCTATCTAGAAGGGGGTTGCTCAGAAAAGGGCTCACAGGGTCTGAGCCCCAGGCTCAGATATCTGCAAAACAGTGGTGCAGGTGGAAGGGACCACAGCCTGAAGTCTTCCAACAGCCCCATAGGGATGGCCCCTGACAGCGTCAGCATCAGTATCTGGGGACTTTGAGATGCAAGCTGTACAGCTGAGGCCAAGGGGGTAGAATGGAGACTGTGTTGGGGGCAGCTGTGAGAGGCAGGCTGGACAGAAAGATTATAAGATGGTGGTGGAAAGTGAGATGCAGTTCATGGAGAAAGGCCAAAGAAATCAGAAAACAACTTTTAGAATTCTCATGGCTATTGGCCACGAGGCTAGGTGGCTTGGTGTCAGGATTCTAGCTGTACCACTCAGTGGCCCTGTGGCCTGGGTCCGTTCCCTAGCCTCTCTGAGCTTCAGCTTCTCATCCACTGAGTGATTGTCAGGTCATCTGCTTCCCGAGGTTGACCAGAAGGATGCCATAAAATGTGCTGCGCCCACATAGGTGAGCACATCCTGGGTGGCAGCCGCACTGGCCTATGTTCACCCGCAGGCAGCAGCACCTGGTGCAGTTTTGGCTGGAGCTGAGCTGGCCACTCTTCTGGCCACAGTGTCTGGGAGCCTTACAGGTAACAGAAATGCCCAGGCGCTGATCCTACCACTGATAGGTGCTTAGCAAGTGCTATGGTCACAGTCACAGTGAGCTTCAGTGTTCTCCAGCCCCAGTTCACCCCTCCCTCCCCTTAGCTCTCCTTCCCCCCCTGCTGTCTGCCAGCTTGCCTCCCTGTTCCCCCAGAAGGCTGGCAAGTGCATTGGTGCTCCTCCCTCCCCAGCGGAGCCCAGCCATCTGAGCCAAGTCCAGCTCCCCCGCACACCTCCAGGGGGCAGGCCATGAGGAGAAAAAAATCCAGGACCACAAAAGCATCCCAGGTCTGTCCCAGGCATGCAACTGCGTAAGCCTTTGCATTCTCCTGAGCTGCAGCTTTTCGTTGCAGCCTCGTCTCCAAGCCAAGTCAAACCCTTGACCTTGTAGCTCTAACAGAGCTACAGGAGAAATTTTGAGTCTTTGGAAAAAAAAGGAAGGTGGGTATGGGGCAGACCTGCAGTCCCAGCTACTCTGCAGGCTGAGGCGGACGATCACCTGAACCCAGGAGTTCAAGGCCAGTTTGGGCAGCATTGTGAGACCCCCGTTTCAATAAAGGAAAAATAGGAAATGAAAAAGGGACAAAAATTGCACCTTTCAGCCTTCCCCCAGCCCCAGGAGCCACGGGTGAGAAGGTGGTTCCTAGGCCTCTCCCTCCTCTTGAGACCGGTCATAACCCTAGAGTCTTGATTCTGGCTCCTGAGCAGGTCCAGTTCTAGATGGTACTATGTGTCACGCTGATTTGGGTTCTGTTCTCTCCACACAGATGGCATTCCGTGGGAGGGACACTGCACAGGGGTCACCTTAACCAGCTCTTAGGGGGAGGGGAGAGTCATGCAGTACTCCTCAAGCAGACAGTTCTAGCCCAAGCAAGGGACAGTGGTGACTTTTAGGGTAGATTAGGGTTGAAGGATGGTAGAGTGTGGCAAGGGCCCCCACGGAGGTCCACCTTTGCTTTCTGGAAGGAGCCACGGAATAATCTCATTTTGAACTTCAAATACTCTAGGAATACCCTGAAATCAGATCTAATCCTGGACAGGGACAGTAGCTTGTTGGGTCACCTCCTTCTTGTCACTTTGCCTCTTCTGCAAAATAGAACTGTCACCTACCATCACTTGCTACAGTGCCACAGATGTCACCCATGTTTAGTCTGTTGTGTTTTGTTATTTTTCCCAAATGCCAATACTTCAAGGGCTTAAACCATGCTGATCCTATAAACCTGTACAGTAGTGTTGGTTTTAGAATAATTTCGTGGTGTGACTCCTCGTGAGAGACTCATGGAGCACTCCTGGTTCAACTGGACTGCCTTCAGGGAACAGGGATTGCGCCCAGCCAATAAGCATAATGTCAGGATAAGAAAAATGAGCATCCAAGGGCATCTGGGGGGTGGTGGTGGTAGGGAGCACAGGGCATAGACTGGCAGACAGGTTGTCCCAAGCATCCCACTGTACCCCAGGATTCCCCGAGATGACATTCATAGCACCATAGTCAACTGCCCTAATTCATCATTCCTAATTTCCTAGCCAAGTTGATCATAAAGTGGATTCAGGAACTCTTCCATGCCAGGTGATTCTGCCTATATTGATCTATTGGTTATAGACCAATGCTCCAATAAATTTTGTATTGTGGCCTGTTTTATGAAAAAAAGAAAGAGAGGAGCCCCAGCTTGGGGATGATTAAGCCCAGAAAGGAACATGCAGAGCCTGTCCTGCATTCAGGTGGACACAACAGCGGTTTTGGTCTGAATAAAGGCAGGCGCAGCAGAGACTGAAATCTCAAAATGTTTACACAGCTGCAAATCCTAGGAGCAGTGAAATGTCCCCAACATCCTAAGAGGGTTTTTTTTGTTTTAACCATAATCACTACAATAAACATTTTCCTACAGAGGATGAAAAAATTCTAAATTTGAAAACTGTTGCCCGCCTTGTGTGTAATGGCTATGAGAATGGTAAGATCTTCATCTCCCTATAGAAATGGGAAGTTCCTCTACATTCTATTTAACTTTCAAAAATATAAAACAGGAAATTATAATATTTGTTCTCCCAATGAGTTTTAATTTAATATGAATTCTATTTATTTTTTCCTGTAAAGCAATTTGCTAACATGAGATGTGGTGAGGTGTTTTTTTTTTCCTCCCCTCCTATGAAAATTAATTTCTCCATATTTTAAATGGCATCACAAGACAGATGGGCAGCAGTGGTTTTTATACTGGAAATTGTGGTGACCCCATAGCCTCACCAGATAAAATTTATACTCGCTTCAAAATTCTGTTTAATTCTGTTGATACTTTGGTGGAATACTGGACATGCTCCTGTCATGTCTAGTAAGAAGCTTGATAGAGATTTGGCAAATCCATAGTCGTTCCTAAATAATGAATTTATTGAGTCTTTCCCTTGAATATAGATGCCATAATATAGATGCCAACATTTCATGAGAGAAATTTGATTAATATGTTACCAATGCCCATCACACTTGAAGGAAATACTTTGTTTAGATGTCGAATGTAGGAAGAAAATTCCTCAGCCTTTCACGCTCAAAGTTAGATTGTCAGGTGCCCCCCAAAAGAGGAATTTTTTAAAAAGAGAAATTTGTTTTTAAAAATCAGCAAACTAATCAACCAGGATAGATTTAGAATTCCAGTCCCGACTGGGATGCGGGAAAGAGAATTCTCAGATGTACTATTAAGAGGTGGCTGCATATGTAGAGAATACAAATTGATTTTAATGTTAGAATAAGCACAGCATCATCGAAAATGCCATCTAAAAATACACACGTCGTCTCTGCATACCTATGGGTGAACCTTGTCATTGCTTGGTGGCAGTATGCATACCCCACCAACACATTCGCGACAGATCCGGCTGCCATGTCGCCATGTTCATTTGTCTCTGAGTAGTGAGAAATAAAGGAATCTGAAGGTGATTTGTCCCATTCTGGGCCTGATAAATTAAAAATTTGCATTTGTGTGACAATTCTTTTGCAGACCTAGGAAAGCATTAAGAAAGTGAAAAGCATTTAAATGAAGCATTGCCTCTAGTAAAGCTCTTAAAAAAAAAAAAAAAAAAAAAAAAAAAAAAAAAACCCGGACAAATCTAAATGCTATTGATTGATTGAAATTGATTTTTCTGAATGTTTTCTTCTGTGGGGTTCCAGGGAGTGACTTCAAGCTTTGGGAGAGCTTGTGAGCTGACAGTGTTGGTGGCTTTCTGTTTTTGTAGGAGCTCCGGTAAATTTGAATGTCAGTGTTTCCTGAACATTCTCGGTTTTCAGGAGACCCACAGGAGCAAACAGCACCCATAAGTGAGGACAATGAAGCAATCTGCTTTGTTTGCGTATAGGGACTGCTCCAGCTATAAAACATCCACCATCTCAGCATGCTTCCTTTCCTCATTTCACAAAATTAATTTTAAGAAACAGTGTCTTCTAGGGGGCTCAATCTGTGTGTGTTCTCGCAAGCTCAGGTATTCTCTTCTTGCCTCATTTTCTTAAACTGGCGGATGCTTGCCTGGGAATGAATGAGGAAAATGGTGTGGTCCTGGGTATTTATTTCAGACACTGCCCACGAGGGCTCACCAGCCTGCAGGCTAGATGCCAGCCACCAGCCCATCATTTCTCAGTGAAAAGAACCTTTCAGCTCAGTTACCTCCTGGAGAGAGCTGATTTTCCAGCAGTCAGGCTGATCTGGGTAAATAATTAGAGAGCTGGAGAGCGGAGACATCACCCTGGTGCTGTCTGTGATTCTGCTAATGTAGCCAGACCCTGTGATTCCATCACTGCTACAGTCTCACCGCTGCCTTTCTCTAAAGCTGCGGAGGGAGGGAGGGAGGGAGGGAGGGAGGGAGGGAGGGAAGGAGGGAGGGAGAAACAGCAACAAAGCCAGTTGCTTGCATTTGTCTTGAAAGAACTAATGACATTTTTCATTCTTTTGGTAAATGCAAGAAAACAGCTGCAGCTCTTTAGCTGCACAGAGGAAGGTGAATCACGATCCGCTTTGCTCTCCCCACCACCCTGACCTTCCAGCACTTTCCTGTCCCAGTGCAATTACCTAAGCATATTGATTTATTTTTAAAACTGTTTTACCCCTAGTTTACTGGAATTTGCAGGATTCTGGGGTGTGCAGGCAGATCACATTTCTCATAAAGCAGAACCTTGAAGTGGTTAATAGCTTGTTGTTGAACTTTTATAGCTGCTCATTAAAAACCATTTTTTTTAAAAAAAAGAGAAAGCACATTAGCTATTGTAAAGCTACAAATATCCTTTATCTCTCTACAAATATCCTTTATCTTGAAACTTCATCACATTTTATCCTGTCTTTCTGTGTGGTGCTCATGAAAGGGGAAGAGCAAAAGTGTGAAGAATTGGGCACGAGAAATTCAAAGGTTCTAGTGAAATTCCCAATTTTTCTCTTGTATTTTCAATAGCAGCTTTTATGGTTATCAAACCATTAATTCTTACTGATTGGGAATCAGGTCAAGAAAGCCAATCTGACTTATTGAAAAATAGTAATTGTATTAATGGTGTTTTATTACTTCCTATACATTGTTAGGAATGAATAATAAGAAATAGAAAAAGGTCATTTAAACCATAAACATTCACAACAGGCTGATTGAAGGGGGACATGTTAACTACAAAGGCCCTTAACACACAATCCTTGGACCCACAGCTGGAAGACATATTGAAGAAACAAAGGCAGTTAGCTCAGTAGTAGGGGGCTCTCTCTGACAAGGGTGGAAAAACCCCAGTGGCAAGAAAGTTGGAAGTCAGCTGTTCACCTACCCTAGCAGGGCTCAGATTCATTCATTACAGATTCCAGAATTTAGTATGCTCTTCATTAACAGAGTTGAGTATATACTTTTCCAGCAAATAGCTGGATTTTCCATAAAACTCTGTGACATGGCAGGCCTTACTGGGTGCTTGGTTTATGACAAATCTAGATACTCTGGGCCCATCCAGAGGGTTAAATGACTGATTAGCCAAGCAGCACCACAGAGGCTGTATTTTTCCTGCTAAAGTGTGTTCAGACCAGATCTCCTGGCTCAAGACTCCCCCGTACCTCCATTGAGTAAGTTTGTGTCTTGGGATCTAAAGCAGCAAGAGTTGACACCTTGGAATGGACTAAACCTTCCCTCTACTCTTGCTTTCTCCCCTCTTTTCCTTCTTTCCTTGCCCCTCCTTCCTTCCCTTTCTCCCTCCCTGCTTCCTTCCCACACACTAGGGGCTTTTGAAGGCTGTTCTATAGCAGCAAGGTGGAAAGGTCTTTGAGGACTGATGCCCCAAAGAGTGGATTTGTCAAGGAAAAAAAAAAAACAAAAACTGGTGAGGGGGTTGGGGGTGAGGTAGGAGGCTGCCAGGTGCTTTCTGGTTTCTCACAAGGCTTAGGATTGTTTTTTCTTTTTTTGGAGAATCCTGGGGCATACCCATCCCACTATCATGGGACGGTGGCTGGGACAGTGTCAGGATTAAGCTATCATAGGTCTCAAAGAAATCTCTAAAGGAAACAGTGCACGGGAACCCTTTCTCTTCATGCCACTCGCAGGTTACCGCTTTTCAAAGCAAAGCCAGACTCGGCCCTGCCCGGGGTAGGAAGTCTTTGTCTGCCTGCGCGCCCGAGCGCTCCCGGCTTCGGATTGATTTTGGCCCCCGCTGCCGCAAGTTGGGGGCTGGTGAGAAGCGAGCGGTGGTTAGGGGCTGTGCGGACTGGCATCTCGGTACCAGGGAGCCCACTGCTGCTTCGGGAATTTTTTTTTTTTTTAACTTGGAATTTCCACATGGCAAAAAAAGAAAGAGGTTTCTCCTCGATCTAACGGAGCCATTAACATCTATTAATAACGCGCGCGGACAGGGTAAGTAGAGGAGTGTAGTCGCGCTCCCCGGGGTGCCTCGGCTGGCCTGTGACAGCGGCAGCTCAGCCCCGTGCGCACCAGGCCAGGGGACTGAGCCTGCTGCCCGCTGCCTGCTCCTCCCCTTTGCCCAAGGTGAGGGGTCGTGCTTGCACCAGAGCTCCTGCGCCCTCCCCTGACTTCTTTGCAAGGCATTTTCTCCAGTGGGCAAATTACTTGTCATTTCTCTCCGGGCATTGGCGGCTCCTTGCTGGAACTGTCCTTTTGGATTTTGTGATACAGCCCAGGCAGAGGCTGGGTGAGGAGGTGGTGCCCATATGCATATTCATTTTGTCTTGTAGCCGGCTGCCCTTCTTGCCATTACAGGCTGATTTATTGATTTATATATAAAGTGTGTTTTATTTTAGTAATTAAGCAGTCCTGAATTCATGGGAGCTGTCTGCCCTTCCCAGGCACGTTCTTCGCTAGGGATGAAAGACAAAGGTTGTTTGTGCCACCCCCCACCCCTTCGTTTTCTAGCCTAGTGACCACTGACTTTTGTTTTATGGAGAGCTCATTAGGAATGGCATATCTTTCTTCCAGAGAAATCACTGAACTAAAAAAAAAAAAAAGCATAGTGTTTTTTTGTTTGTTTTGTTTTTTTAATAAACCAACATTTGACAGCAGCTAGTGGGATGTGGTGTAAAGATTGTGTGGTGTTTCAGTTTAGGGATGATTCTAGGATGGATGTGTCTGTGGAACAGTCACTGACTTATTTCCATCAAGATACATAAAAATAAATGTTGCTTTTTTTTTTTTTCTCCATTACAAAGGATGCTACCTGAGGTGACCGGGAAACATAATTTCAATTGTATTTTCTCTCCACTTATTTTATTCTTCAACTTGACTTTTCACTTTCCTATGCCCCCACCCTTCTACTCATCCATCCAGAACCCCATCATTTCAAGAAAAATGATCTCACAGTCTCTTATATTTTCAAGAACTCTATTATGCCTATAAACTTGACCTGGAGTATGTTACTTAATTTGGTAGAGATATTCTGTTGTGCAGGAAATCACAGTCTGTGGGGTCAATACATGCTTATGAACCCCTCAGCCAAATTATTTAAATTGTTTTTAAAAGATATTTTTAAGCCAGTGAACACTTAGCAGAAATATCTTTACAGATCCTAATAAACCTATTTTTAGTCTTGATATTTTAGAAGCCTTGCTCAACCCTACCGGTTCTAATTGATGTAAAATGTGCTTCTAACAAAAGATGTTTTTATTGTCAACAAATTAAATCATTATGAATTTCCTTTATGGAAATAGATGCTCTCACAAAAGTAGAAATTTTACTAACCAGAGTACCACTCTGATTTTAAACTCCTTCAAAAGTATATATTTAATATGTTCACAGGAAGGGCTATAGAAGAATGAATTAAACCCGGATGGCATTTGCTGGGCTTATGTTTTCTGTAAGCTTATGGTATATCCTATTTTATATGTTTCCATCGCTTTTTAAAAATGATCCCACTACATTTTTAATATATTTTCCATTTACATGGTATATGAAATAGATGAACATATTATGCATATGTACACGTGTGATTTGCTCTGTGGGTAGAAATGACAGCCATTAGGGTGGGAATAATGAAGCGTCTGCTTCTATGAGAGGGAGTGAGAGAGAAAACACCCCGGATCGATAACTTATAAGTAACCAGCAAGAAAAAGGGCGAAAAAAAGCTTTTCTTTTGCTTCAGTTCTCAAACAAGCGTTTCCCTGTGGCCTCACATTCACGTTGTTGTGATTGAGTGAAAACAAGAAGGCAGGACATTGACTAGGCAACGTGTGGTTTTTTTTTTTATTGGTGTATTTACTACAAACATTTTTGAAATGCCTTTATGGTCAGCCGAAAAGTCATCACAGAATTGATTCGATGCATATAGTGTCAGGACAGATTTTTTTTTTAAAAAACAACAACAACAAAAAAGAGTCAGTATAAGGGGCAGCATGATTGTTAAGCTTGTGGGGAGAAGCCGGGCACAGAGCCGTGGAGTGTTTTGTGTCTTTGTGCCTATGGGGTGGAAGGCACATTACCTTTGTCTGGGAACATCACACATGGGCAGACCAGGTGATGACTTCATGCAGTGGTGATACCTTGAATGTGGTAAGCAGGACTACACAGATCTTTGGGAGGTCTCAAGGATAGTAGGAACTCCACACAGACCCTAAGAAATAGGGCTGGGGCGGGGTGGGGGGAGGGAAAGGAGAGTGAGACTGGGTTCACGCCCCCTGTTCAGAGATTCTGTGCATGTACAGTGAGCAGCTAGTAGAACCCCACTCTCCCCACCCATGGCACTATCTCTATGTGGCCTTTTGTTTATTGTAGGTGGTGTTGATGTGAAGTCCCTGGGGAGGATTATGGTGTGTATGAGCTTTTCCTGATGGTCTGAATTCTATTGTGTTCCTACAAAATGCATGCACACAAACACACATTCATTAAACAGCAACCCCCAAGAGTATGCATTCCTGCCGGGCTCTTGAAATTCACTTAAGAGGAATTTTTTAAAATCAACCACTCCAAACCCTTACCCTTCAGATCACTACTTGTGATTTTTTTTTCCCCCCATCTAGAAAGTGACCTTTTCTCTCTTGATCATTAAAAAGGGGGCTTTGGGGTTTGTTAGTTTGATTGATAGTTTAGGCTTGAATAAAGTGAAATATTCCTCAGTATCAGAAATATTTGAGGCAAACATTCTCTTCCTATTTGATGTTCAACTATTCACACACACAAAAAAAAAATCCTCATTTTGATGAATAATTAAAAGGAAACTGTTTAATATAAATGCCTATACATTGTATTGTGGGCTGTCATGGTTGAGTCAAGAAGCAGGGAGAAAGTCATTTCAACTTTGCTTATCCTATTGATCTTCTCTCGTTTATCAGGGATGATGTAGAGAATGGAAAGACTACCAGGGAGTATTAGAAATTACTTGTGTAGGTCTCTACTGGCACAAGAACCCATTCTATTATATTTTTTTAATGTGGCCAAAACTAAGATGGAATTCTTCAAGTGGCTACTGGTGTTGACCTCCTGTGCCCTGGGGTCTAGGATGCTCTGCTGCCAGGAGGAATGTCTCACGTTCCCCTTTGAAAGCAGGTAGAGTGAAAAGACCTGCCCACACTGGTAGAACTGGCCTCCATTAGTAGCCAATATTCGATTTTTCACCACATTTTAATTAAAGCTGCCTCTAGGTTTACTTTAACATGATTATTTGGGGGTTGGGATAATTTTCCCCTTTAAAAAAAAAAAAAAACCCAAATCTTCAATGTACTTGAATAGGACTTGATTTTGGTTTAGTTCTGAAGAACTCAGCTCTGGGGAGACAGTGAAATGTCTTAGGGGTTTCTTTTTTTTTTTGGAATTTACGTATTTTAAGCACTTTATTTCAGGTCAGTGGCCTATTTTACTACGCAAGATGATTGACCAATGTTAACACAGCCGACACATCTTGGAAAGAATAAATTAAGAACGGCTCCGAGAAGCCCCAAGGGCCCTCAGTAACTAGTTTCTAATAGATTCAAAGACAAAAGCTTTTACCTTTCCTTCAAAAAATTTTTTTATCCCAAATACAGTGCTCTACTGGCTAATAATCAATAATGACTCATGTAGGATCTGATTTGCAATGAGGCCTCGGGTCTCTCCTCAATAGGATTTCTCCATAAAAGTCCCCATGTGGCTAAGGAGTAGAACAGGTGCTGTCCCCACTTTGTACTTCAAGGATAATAGCCCAAAATGAAAACTGTACAACAGCATCAAGGTATTGTTTAATTACTAGTTTGTGGTTTTTGAAATTAAGAGTGGGGTCGTCTCTTGAAATGTCTAAAAAATGTATGAGGAACACTGGACACTAGATACAGTTACACAGCCCAAAGATAAACTTGTGACATATTCTTACACTTATTTTAAAGCATAACCTTCACACCATTGCAGAACTGTCACCGGCACCTAAGTAAAATGTGGCTGGGTAGGAATAGGAATGTGTGCAAATCTGGTCTAAGGGCTAAATTTAAGCTTGGGGATTGACCAGTCTGCGTTTCCCTTAAATCCTAAGACTGTCACCGTGCAGATGGAGCCTTGTCTCTACATGGAACAGATACACTCATCACCTCCCATAGTCAACCTCTCTCACGGACCTCTCTCTTTACCCTGAGGAGTCTCCCCCTTCTTGCAGGCAAGCTAGAATGCAGGAGGAAGGAGCACTGCTGAGGTCCATTCTCCACCATGTCATGTCATCTGTAAAACAGACGGTCCTCCCCAGGCAGGGTCGTGCATAGAGGGTTTGCTCTGTGTCAACAGAGTGCGAGTCATGCAACAACTAGGAAGGTGGCAGAAGGGGAACCGTGTCTGAGGAGTCATTTCTGACACATTGGTGGGTCACAGGGGCATGGTGAGACTCCTGCCATACCTCTGCCATCAGCCACCTGGAAAGTCTGATCCTTTGCCTTGGTTCAGTGACCATGTCCATGGATTTCTCTTGGAAGACCCCATGGTGGTTAGAGTCACCCCAGCCTTAAGACAGTGCCCTCATTCTCAATGACAGCCCAGCAGGACTGGAATCGGGCAGAGCTGCACGAAATTGCCAATGGTCTGCCATTCCTGACCTATAAAAACAGTAGTTCCTGCTTCTTCCTATTGCAAATCTTGCTCTACTTCGTCACACAGCAACCACATCATGTAATTCCCATACCTGAAAATATTCTACTGGCTTCTCAGTATGCTCAGAATAAAAGCTAGGTTCTTGACCGTGGCTTCCTCTGCAGTCCTCTAGGACCCAGCCCGCTGCCTGCACCTGCTTCCTGTCTCGGTGCTTTCCAGTACCTCCCTCTTTTCCTCTCAAGCTGGCTTCCTAGCTGTTCCTAGAACTCACTAGCCATTTTGTGCCTCAGGATCTTTGCACATGCCTCTGGCATTCCATGGCTGACGACTTCTTGTAATTCAAACCTCAACAGCAATTTCACCTTCTGGGAAAGGCCATTCCTGTCCTTACATCTAAAGGAAGTCGTCCATCTAACCCCACTAGTCCCTTCCATTTTCTTCCAAGTTCATTATCCACATCTAAAATTTCCCTTTTTATTTGCTTACCTCTTGTCATTTCCTTCATGATAATGGAGGAAGTAGCAAGCACCTTGCCTGTCTTGCTCTCTGTTGTGTCTCCACAGGTGCTTATCAGGTATTTATGGAGTAAACCTATTGGATGGCTTCTGTGCCATTGCAAATCTTCTTAGCCTTCAGCCACCAAAGAGCCTAGCAGTGAGCAGCTTCCTGAAGGTTCAACTAGGAGAGCCTTGCCTCCCACCCCACCCCGATGCTAGCCATCCCCCTGAGGTAGGACCCCTCAGTGGCGAATGGTAGGGGCTGGCAGAGATCTGCTCTTCCCACTCATCCTCCACTGACAGTTCTGAAGCCCAGTTGTTGAGGTTCCCTCGACTGTCCTTGTAAGATTCAGCTCTAGTCACAGTGACACTCAGTTACTGGATGCATCTTCTACTTCCTTGGTCTCTCCCAACCCCTTGTCCTATCCCTACTCCTGTAAACTGTCTTCCCAGGAGTCCATGTCTTAGTCAGGGCTCTTGGGGGAACCCAGCTGAATGAGCTCGATGAACTTTGTAGAGGCCAAGAAGATGCAATGGTTTGCATAAATCTTAGCTCCTCAGTCCTCATTCAATAAGTTGTTATGGTACCTGTCAATCTGGTACCAGCTGACACTTCATAAGGACCTCTAGTTTTAAGTCAGAACATTTCACCTCACAGCAACCCTGATGGTATCATCCTGTTATGATCTGGATCCGAAATGTTGAAGGTCTGGTCCACAACGCAGCAGTGTTCAGAGGTGGGGCTCTTGGGGAGTGATTAGATCTTGAGGGCTGTGAACCCCATCAGTGGATTAACCCATTAATGAATCCATAATTGGATGGCATTATTGAGAGGTGGTGGAAACTATAGGTGGTATGACTTATTTGAAGGAAGTAGGTCCCTGTGGCTTGCCCTCCAAGTACATATCTTGTCCCCCACCCCCTTCTCCCTTCTCTTTTTCTTTCTGCTTTCTGGCTGCTGTGAGCCGAGCAAATTTTCTC
This sequence comes from Urocitellus parryii, assembly GCF_045843805.1. NCBI lineage: Eukaryota > Metazoa > Chordata > Mammalia > Rodentia > Sciuridae > Urocitellus > Urocitellus parryii. Next base: position 199,596,543 of record NC_135533.1, read on the forward strand.
CACCATGCCCTTCCACCATGATATTCTGCCTTATCTCAAACCCAAAGCAATGAAGCCAGCCGACCATGGACTGAAACCTTGGGAACCATGAATCAAAATAAATCTTTCTTCCTCTAAATTTTTTTCCTAGGTATTTTGTCCCAGGGACAAAAAGCTGGCTAACATATCCCCATTGAATGGACAAGGAAACTGGAACACAGTGACCTTGAGTCACTGACTCAAGGTCGCCCAGCAGTTAGCAACAGAGCTAAGTGCAGGTGGCCCACATCCAGGACTGGTTCTCTTAATCTCCCCATATGACCACACTGTCCCATCTTGACTTGGCCTTTCCTGGTAACCCAGTCTTTCCTTCTCAGTCCCACTGACCCCGTTTTTCCTCTTTGCCTGAATCCTAAGGTCTCCCAAAGTGGTAGGAGAAGCCAAAGGTTCACTTTACCCCACTGGCCCCAGGTGTGAACTTCTGAAGGGACTGTGCAGGAGCCCACTCTGTGCTGCCCCAGCATTCAGACCAGCTGCATGGACTGTGTCATCCTAAGGATTCTACCTCTGCATTCTGTGTGGCCGTAGGGCTTGGGTGAGTGGAATTTCTGTGCTGCCTGGTCCAGCCCTGGGACAAGCATTGCTGCCCCTTCCACTCCATTTCCTCCTCTTTTGTCCTCAGAGAGCCTCTTGCAGGGTTGTGCTAAGGATTAAAAAAGACGATGTTTTAAAGAGCCGATGACACCTGGCTCTTGGAGCACTCAGCAGAGTGGGGCTGTGATTGTTCAGTTATGCTGCGACACTGGACTTGTGCTGGCTGGATCCAGGAAGGGGGGCTGTCCCCCAAGTTGTATCTTCGAGAACACCATTTTGTTTCTTCCCTGTCTCTGAGTCAGAGAAGATGGCAGTACCAGAAGGAAGGAGACCAGCCATTTTCTTTCCTCTTCTTCCCATCTGTAAACTCCCTACTGCTGTGCTGAAGCCTGCCCTGGCTTTGCTTTCATTGAGCCTCTCTTCTTGCAGTGCAACCTGCAGGACAGTTGGGCTTGCCTTCCAACTGTGGGCATTGCCTTCCCCCATCTGCGAAGGGGTGAAAATCAGCACAAATGGGTGACAAACGCACTTAAAGGTTTCTTTCCCAGTCTGTGCACACGCAGGTGGATGTGCTGTCCACCCACTTGCTGATCAGAGTGATGTGGTATTGGAATTTTTAGTTGAGGTTTAGTGGGAGTTTGTAGTTGCCGAGGGTGTTGCCCTGCCAGGGACAGAGTACTTACTGGAAGGTGTGTATTAGCTTCAAGAGGCACAGAAATAGCTTGGGGCCCATGGTTAGGGCAGGTCGGCACACCTCAGGCTTCCCCCTGAACTTGACAGTTCATGCTTTAGGCCTTATTGCATCAGAGAAATAAACAGCATTTATGATACAGCTATAAATTCTATGCCGATCGTGGTATTTACAAAGTCCAGGAATAACAAATCAGACCCATTGATTAATATGAAAAATAAGGGGTCTTTCCTTGCTAGTCTCTTCCTTTGGGAGAGAAAAAAAAATAGAACCTTCGAATAAGCAATGGATAAATTGTCTTGATATCTGTTATTACTTTGGATTTCTAATGTAAAACAAAGTCACGCTTTGAGAAACTCATTTTCCAACTCTTATCCTCAATTTGAATGGAAGATCCTGGAGTTTTTATTGAACATAAGTGGAGGAGAACAGGCCTTCTTCTTCTAGGTCTTCTTCCATCATGCCCAGAAAAAAAGTATTCTAAAAGAGTATACTGTTTCTCTACTTGAGCCCCTTTAAATCCTATAGATTCAAATAGCCGCTTTCCTAGTAGAGGAATTTGTTGACTATTTTCTGAGTGTTTTTTTGTTCTTTAATATTATCTTTAAATCTTGCTCTTGACTGTGATTCTCATTAGCACATCAAGTCAGGGTTTTTAAAAGCAAGGCTTTTTTTCCCTTTCTTTCTCTCCCTTCTACCAGGGCGTGTTCATCAATTGTACAGTGCTGTGTGTGTTTCTGCTCACAGCTAGTGAGCAAAGCCATCAACGTCTTCTGAGCAAAAATCTGCATGTAGTCTCAAGTTTATGTAGATCAGGCCAATCCCTGATCTTTTCTGGGCTTTATAGTTCCAATTTATTCCATCCTCCGTCTTATTTGAGGAAATGTCTCTGTGCTTTCAAGCCACACAGGAGAACTAGGTCAAGTGTTTTAGATCTTTTTCTTTTCTTTTTTTTTTTTGTTTAACCAGATTTTCATGTTTCTAAAAACCTCAAAATGAAAAGGAGAAGCAAGAATGTGAAAGGTGAAATCATTAACTGGTCATCAGATTAGAAGTACAAAATTACCAATAACTTAACACAAGCCAGTGTAAATAGGGGAAGTCCAACTGCCATACATAATTTATTCAAATGCTTTCTTCATTATTCCCCGTTTACTTTCAACAGGAGGTGAATTGGTCCCGTGCACAGTGAAGAGGCACTTTGCATATGAAATGCTCGACTTTCTCACCCCCCCCTTTCCATCAGATTCTTTGTTCCTGCACAGGACCATTCTGAAACGTATCAGTTCCTCTTGGTGATTGTTTTAAAATCGTATCGATATCAATGTGATGTGAGTGGGATGCCTTGCAGATTTGGGTTGTGTTGGGAAGAAGTAAAGCAGGGTAGCTTAGGTCACCCTCTACCCACACCAGGAGCACATCTATTGTTGGCTTGGTTCCTGAAATGGTGGTTTAAATCTGGGTCGGGTAGACTTGCCAGATGAAAGAAGTTCATGGTCAGTCAAGAGACTGTGGGAGTCAGTGGGAGAGGAATGGATAAATGGGAAGACAGAGGAGTGAAGGATCAGGGGTGACTCCCAACGCTGGCACAGCCTCCTACCCAGGGACCCAGTGTTCCTGTGAGATCACTTGTGGGGAGATTCATGTCAATTCAGATCCACCTCTCCCCCAATCTGAGGTTCTCTCTCGATAGACCCTCAGGTAGGCTTGGGATTCTGCCTTTGAAGCACTCTAGTGACTGTGACTAGCAGCCTGGTTTCTTAGCTTCAGTTTCCACATCCCTAAAAAAGAGGGTAATAACATCGATTTCACAGAGTTGTTGGCAGGAACTGAAAGAATGTGTGGGAAAGGGCCGTGGGAACCGTGAAGCGAGACAGTCTAGGACTTGTTGGATTAGTGGGTTTGATTCTCAGCCTCCTCCTGAAGGAGTTTCTGCTCTCTGCCCAGATGGAGGTGGACCCTGCCATGGGTCCCGAATGCTGAAAAACATTTTGTCTTCAGAGGTAGCCCATTCTCACTCTTCATCTTTCCTCATCAGAGTGCCCAGAAAGACCTGCTAGCCCCTACCTCATGCCTTGCTTCCTTCCTTCTTCTCCCCACTCCCTCCCTCCTGCCTTCCTTTCCTCCAATATATATTGAGGACCCATTGTTCTGGGGAAAGAGATGGTTTCTCCCATCATTTTTTCAACCCAGGCGAGGAAACGTTGTGATTTGGTCCATGGAAAGAACCATTTCAGTCAAGATTTTGACCACTTTTCCAATAACCTTTAAGATAGTATTGGCCATAAAATGAGAGTCCTGAAGACTTCCTAAGAAGTCAGAGCCCATCAAACCCACAAGGATAGGCTTTCCCAAGTGTCATTGTATAACACCTGCCTGTTGCTGGCTCCCATAGGACCCCCCGAGAGAGACTCCTGCCATGGACCACCCACAACTGTGTTCTTCGTTGGAGACAGCGTCATGCTCTGTCACCTAGAGTCCCAGGACACTTTAACATCAATCCCTTGAAATGATATCCCAAGTTATTTTAACTTACTAGATCACAAAAACTACAAACTAGAGATGTGAGTTCATGGAATTGCTTCTCCACCATTGTGGGCTGGTGGTCCTTTGTCCAAATACTATTTGATACTAACAATATGGTGGTATATGCTCATCTGTGGAAGAAAACATATGCCGTGCTGCTTACATGAATTATCTTCCTAGGGATTATTGGAAGAAGTATTGGATTCAGGTATTGGGGGGGGGGGGGCTAGACGTGGAGGTTAGATAGCCTATTTAAGGTTATCCAGCTGGTGAACTAGCATTTTGACACAAGTGCCCCTCACCCCAGGGCTACTCTGCCTCCCCCGGCATGGATCTCAAACGGATTCAGCCTTTAGACCCTTGAATGAGGGATTTAGTCACTAAAATAACAGAAGGAGCTAGCTGAAATAGTCTGACTCAGCCTGTCTCAGTCATTTCCGTGAAGCGTTCAACCCTTAGACATTTTTCACACAATGAGCCAGCTGCTCTCAGTGCATTGGGATGGTCCCAGGTATGAGCCATCTTAGGAAGATTGAGGGAACAGTCTCTTCAAAGCTTTCCAGTACCTTTAAAAGGAAGACCTAGATCCTCTGCACTGCTCTCAGGGCTTTGCCCTGCCTACCAGTCATTCACAAGCCTCATCGGCCTCCTTTCATTTCCTTGGGTGAACCATGCTTCCCCCCAAGGCAAGGTTCTTGCCTTGAAATCCAGCCCCCTTTCTCTATCCCTGCTCTTCACATCTCAGCTCAAAAGGCAGTTCTTCAAGAGAGTCTTCTTTGTGTCACGATTTAAATAGTCCAGTGGGAAATAAAGTCCCATGGGGCTGTCTGCTGACTCTTGTACCTTCAAAACCCTGACAGTGCCTGGCACACAGTAACATGTGCTGTGTGCTTAATATAGGAAGGGAGGCAGGGAGCAATCGGGAGCCCTAAATAGGACTTGGATTTTGTGGCTTGTCAATCATCCCAAAATCAGGGGCTGAGGAGGTCCAGCCATGCATTTCCCTCTGTATTTCCTACCACATCTTTAGCATTCTTGTCCCTGACTGACGGACGGCCTTCTCCCTGGGCCCACTCTTTGGGGCCTCATCTCTGCTAACAGCACAGCCAGCCACCAGGTTGTCCAAGCCACGGGGCTTGGCATCACCCTTGACTTCTCCCTCTCCCCCCGACTCTGCTTCTGTCACTTCTCCAGCATCTCCCTCTCAGGCTGTCCCCACAACCCCATCTGTGCTGGTCACCTCATTCCTGGCCCCCTCTTCCTACCTGTTCTCCCTGCCTGTACCCATGGGTCTGATGACCTTTTGAATCCTAATTCAGTCCTCATAGGTCAAGGAGTGGAAACTTGGCCTTGAGAATTGTAGGTGACTTGTAGGAGGGGGTACTATTCCTGGCCCCATTTCTTTCTTGAAAACTGCAAATGCTCTCATTATTCATCTTATATGAATAATGGTGGGGGTGGGGAAGCTGGGTAGTTCAAAGTAGGATTTTTAATATTATCATTTTATTTTTGGAAATGGGAGAAAAGCATAAGGGGAGCTGAATCAAAGCTTGGCTGGTGGCCTCATGTGGTATATTCCAAAGGACACCACTCCATCTCCCTTGGTATGAGTGAAAGAGGGCATTTCAGAATCTCACAAGGGGAAGAATGGGAAGGTTTTTGTTATTAAAGGAGGCAAGGATTAAAAGTGACCAAGTAATACTGCTTTCATGGCCTTGAGTCGCCCCAAAGGTTTGTCCTTTCTAGGGGATGGAGAGGGTACACTGCACAGCCCCCAAACCTGAAGCCCAGAACACATTTGCTGCATCCTAGGATCAAGCTGCTCCTGTGGGCATGTATGCCTGATGAAAAGGCTGAGTCTCTAGCAGGCAGTGAGACAAAACCTGTACCCCGCCCCTCCCCGTGCTTCCTGGCATGGTAGCCTGGTTCTACAGCCTGGTGCTCCTGGCCTGGTCCAGTTGTGTCCCCCACCCCATCGCCTTTGCTACTGAACCTCCCTCTGCTCACTGGGATTTGCCCGGAGTGGGAGGGAGGCAACCAAATGTGAAAATCTGAAGCCTTTCACAGTCCTTGCCTGTGGCCAAGGTTCTCAGATCCCATCAGTACTGTGGATTTCCTCCTCTCCAACATCACCAAGCCTGTAATTTTGTATTATAGGATATTACGGGTCTCACATTACAGGTAATTTCTGTTTTACGCCCCTGTCTTCCTCACTGAAGTCAGATCTTCTTAAGACCAGGAATTGATACATCCTGCTTTGTTTCTTTAGCATCCAGCACAGTGAGTGGTACCCTAAAGACTGGATGGACGGATGGATGGAAGGAAGGATGAATGGAAGGAAGGGTGGACTGATAAAAGGAAGCATTCCTGGCTATAAGATGAATAATAAAAGCATTTGCAGTTTTCCTGAAAGACCATCACAGTCCTGATTCTTCACTGTGAAAGGATCAAAAACCTTTGGCTAAAAATCTGATTTTGTTACCTGCACAGTTACTCTGTGTGGGCGATCATCTTACTCAATTGGCCTTCTTTGCTGGGTGCCCCTTTCCTTCTTCTTAGTTGTTTTTGACTTGCCCAGCCTCTTCTTGATATCACTGCCCTTTTCCTGGAGGTAAAGTCCACACCCTGAGCCCACGGTGGCTCCTAGGTCTGTCTGTGCTTCAGTTTGTCCTGACATCCAAGCAAGGACAGAACCAGCAGTGCCCTGGCAGAGTTCTCTGAGGACAGCAGACCAGCACAGGGCAGGTGCCGGCTGCAGGGTGAGCCCAGGGATGAGTTTTTGGAGGCTGTGGGGTACTAGAGCACCCCCCCCTTCCCTGACAGTGTGGCTTCAACCACTCTTCCTTAATAATTAAATAGTCCCTCCTCCCCCAGCTTCTTATGATGAAGTTTCTGGGATAAGAGAGAATTCACTTTTCGGCTTTCTTTAATGTGGTCTCCTCAGGAACATTAGACATTTTGATATAAAGACCGAAAATCAAAGATGACATCCTATTTCAGATCTTTTTTTTTTTTTTTTTGAAAGAAGGAGGTTATAAGTATAAAATCCCACGCAGTAAAAGCACTCATAGCTACAGGGATTTAATCTTATTTTTATTTGGAGATAAAACTCCAATTTCCCATCATTTAAATTCAGACATCGAAGGACCTCCTCCTACATTTTGAACAACTTACTGTTTTATAAGATAATACTAATGATGATGATAATAAACAATAAGGTGATCCCTGATTGATTTTTGTGCCATGTAAAAATAAATGTTTAGAAACAAGGTCTTCCTCACTGAGAAATTACTGCTGTGAAATTCTAAAATAATTCTTCTCTCTCTCTCTCTCCTCTCCTGTTCTTCATATCTCAATCAGATGGCTAGAACGATTCCTTTTGGCTTTGAGTCAGTGATTTTTATATTCTTAAAACCCAGTTTCCAGCTTTCCTGTCTTGGGAGTGGAGCTGAAGGCTGCATTTTCTCTGGTGATAAGCTGCCAGCAGGTTTTCTGTCCTACAGCCACCCCCACGCCCTTTTGGGAGTACAGTACCTTTGCTTGAGCCTCATTTCCATAATATCACCACGTTTCCCAAGTGCTATGTAGCACACATTTATTTTTTACTATGTGTTTTTCCTATGAATCTAAAAGTAAGATATGTTCATTTGAGACAATTTGGAAAATACAGCAAAGCAAAAGGGAAAAATAAGTGCCACCTACAGCGGTACCCCCAGGGGATGGCAGGCGCTACCACCTGCATCTGATTCCTCTCGTTTTGGTCTCTGCAGATAGGAGCTGTAAGGTGGAGTTCCACTCCACAGCCATTTCGTATCCTGTCTTCCTCCCACTTTCCATTTTCTGTTGAGCATGTTCTCATGATATTAAATGTTCTCTGAAGACAGATTTTTTTCAATACATTAGCAGTAGCCTACCATGTGGAAGTACCTGAATTTATTTAATTGTTCACCTCCTGCAGGATGTTTTGGTTGTTTCTGATTTTTCTCTAGAATGAATAGTGGCTGTTCATTGTTAGTAAACCTTCATGCATGTCCCCGACCAGGTGCCTGTCCTCCTGTCACATTTGAAAACCGAGGCCTATTGCCCACACAGAAAAACCCATAGACCTTTCACATCTATTTTTACATATAAATGCACTGTTTGTTATGTCACGTTTAAGGGTCTTTTTATGCTTCCCTAGAAATTAATTTTGTGCTTGGTTGTCTGTTTGCCAGTATTCAAACACAAGCTAACAATCACCAGGGACCTTTCATATGTGGTCTCATTTAATGTGTGCAGGCACCCAGCGATGGGGATGTTGCTGTTCCAGTTTTGTAATTGAGAAAATTGAGAGTCCATGCACCTGAGTTAGTTTCCCAAGGTCAGCAAGCCAGTAAGGTGAGTTAGAATGGGATCCTAATATCGCCTGCATCCAGAGCTTGAGCTCAATATGACGTTTTCTCTGAGACAATTAAGAAATGAAAGCTGTCGCCATCCTTCGACCAGGAAGCCACTGGGTTTCATTTCATTTGTTTTTTTCCTTGGAAACTAAAGTTGGGGATCAGTAATTTTGACTGCACCCACTCTTCTGGCTGTGGCTAATAGTTGAAATCGGTAGAGAACTGGCTCCGCTGCTTTCTGGGTTGGGTGGTGCTTGGCTCGTACATTTTTGCTCAGGGCTGCAAAGCAATGTCGCTGTCAGCGAGTTGCAAGCCCTAGGCACCCCTCCCACACTCAGGCTTTCCCCAGTTCTGTTACCAAGAAGAGGAGCGCTTCTGAGCCCAGAACCTGATGACAACCAGTTCACAAGTTGTCTCAGGCACGGTTGCCAAGGCACAGAGAGAGGCGGCCTTAGTTAAGGTACACAGTTTAGACTGGGGACATGAGAAACTTCCAGTCAATTTTATCCAGCCTGCCCAGTTTTCACATGCATGACACTGAGCTTGGAGTTGACTGCCTGGGAAGACAATCTCTGAAAGAGAGCCCTGGGACTTGAACCCAGGACATATTCCTCACAGGGACAGGTGCATTCTGGGGTGGACGGCCTGGACTCTTGAGAGGTCACTGCTGCTGCTTTGAGGACACGGCCAGATGAAGGGCAGTCAGATAACGCAGTGTCCCAATGCCTTCGCTCTGTTGGTAAATTGAACATGATGGAAAAAATTGTCTTTCCCAGAATACCTCAGTGTCAATGGCTAGGATTCTAGGATCAGCCATTTGGGGTATGATGGGATGGAGTTAGGAGGAGCCCTCGCCTCAAGAAGCAGGCTAGGTTCACAATAGCTGGTTGAGTAAGGACGGTTCAAGGTGTGAAGTCGGTTGATTCCAGGGTTCTGGTTTGCTTTGTTGGGCCAGAGCTGCGTAGCAGTGGGGCTGTCTATACCCAGAGGCTCAGATGTGCAGGGAGGTTGAGCCCCGGTTGTCAGTCTACACAAGTCATCCTCCTTGCAGTTCAGCCCAATGCCCCTTGTGTGCCTGGGAGGATGTCACTGTCTTAGGGTTCTTTCTTCCTCTCTGGGGAAGGGTCACTCAGCTAGCCAGTGGGGATAATAATAAAGCCACCTGGGGGTGGGGCACGAGAATTAGATGAGCCCCTAGATACAGAGCAGGTACAGTGGTGCCATAATCCATGGGTGACAACTGTTGGCTTTTTTTTTTTATTTTCCTCTTCCCGTTACTGACCCTTCATTCTTCTACATTCCACTTTTTTCTTCTTTCTGCAATTCTTCCCTGCTATTAGACTCCTATGTCCATGTTCTTGACAAAAAGCATAAACCATGCCGCTGTGCAATATTCATATTGCTTTATTTAGAGATAAGCCTCCTCCTTCTTATGTGTGTGTGTGTGTGTTTTCCCCTAACTCTACACGTTGTTAGAAGACTTGAACGCCATGTTTGAAACGATGGAGGCTTTCCCTCTACTGGGCCCTTAGAAAACAGGAACTGCGGGGACCTCAGCATGTGGCCAGGATGTGGCCCAGAGTAAGTGTTAGCAGTAGTCAGTGATTTTCCTTACAAGGAACTTGTAGAGTGACAAGGTCACGGAGGCCCATGGACGTCCTCAGATAATCTACAGAGACACACTGGCAGCAGCGCGTTCTCCTCCCTGGTGGCTGCCCTGCCTTCTCTCCCTGGATAGCATTTGTTTTCAGGCCCTTTTCTTCCAACAAGTGATCTTCCTCTGCTGCAGATAAAAAAATAATAATAATGTGTTTTTACCTTGTCCTTCTTCCAATAATGTGTTTTACCTTGTCCTCCATTCCTTTGTTGGAAAAGCAAGGAGAGAGCCGGATACTATGGCACATGCCTATAATCCCGGTGACTCAAGAGGCAGAGGCTGGAGGATGGCAAATTCAAGACTATCCTGGGTAATTTACCAAGACACTGTCTTACAAAATTAAAAAATAAAAATAAGAAGAATCTGGGCATGTAGTCAGTGGTGGCGTGCCCCAGGGTTCAAAACTGAGTATACCAAAAAAAAAAAAAAAAAAAAAAAAAAAACAGGAAGAGGAGAAGATGCTAGAAGCCAGGAGTAAACAGTCCACTAAGAACATCTGTCTTCTCTTTCCTGCCTGGGGGTTGGAGATGGTGAGAACTAGCTCTAGGGTTTTTTTGTTTGTTTGTTTGTTTGTTTTCTCTCTTCCTTTGGTTTGTGGCATCTCTGAAGCAAATACAATGTCAGCATTTCTTATTTGCCGAACTGATTGTTAGTATAAAGGATCTGAGTGCTAAGAGGTCAGAGTGGAACTTGCCCACCTAAGCACTTTCAAGCTCATACCAGCTTATCTCCCCTCCCCATTCAGGTACCAACAATCCATCTGGGAAATTCTGATAGCATACCTTGGGCTAAATATGGCTCCAGAGTTCAGGGATGGTAGGTTCTAAGGTGCAGATGAAATTTTCTGACAAAATCAAATACATGCATCCTGCTACAGTGCCTTTTGTAAAACTGTACTATGAAAATAATTTTCTAACTTTTTCCTCATTATATAATTAAAACTTAAAATTTTCTGGCTCTATAGGAAAGTGTAAGAAAATGTTACATAATGAGTGTGTAGCTCAGTGGTAGAGCACTTACCCAGCACGTGTGAGACCCTCAGGTTTGATCCCCAGACATGTGTATACACATACACACACACACACACACACACACACACACACACACATACCCACGAGAATAAAATATTACATAAAGGGGATCATATCCTATGTGTGCTGTTATTTTTTATTGTGGACCTGTTCTATTTAAAAACAATCCCTGCATCTCTGTTTCTCCCACCATGGCCACCAATATTAATAGCTGCTGGTCTCTTTCCATACTCTTCTACACGGACATAAAGTCATATGTCTATGTAACGTAGGTAAAGTATGATATGGTCAATGCTTTATGCAAATGAAGTCGGTTGCTTTATACAAATGATGTCAATATGTCTCTCTACATTTTACTTTTGTCACTTAATAAATTGGGCCGATCCCTCCAAGTCTACACAGCCAGCCCTAACCCTCTCTTTTTGTGTGGCGGCAGAATCTGTAATGTAGATGGACAGTGCTGGTCAGCATGCTTCGTGGGCTGCATTCCTTGCATTTCCCACTTACTGCCTGAGCAGACTGCTGTTTTGTGCACACATGTGCATACAGTAATGCCCACTCACTTTTCTTTCAGCAATTTATGCTGGCTGGAATCCTCTCTGCTGGAAGTAAGAAAGATCTGACTCAAGCCTGCCTAAAAAGTAAGGGCTTAATAATCACAATAAAAGAGGGACACAAATCCTAAGTAACAAGTAAATAAAATGAATCCAGCAACTTAAGGACTCTATTGTGACTAGGAATCGCAGAGGTGGCTTTCCATTGGAAATCGATCAGTGGAATTGACCATCATCCCAGATTCCAAAGGAGAAAAGGTATTCAGTCATCTCAGTTAGTGCATAAAAAGTTGTCAAAAAAATTTTATACCTTTTTTTCCAATTTTTAAAAAATTGTTAACTAACAATGAATGAGGATCTGCTAGAAGACAGTTACCAAAAAGTTACAATAAACATCCTGAATTGTAAAGTGTAATATGCAGGAAATACAGCAAAGATGCTTAGTTCAACCACCTCTCTTTAACTTGTGTTCTTGTGATCCTAGTCATGAAATACAACAGCAGAAAGAAATACCATTGAAAAGGGAAGAGATTTCACTTTTTGAAACCCATATGGTAGTCTACTTAGAAAATCCAAGATGATTTGTGGAATTAGAAGTATTCAGTGAATTGGTGCCAGGTGCAGTAGCACAGGCTTGTAATCCCAGTAACTCCAGAGGCTGAGGCAGGAAGACTGCAAGTTCAAGACCAGCCTTAGCCTCAGCAACTTAGCAAGACCCTGAAATAAAAGTATTCAGTGAGTTCGGAAATTTTGATGAATACCAGTTCCATGACACTCCTAAGCACTTCTAAAAAGAAAATGAAATTTAAAACATTTCATTAACTATAAAAACTAAGAAACTCGGAAATAAAATTATAACCAAAGTGTGCGATATGCGTGGAGATGATATTAAAACCTTATTGAAAGACAAAGAATATCTTGGTAAAAACAAACTAATACTGCAGAAAATGACATGTTTCTCTAAATTAACAGATTAAATTCAATGCAATTTCAGTGAAGCTTTGATTAAGTTTTCCACAGAATTTAATAAGCTGACCCAGAAATTCAAGTGGAAGACCAAAGAGCCCACAAAACCCAAGGAAAAAGATACAGAAGCCAGCCTTGCACAGCGAGGTTGTCTTCATGAAGATACACTTCTTACAAGAAGGTGGTTTGCAGAGATCAATGTGTTATATTTGGGTTCCATCCCTTCAGCGTGGGGCACGTCTGAGTTATTTTTCAGGGGTGGCATGATCAATCAGTGGGAGAGGGGCGCCAACTCAGAACACTGTGCTAGGATGACTGGTTTTTTCATACAGGGAAATATAAACTTAGAGAGCTTTCTCACATCTCACACAAAAATAAATTCCAGATGGATCTGAGACCTAAATGTAAAACAAAGTTTTAAAATGTTTAGAAGAAAAACAGGCAAATATCTTTACAACCTCAGGGAGGGAAGCATTTCTTCTCCACGAGACCAAAAAAAATACCACCAAGCATAAAAAGATTGATACATTTCATGATATTAAAGTTCAAACTTAGAATGACCCTAGGAACCATTTTTAAAAGGTGGGGAAACAGGCCCCTCATTGGGAGAAGTTATCTATCTGCAGCTTGTGACCAACAACTAATTCAGATGACATCCAGGAACTCCAGGATTCAACGAGAAAACCACTAAGAAGCAGGAGGAGCGGTGGCCAAAGGAGTTGGAAAACTGATTAGTCTTCAAACAGATGAAAAGAGTCTCAATTAGTAAGTGGGGAAAATGTACGTTAAAACCTCCAAAGCCACCATGAGCTAAATGATTAGCTAAAATGTCAAAATCTGATAAAAACTGAACCCTGGAGAACAGGCGGGAAGGGGAACCTCTCATCTCTGGAATGCAGCACTCTCATTTCAGCAGTGTGGCCCCCACAGCTGAGTCTCAACAGCCAGCTGCACCATGTGGAGTTCTGCTGTAGAGGAACCCCTCCAGGGGTGCAAGGAGGTGCTCATAGTTGTCAGTCACCATAATAGAAGTACAGAAACAACCCACCTATCCATCTATGGGAGATGAAAACATACCTAGATGAAATGTCCACTCATCGGAATTCTGAGTAGCAATTAAAAGGACAGGGATCAACGTGGCTAAACCTTAGAAGTACAAGGGCGATTGGGCTTGCTGAATTGTGTGTATGTGATCATGCCATTTATTTATTATTTCTTGGTCTTGGGAATCGAACTCAGAGGCACTTGACCACTGAGTCACACCCCCAGTCCTATTTTGTATTTTATTTAGAGACAGGGTCTCACTGAGGTGCTTAGCACCTTGCTTTTGCTGAGTCTGGCTTTGAACTTGTGATCCTCCTGCTTCAGCCTCCCAAGCTGCTGGGATTACAGGAGGGGCTCTTGCGATTTATTTTTAAAAACACTTATCTATGAGTCAAACTATACAAAATAGGCCTGCCTGTATAGGTTAAAAACAGTCAATATTGGCGAATACAATGTAGTTCAACTTAACACATATATGATGTAAATATTAAAAGGTGAGGGGAAAGGTACTTCCCAACTTCAGAGTAGTGGTTGTGTTTGGAAAGGGAGAGAGAGGAGCACATTTAGGAGAGCCCACCAGGGGAGCTTCTAAGGTGACTGCCAAGTTGGATCTAACACGTGGAACTGAAGTCTGTGGCACAATGTGAACATATGTGAACTCTTGAGTTGTGGGCACTTGCGTATTTTATATCTTATTCTCTGTACGTTTCTCTGTGTTGAAAATGAATCATAAATTACACAGAAAACCAATAAAAGGAATTCATTGTCAAGAAAGATCAGTGGCGGGGGGTATGCAGAAGTTCTTCATATTTGTGTTTCATTCTCAGACTGAAAGTAAGATGGACACAGTCATTTATGGCCTGGTGACTGAAAGCAACAACAGTCTAAGGAAGAGAGAGGCTTCCAGTATGAACAAACTCTCCCAGAAGCCCCTAGAAAGCTTCTGCTTCAGTCTCAGATCTGGAGTAGGTTACATGTCCAATCCTGAACTATTGGGTTAGGATAATGCCAAGAGCTGGTTGAGTGAGACCTGTGTTCCCGAGCCAATCACAGGCAAGGGAGAGAGGCTCCCTCTTAGACCTTAGAAGGAGCAACAGGAGGTCAGATGGATTATATCGGGGCAGGTGGATTCATGAAGAAGTCTAGCATTCTGTTAAAAAGAGAAAGGGAAGTGGGAGCAGAGTAGGTAACCACCCCAGCTGTGTCTTCCAAAAAAAAAAAAAAAGATGGCCGAGAGTGAGATGAAATGTAATGTATACTTAAAAGTTGAAATCTGTGTTATTGATTGCTTCTTTAAAATTTGAATTAATTTGCATTTCCACCAGTGATGTTAAGATAAACCTTGCCTGACCCACCAACAGGGGGATTTCTCACCTATCAGATTGGTAAAAGGAGTGATAAGCGACGGTGCGTTGTTTTGTGTATTTTCAATGATCCCGAGGGTTGGGCATCTTTCCTTGTGTTTATTAGCCATTTGAATGTGCTCTTCTATGAACTGTCCATTCATATCTCTTGCCAGAATAAGAGTCCTTGTCATCAAGCTGTTAAACTATGAAAGGTTTGGGTATGTATTCAAGACCTTCTCAGAGTTGCAAGGTGAGAAGAATTGATCATCCATACCTGGAAGCAGCTCAGTGGGTTGATCATAAGAACCACTCAACAAGCAGGACACCCGGGATGATTGTCCCTGCTACTCTGTCCCAATCACTGGTTTGTGGTATCACATTAGGGAACTGAGAGTAGGAAGGTGGCTTGCCTGTGTTTAAAATGAAAGGGCTGCACAGCTGTTTGTAAGGGGCTTTCCAGTTGTGCTTTGTACCACTGCTTTGCACAGGATTGGAGAAGCTTTGGGTGCCCTTGGCTCACCAGAAATTCAAGTTTCCCCTGTTCCTTGTAGTGACCCCTCTCACTGAACAGGGCTCTCTCTTGACCAGAGCCTGTCTTCTGGGCCTCTTGGAATCCTGAGTTCAATCTGAGTTGGGTCTTTGTCTCATCTTGGATGCTTCAGTCAGGAGGCAGAGCCTTTGCCCATATCAACCTTTCCTGGTTGCTCCTTATAGGGTACAGGTGGGAAATTCTGTTTCTGGAAGTAGGCTAGATCTTTATTAATCTTCAAAGCAGCCCTATAACAGCAAAGCCTGACATCAAGGCCAGGGTTTGACATCTAGACTGTAAGGCAACAAACATACTCTCATTAGGTTAGCTCCAGATTTTAAAAGAAATCTGTTGGTGTATGAGGATTCTTAAGAACCCACTTGACACCCTCCTCATTAACATCTGGACAGACAAGATGCAAACTATGGGAGTCAGCTGGCTGGCAGGTGCAGGGGGCGCTGTTAAGAGGAGCTGACACAAGCTGGGAAGCCAGCTCCCCTGCCCTCTTCCCTCTGTGGCCATGTGCCCACAGTATGGTAAATAATGGGGTAACCCCTGCCAAGAACGACTCCTGCTTCTTGCCTCCCCACAAGCCCTAGATGCTCACCACCTCTTGGTATAGTAATTTCATAAAGCTAAGCCCTTTCTTAGCTTGGAGAACACCTTCTTCAGAGTTCTACCTGTTGCTACCTACAGACTAGAGCAGCTGGAGAATTCCAGTAGTGCCCAAACTGCAAACCCCACCTGTCCTGCAGCCAACACGGGAACTTCCCTTCTTAGTCTCCAAAGCATTTGTGCAAAATGGTAGATGGCCATTCATTCCAGCATTTCTGTGCCTGCCCCTCCTCTGAGGAACTCGCTACCTTTTCCTTGGTGACTATGAAGGACAGAGAGAACCAGAGAAATCATCTTTGTGGCATTTCAGTGTGGATGGTGCCTTTTGTTTCTTTCCTGGATTTTAACATAATAAGACCTGTCTCATTGTTTTAGGAACCTAGGCCATTATTTACATACAGTTGTTTCATTGAAATACCATCCAGTCAGCACCCAGAGTGGGGATTAGTTACAACACCTATCAAATGCAGGGCCCCTTGGGACTGTGGTTGTGGTTCAGTGGTAGAATGCTCACCTAGCACGAGTGAGGCACTGGGTTCAATCCTCAGCAGCACTTGAAAATAAATAAATAAAATAAAGGTATTGTGTCCATCTATATCTAAAAAAATATTTTTAAAAAACAGGGCCCCTTTAACCTGGTTCTCTTCAGAACCTTAAACTCATATTGTCAGTATAACAGATGTCTATGGAGGGTACCCCACATCCAGCTGGGTAATTGATTCTGATCAATCAAAAGGGGACTCTGCCATGCCATTATTAATGATTTGGAATTGAGGTTCTTCTATAGAAAAAAAAAACGATATTTTAATCTATCTTAGCAGATAAATTATATTTGGATATTTCCTATTATCACTTGTTATCTATATTTCACATTTGAGTTATTTTTTCCCCCCTCAAATCCAGTCAGGTTTTCAAAGGGTAAGGAAGGAGAAGTCTGTGTCCTACTTAAAGTCAACTTTTGTTAACTCGTTGCCTGCAGGATACAATGAAAATGCCTTTGCCTATAAAGTGCCTCCCAGGCAGCCAGCCTGATCTAGGCTCAAACATTTTGAATTTGTCACTGTACCCAGGCACACTGTACCTGTGCATACCTCACTGGGCATGTGTGTCCTCCCCAACCTGCACGGGCTGACCAACTCCCCCTGCCCAACATCCCGACCCAAGGTAGCTCCTGCCAAAGCCTTTCTGCTCATGCATGTTAAGGGCTCCTCTGCACCTTTCTGTGTTTTGTTCAACCCTCATGAGAGCACCCTAAATGCACATTCTCTGCTCATCTTCTTTCTTACTCACTGGTTTGTGAGCTCTTTGGAAGTCAGGAGTCTTTACTTTGATTTGTATTTCTAGCATCAAATATATATATATATATATATTATATATCGAATGAGAGAGAGACAGACAGACACTGCAAGGCCACGGGTATCTATAAAACAGATCACTAGAAGAAGCCCATACATCAGTAATGTGATCAGGATATCAACTCATTCATGTTGCTTCTGACTCCTAACACTTGGGTGAGATCAGGTTCCGGGAAACTGGGTCATGGTTGGAGCCTCCACCTGGCAAAGGTGAATTGGGAACTGATGAACTTTTTATGAGGCTTTTTTGGGGGGGTTCACATTAGTTTGGATTTTTTAAAATTTTATTTATTTATTTATTTTTTACATTTGATCTCCATCATCTCTCAGATGTGAACTTTTCCCCATGTCACTCAGCATTTCTCATTGACTGTTTCCAGTCTGGATGCAGCTTTATGCCAAGGTATTTTGACTTCCCTTGATGTCCTAATTGACATCAGATTTAGGTAGAAACATTCAGAAACCTATGAGATCACTACTTTGATAGCTGTCTATTTACACTTATAGATTTCTGAACAGAAAAAGAGTCGCTACAATTTTCCTATTTAAACATCTTCTAGTAAAGCCAGCTTGGGAAAAAATAAAATGGAAGCACTTCATTCTTGGAGGTTCCTTGGACTCTATGCATGAGGGTTGAGGTCCCCAGTCCCAGCTGCCCTGAGGTCCTATGGGAAGGGACTCCTGGCCCAGGGTAGGACGAGTTCCTCCTGGTAACCTGTGAGGTGCAAGTGCCCAAGTCCATGCCACATATCCAGTTGGAGGTTTCTGAGGTGCTGGCTGGTGGAGCCTTTATTGTCCATTAGGGGCATGAGTGTCTCGGGAGCCCATCCTTTGGAAGCCTTCCAGGTGGCAAATCAACATCAGTCATACTGTATTGGACACTTTGCTCTCTTAGCTATTTAAATTCCTGTACTATGATGGTGCAGGAAAGATACAGATCATCAAACAAGAATGTTTCTATTCTCATGTATAATGAATCCAATGTGTTAGTGTAGTAGTACGTATACCTACTTTATAAGTAAATGTGCAGGTATTGGCGGTATGGTCAGAATTTTTCTTTTACCGTTAGGGTTGTGTGCTCAAAAAAGTTTGGAGACAATTACATTAGCCAATTGCCATTAATCTAGACAAGCAAGGAACAGTTTTCAGTTAAATGGATACAAATGTTAAGAGGCTTCAAACTAGGCCTCAATTATGTAAGTCAAGGATGGTAATTTTCCTCACAGCCTCGTGTGGTATGTTGGTGTGGACTTAGTAGCACTTGGGTTGCTTCCTGCTGAATCCAAGAGTGACATGTATCATTAGCCTGTGTGTGTGCACAATAATGAAGAATCTTCTGGGGGTGGGGTGCAGTACAGCCAACGCTATCATTCTATACAAAAGAAAAATGAGAGGTAGGTGATAGAAAAGACCACAATTCATATTTTGCTGCCTGGTTCAATAATTTTATTTACATGCAAACATTTTGGGTTTATTAAGTCGGAATTTTGTATGTTTTATAATCCCAGTTTTCACCAATATGTAGCTTTCTTTGTCGAAAGGGTGAGAACAAGGGCTGGGATTGTGGCTCAGTGGTAGATTGCTTGCCTAGCATGAGTGAGGCACTGGGTTCAATTCTCAGTACTGCATACAAATAATAAAATCCATTGACAACTAAAAAAAATTTTTGAGATCAATTTTTTTAATATTTATTTTTTAGTTCTCGGCGGACACAACATCTTTGTTGGTATGTGGTGCTGAGGATCGAACCCGGGCCGCACGCATGCAAGGCGAGCGCGATACCGCTTGAGCCACATCCCCAGCCCTAAAAAAAATTTTTAAAAGTGGGAGTGAGAGCAAGATAATGGAGGGGCTGGGGTTGTGGCTCATTGGTAGCTTGCTTGCCTAGCACATGGGAGGCACTGTGTTCTGTCCTCAGGACCACATAAAAAATAAACAAATAAAATAAAGGTATTGTGCCTATTAAAAAAAAAAGATAATGGAGACAGATTAATGATTCCAGAGGTCATTTTTGATAATTCAGTTTCTTGATTCTGAGGATCAGACCCTGGAAAGTTGGTCCTTATTTTTTTTTACACTTCCTTTGTAGAATCCAGTGAGAACCAACTCCACATACACCGTGGTTCAGGTAGACCAGGGAGAATCTTCTCACACTTTAGAAAACCTTATCACCATAGGAAGCCTATGGAAGATGTATAGACTTGATCTGAACCTGGAAGTCCTCCCAGCCAGGTGGGACCTCAGCGTCCCCTGGCTGAGCCCGTAACCAGCTGTGACCTACTTCTTATAGTTTCAAGTTCTCCATCAAAAGACTTCTGACTGCTTCAGAGAAAATCCTGCTCCTCCGCCCCCACCCCAGACATAGGCATTAGGTAATATTGACACGTGGAATACATTTCCTCGGGTAGCCTTAGATTCCAACAAAACCAACAACAACAAAAACATCCTCAGCCCAGGGAGTAAAGCATAAAGGCACTTAGTAATTGCCACCACTATTAACAGGACAAGATTAATGGGCACTCCCTGAGGACCATGGCATCGACAAAGCAAACTGCCAGCTACAAGCAGCTCCCTGGCAGTCACCGAATGTCACCCCCTCTCTCCCTCTCTAGCGGGCTCATCAGAATGCAAGGGATACGATTATGTGGAGAGACCTGACAAAGCCATTTTTAAAAGAAAATCATATTCTTACATTTTTTAACACTTTGTTAACTCTGATTAGATTCAAGTTGCTGTGTGATCCAGCACTGTGCCTCAAAGACGGTAGCTATGGATAATTGCCTTCCGATTATTGATCTCACTGCTGATCATCCGTCATCAACAAAACCCACTCCATCCCCACAGGCGAGGACAGAGGAACTGGAAGGACCTTGCTGGATTCTTACCATCCAGCCAGCGTCCAAGAATGTCCTCAACATCCATGTTTCTTATACACTTTTCAGTTAATAGGGCAGGTGTGTGTTTGTGGAAAGCCCTGGATTCCTGACCCTCTGTCAAACATCAAGTGCAGGATCGAGTGGGGAGGAGGGCTTGAGACAGTCTCTGAGTGGTCCCTGGGTTCCATCTTCAGTAACTGAGGAGACTTGGGATGGAGGTTTCAGAGGTGAGCCAGCCAATACGTAAGCAATTACAGGCCCTGTTGACTTTCTTCTTTATCTTTGGAATGCAGTTTAGCAGGAAGGTTCTGGCTTCCAAATAATTCAAGTTTTATCAGTCCTCTCTAGTGGCTGGGCCTTCTGTGGCTAGTCAGCTCAGAGCCACCCAAGAGGTCTTTGGTGAATGGTCATTTCAGCTCCTTGTAAATACTTCTGAATTGGGACATTTCTCTATGAACAGCCCAGATAAACAAAGGACCCAGTGTATCGGGTTTTGTTGGTATTTTGACCAAGTTCGTCGAGCCAGCTTTCTTCCTACCAACCCATTCTTGCAATTCGAAACATGACTGATGGTAGACTCTGGCGGCTACCTTCAGGCACGTGCTTTTATAATCCATGGCCTTCAGCCGTGACCCTAGTCTTGTGGTCGGTCCAAAAGCTATTTTTTTGTGTGTTTAGACGAGGAGATTTTCCTTGTCATCGTAGGTACCTTTTACAGAGGTGTGCAGAAGTGATCTGCTGCCTGAGGTCCGTGTTGGGAGATCAGGTGGCATCTGATGGATGAGTAATGTCTTCCACAGACACAGATTGGGAGTGATCTGCTGTCAGTCTATCACCCCAGAGCCAGCCTTCTAACATAAGATCCCCCACCACCCATCACCAGCCATTGGGAGTTTCACAACATCTTGGTGAGGGGTCCTGTTAGCAAGGACTCACCCGAGGTCACCAAGAGGCAGCCCCTGAACTCAGAGCAAATCAGTGTCTGCTTTCCCAAGTTGAAAGGTGACTTTTCTACCCTGGAGTGTGTCCAGCCTGTGTTTTCAAGGTCTTTTCCGCAGCACAGAGACGGTGTGGTTCTGGGAAGTATTTTCCCCATGCAAGCATCTGAGCTGATGGCTGTTCCGTAGGCAGAACTGTCAAGTGTGATCAGGGCTTCTCCCACCAATCTCTTCCCATCAGAGATAACAACTTTTAAAAACAGATTAAATCCCCCAGCAGCAAACTACGGGAGACTCTCTAGGTTCATCGCATATATAGGACATGATGATGTCAGAATATTGACTGGGGCTCAGAGATACTAATGGAGATCTTCTGGTGATCGTTTTTTTTAATAAGAGGATTTGGTTTGGGGATAGAATTTGGCTTACGATTTTGGCCCACTTGTGCCTTTGCATAACATCCTTAAAAACTAGAGTAAACACGTGGACATATTTTTCTTCTTCTTCTTTGCCTTGGGTATATTTATACATCATTATATAAAGGCCCTTTTAGCTCACATCAGAAAGATCTCTCCTACTTTCAAAGGAACTTTATTGACAAATTCATTAGATAGTTTTCAGTCTTCACATTTTAAGGAGAGCTTAACTCTCGGGTTGGAATACTGAATCCAATTTTAGAACTTCAACTTTCGTTCCACTCAGAAATCGGCATGTTGTTAAACTACTGAGATTCATGCGTGGAAGGTACGAGGACTGATGTGGACGGGTGTCCGTCCCGTGGCGTGCTCCGTGGACCGTGCTAAGTGGAGAGTACTGGTGTGTAGAGAAAGGAGCATTTGGTGGGGACGCTGGTACCCTCTGGGCATCTTTGCATTTATTTCTGTGACATCCACATTGCTACCTGTCGGAGGCAGTCAGTCACTGCAAGATGCTGCATTATGCACCGACCTGAGCTGGGGACAGCAGTTTGTCCATTGTTCCTGGGTGCCTGTCAAAGGGCACAGCTCTCTGGGCTCTTGACTTGTGGGATCAGTGGTATGCAAGGAGTCCCACTGTTCAGTCCGTGCAGCGGATGCCAGGGGCTCCACTGACTTGGGCACTGTTAAGCTACAGCCCTGGCATGACTGTCTTCTGTCTTCAAGTTGAGTGTCCTGCCCTGCACCTGGTGGGACCTCAATACGTTTTTTGTTTAATTGAAATGAGTCCTTCATCCCTGGTCCTTATCACTGTCCCAGCAGATGAGACCATCACAAAGGGCTTTCCATTGAGCCATTGGTGGCTATGAATCAGGCTTTGGGACATCCCCAGACATCTCCAGTATTGATGTGGCTGCTCAGCCACCCTCCCAGTTAGCACATCTGCCCTGTCACTGGCACAAAGGACAGAGCCAAGGAGGCCCTGGTCGGAGTCTGGTATAATGTTCTCCAACAAGCCCCTCACTGTCCACGCCGCTGCTGGGGCAGAATGCCCCATGCACCTGCAGTCCTGGAGATGTGTTTAGTCTTGAGCTTTAGGTCCCTTTTTTACTAATAAATCTCTGCAGCATGTGGACATAAAATCAGCTTTACAACTGTAAGCCATCCTATAGACTTGCCTGCCTGATTCCTACCCTCACTTTACAGAGAAGCCACTAAAAGCATGATCTGATATGAAATTCCATTTTTTTGAAAGGGCATTTCTGAGTTTCAAAGACGCTAAGTTAATACACACTGGACTCTGTTGATAACACCTTTAAAAATCATTTGTTGGTCTCTTCATTGCCTTTGGGAATAAGAGGAAGGGAAGCCTCCTGGGTGGGGGATGCCAGGTCAGGGATCAGAGAGGTGGAGAGTCTCAAGTGTTAGCCCAGGTCCAGGAGGAGGGCTCATGGGATGAAGAGAAGGAGGACAGGAGCTGGAGAAGGACCATGCAGGAAGATATCCTGGCTCCCGGGCCCTGAGCCTTCCCACTGAGCTTCACTGCTGGGACTCCCTGGGGATTCCTAATCCCCCCTCACAGAGCAAAGGAAATGGTGACCGTGGAATACCCACCGGGGGAGAAACGGAAGATCTTGACTTATCTAAGTGAGTTTAGCTGCAATGGAGTGCTTTTGGGCCAAGATTTTTGCCTTTGCAGTCAGAGTGGGGACAGGGAGTGCTCCCCTTTTAGAGTGGCTCACCCTCCCTCACCTGCCCCTTGGCCCTGCATTCCCACACCCCGGCCAGTACCCACCTTCAAGGAGAGGACGCGTAGTGCCCAAGTGCTCTGCAGACAGACGTGGACTGCACTGAGTATCCGCTGGTGTCCCTGCCAACTTGGGGGAAAGCCATGGCCACACTTCCTTGGGTACCATCTACCCCTGCTCACATGCATAGCCCCCCTGCAGCAAAGCTCTGTGCCCACACCAGGGGATGTTTAGATGTTTTGCAGGTCCATCCTGTCTGGGTCCCATGCCAGCTCTCTACCCTGACCCCTGCCCGCCCCAGGGTCCCTGCTCGCCCCAGGGTCCCTGCTCGTCCCCCAGCTCAACCCCTTGCAGAGCCAGGACCACAGTCTCCCTGACCCTGATACTGTCATCAGTGTGCAGCCTGGGCCCTTTACCTAGACCTCATGCCCCACCATAGAGGAGGCCATGCCACCACAACGGGACCAGGCCAACAGTGCTGCTGTTTAAAAGAAGCATCTGCTAACAGAAATGGAAAGGTCACACCTGAAACAGGACCCAACCCTGCAGAGACCACCCATTGTGCACCTCTGCCCAGCTCCTGCCCTTCCACGAGGCAGAGGATGTCTGTCTTTCTTCCTGTCCCATCTGGAGAGATGACCAGCCTCTGGAGCCACCAGCCTTGAAGGACCCACCCTTCAAGTCCTCAGTCTGAGCAGCCAACTGTGGCAGTATGAAGGCACGTGTCCCTCAAGAAATACCCTGCCGGCCTCATCCTCTTGCCCTCACCAGTGACGATGTCACCAGCACATTTCATATTGCTGAATGAAGAACTTTTGGACACAGACTCTCCCATCAACTTCTCTGGTCTCCCCTTTTGAAGAATGACAGCTCTCGGTACTCAGTGTCTTCCCCGAGTCCAGATCATTAGGTCAGGAGAGCAGTGTGTGTGTGTGTGTGTGTGTGTGTGTGTGTGTGTGTGTGTGTGTGCCTGAGACACTCAGAGCCCAGGCCTCCTATAAGGAGCTTCAGCCACATGGGGCTTGGTTTGCCCTCCTTCCCAGGACCCTGAGGGTGTCCATTGTCACCCCCGTAGGCAGCTGCCTGAACAAGGAAACATCCCCGTCCACACGGAGCTGCACCCCTGACCAGAGCCGGCAGCGTTGTTATACAGTGTAGCCCCAGCCAGCTCCATGTCCATAAAGGAAACAGAAATGCAGCTTCACTTACAGCACAGAGAAGATCTAAGTTGATTTTTTAAAGGCACCTTTGTTATATATTATTATTTTAATCACATTGATAAAAAAATATTCCTAATTCCAGCAGCCTTTTGTTTAGGAGTATTGACCTTATTCTAGAACAGGCTCCTGTGGGTCCCCGCCACGCTGAGAAGTGCGCTCAGAGAAGCCAGGCCTCTCACTGCCCACGAATAGGAGGCAAAGTCAGGATGGAACCCAAGCTAATTTCATATGCCAGACCCTTCCACAGCTGGACTGATTTTTTCAAAATAAGGAAAATTGCTGCCCCAAAGATCCTTCCACTCATATCCAACCTTGGAGCCATTTAGAACCAGAGAGGAACAGTAACACTTCTATGCAGGGATTGTGGCAATAGGAGGTAGTGCATACAAGCTCCAGGCAGTGATGGGCACTTAGTGGGACTCACCATGGTAGCCACTTCCCCCCATGCCCATTTTTTAATGCCAGGACTTGGACTTATTTTAAAACATGTTTTAATTCAACTTAAAGCATGTAAGAAGCCCTTGCCTAGATAATGTGGGCCAAGGGTGGGTCTGTGAATACCAGGACTCCCCTTCCCATGGAAGCTTTTCTGCTCCACCTCTCCACCTCAGGATTTGGCCCTCGCATTCCTACCCCCACCTGCGCTAGAGCCCAGGAGTCTGGTGGTTTGTTGTTCACCTGCTTTGAACAAGCCCACATTCACTCCATGATGATCCACTGCAAGAAATTCATTCTTGTTTCTCTAAATTAAACACATGGTTTCTGCTTCTTATTAAATAATATAACAAATGGGGGCCTCTAAGGAGAGGGCACATAAAAAGCTCTGATTGGGCCAATTAAAAACAATATTCTGACTTCATGCCTGTTATGGTTGAGATATGAGGTGTTCCCCCAGAAACTCAGGTGTGAGACAATGCAAGAATATTCAGAGGTGAAATGAGCAGGTTATTCGAGTTGTAACCTAATAAGTAGATTAATCCATTAACTGGATGGTAACTGTAGGCAGGTAGGGTGTGTGTGGGGGGTCCCTTTGGGGTTTACATTTTGTCCTGAGTTGCCTTCCCTTACCATACCCTTCTGCTATGATGTTCTGCCTCACCTTGCACCCAGAGCTATGGAGTCAGCTACCTGGGGACTGAGCCCTCTGAGACTGTGAGCCAAATAAACTTTTCCTCCTCTAATTGTTCTTGTCAGGTCTTTTGGTCACAGCGACAACAGATCTCACTAAAACATGCCCCTATTGACATGTCATTACAAGGGGAGGGTCTCCCCCTTCCCTACTTATACAAGGGTTAGGAGGCAGACTGGAACCTCTAGGAAGGGCTGTCACAGTCCCTACTGATGTGTGTCTTAGGTTGACGATCCAGAGATGCTCGCCTTCTCCCTATATGCCTGATTAAGCCTTGGACCTTCCTGGGAGCTCGGTGGCCATGGCCCATAGCAATTAGCCTCCGGCTCCCCAGGGCTTCTCTGGTACCAGGAAGCAGAGCCCAGGTCCCTGCCAGCTACAGATACCTCCTCTCTGGCTCTACCTTGTCTGTTCAAGCCATGGAGGTGCCCACTACCCTCCCCTATCTAGCTTTTCCCCTTTTGGTTTTGAACACTTAACCATCAAAACCTGTGCTCTCACTCTAGTTGCCAAAAAGCCTTAAGCTTTCTGCTTCCTAGATTGTCCCCAGGGGAAGGGGACCAGGAAACCACCATCTTCCAGCTGGCAAGACAAGGCGGCTGAGTCAGTGTTCCAGTCCACTCATCCTGCTGCATGGATTTGCTTTATCTGCCCCATGAGGTCAGAATCCTCCAGGGGACAGGGACAGGGATAGGGGGCTTATTTTCTTTTCCTTCATATTGACTCACCACACCTTATCTCACAAGCATCATTGACTGACAGTCCCCTCATCCGCATCCACCTTGTGCACAGGAAGCTCCAGATTGTGTCCCTATAGGAACACAGTTGCCCACTGAGGCCTCACATCCTCAGGAGAAAGGTAGAAGTTGGCAGCAGACAGGGAGCAACTTTGGAGGAGACAGTGGCAAGGGTCCAGGAGGGAGCTGTGTGGCTCTGCAAGCCTTAGCATGCACACTGCCCAGGACGAAGCCTGAGGTGCTGCTAGAAAGCTCAAAGGGCAGACTGGAGCTTTTGTATATTGAGACTGTTAACAGGGAACCAAAGAGAATGAGCTGGGATTTCTTGCTGTAATGTCCAATTTTCTGCTGTCAGGGGTCTGCCAGAGGTAGGAGGTGGTGAACAGGTGAATGAGATACCACATAGAGACAGGTATGGGGACCAGGCAGGATCCAAGAACATCACAAGGAAAGTCAACTAGATTATCAGACACAGTTCTTTTTAAACTGGAAGGAGTAGACTATTGGGGGTGGGGGGGGTGGGAGGGAGTCAGTGCAGGAATGAAGAAGCATCTAAAAATAAAGAGATGACACTAAAACCAGAAAAATAACCCTGCATTCTTTTTTCGATAGTGTTGCTTTTAAAAATCTGGATCTAACACAGAGGAGATGAATGGAGCTTTCTTTACACAGCACTTAGGGCAGCCATGGCAGATTGATTGAGCTTGGCATCTGAGATCTAATCAACGCCCAGCAAGAGTCCTGTAATTGATTATTAATGTCTGCCAAGGGCATGGGAAGGAGGAGGGTGGGCTCAATTGCCATGCATCTGCTATCTTCCCTCTCTCGTCTTCTCCAAACCTTCCCTTCCATCCCCAACCCCCAGAAGATTTTTAGTAAAGTAAAAAAGGGAGAGCCTAGTTGGTCCGACTGTATGTAGTTGCAGTAAACTAACCTGGGCATTCATTTCATTGTTCACTCATTCATTCCAAAAGTTATTGCTTGTAACTATACAGAGGCATTTGGCAGAGTACGTTGGAGAATATTGAAAAGATTCACTGGCTGCTTCAAATACCTTCCCATCAAATTCAACAGATAGAATGTGAAATATAATTAGTTGCAATACAAGGCAATTTAAGATAAAATAAGCATGGGATTGAGTTTCTGAATATTAGAGCTTTTTGTTCAGTACCTCAAGAGCACTTTTTAAATGTTTGCACTTTTTTGTTTTGTTTTGTAAAAATTTGAAAGAAGCTAGTCTTTTCCCTTCCAAGGGCAAAAAAAAAAAAAAAAAAAAAGTAATGTTCTGATAAAGAAACATGGTAGAGAAAATTCCCTGAAGGGTCAAAACAAGTAAGCTAAATATACAGACTTTTGACAGAGGTTTCAAATAGGCCTATAGAATGCATTTTTTTTCTTTCAGTGATATTTAATTCTTATTTTTAACATATTTTTTTCCTTCTAAAACTACTGGGTTGTTTTGGGACATCAGTATTCTATGAACCAGAACCTCAGATAGAATCTCTGCATTCTTTTAGCTAATCCTTTCATTTCTTCAAACCAGCAGTGTTTACCTGATTGCAGCAACCTGAGATGGACCAGCCTACAGTTGTTGTGAGATTGAGGAGATGGGCTGAGCATTCCACGGAAAAATTTGTGTGTTTATGTCAGAAAGCCAAGTTGCTTTGCGAAGTGAAATTGTGGTCTTTTATCACTTTCCTTTCTTCCACTCTGGAAAAGAGGACAGGAGATTGAGTCAGCCCAGAGCTCACCCGGTGCCAGGAACAGCATATTTGGAATATTTCTTGCATTTTCCTCCTTTGTCAATGAGTCCTGTAGTATGAGGTAAAATGCTCGGTAGCTTTATTTTGTGGAGACCACCTTACATTGTGGCCATGGGTGCTCATCAGAGGGCTGTAGAGTGTTTGTGGGGTTTGAAGGCCCAGGATGCTGGCAACTGTGTGAGCCTCAGGAGCTTTGCAGGCAGGATCTTCAGGGAGCTGTGGCTTCCATGGAGGAGGTGGGACCATCCTGGTGGTAATGATGGGCAGGGGATGTGGCTGGAGTGAAAACCCAAGGTGAACATGCCTGATTTCTAGAGCCTTTTTCTTGCGGGGAATATGGTGATGTTAATAGCATCCTAGTATTAATCTAAAAATAAAGTCTGTAAAGTGTTTGGTGCTTCCTGAAGACAGAACCTGTTTCCTTAATCCTCCCTGGGCAGCACTGGTGGCTCCTTTCCTTCCCAGAAAAGAGCATGGCCCAGCACAACCTTCCCGTCTGAAATTGTGAAATGTGGGGCCTCCGAGTCAGGATGCTGACAGGGCTCTCAGCTTTCTTTGGCTTTCACATTTGTCCCTTGTGCCCCTTTTTATGTTTGACCCCAGGTGCATCCTTGATGCAAGCTCACTCTGGGTCTGTTTTGAAGCCCCTCAGCATTTGTTGGCTCTCTGCTGTTTTGTAATGGCGGGACTTGGGCCTTTCCTATGACACTGGATCATCACTCCATGATGTGGTGAGCAGGGCACAGGGAAGAAGCCAGCTGCCCTGCATCCCTCGGGCCTCAAGGAGGGAACCACAGTCTGCACCAAGGTGCCTCTGTGTCCTCTGTGTATTTCCTGCCCTGGTTCCACCCCTTGCTCCCACAGTCCATCACCTGCACCGTGAATCCCAGCCACCTGCCCTCAGTCTCTGGCTGGAAGACTCACTGTTTGGCTGCCCTTCTCCAGCCCTGGCCTGTAAATTTCAGCCTCTCTGAAGCCTCCTTACTCTGACCATTTCCCTTCCCCGATCACTGCCCTCACCCTAGTTCTCTCTTTACCACCAACACCCCCATCAACCTCTCACTCTAGGGCCAGTTACCTTCCCCTCTAAAAATCATTTGATGACTGGCTCCTTTAAAGGGGGTCTTAAGTGTGACAGCCCCTCCTACTGTGGCCCCCAGCTCCCTTCCTGGCCTCTGCTGACCACGCATTCAGCAGCTGGCTGTCCTCAGATATGCTATCTGCCCGTCTCTCATGAGCCCCACCCCTGGCCATCCCAAACACCTGAATGTCCCCTCAATACCCTCCTCTTTCTTCCCTTTCCCTGTTCTTCTGTATGGCCACATGCCCCTCCTCCCCGGGGCGTTCCCCTGTCTGTTGCTCAGCCCATGCCAACTCAGTGACCTTGTTCTGCACTTTCCTATGTGTGCTTTCCTCCTTGCCGAGATCCTTAGCTTCTAAAAGGGAGCAGCCATCCCTCATTCTTCTCCAAATGTTGGCGGAGTGGACTTGGATCTGTTGTCTGGGGTTGGATTTCCACTTCTGTCCAGGGAAAGTGAAAGGCTCCAGGCTTTTTGGATCTTAGGGTGATTTCCCAGAAAATTGTTACAGGGGAAACATTGAGGGGTTCATTATTCAAAAGGCATAAGGAAGAGTTGTGGTTAGCACATTTTGCTCTAGTATTCTCTCCTCCTTACTTCAGCATTTTGGAAGTGAGCTCCATTTTGTTCACCTCAAGTGGCCCAGCATCAGACAGGGTCCCAGCGCATAACACCTGACATCCAGGTCTTTGGGTGGGCCAGCATCAGCAGTATCTGAGCTCAGCCCAGCCCCTCCTCATTCCGGTCTGCTCCTTGCTTGCTTCCTGCTGCCAGCATGTCCTCTCCTGTGGATTGTGGATCTAGTTCTCAGGAGTTGTATCCTCTTTTCCAGAGGGCTGGGAATGGAACCCGGGGCCTCGCACATGCAGGCGTGCTTCCGGTAGCTGCACCCCCAGCCTGTGGCCCTCTTCTGGGAAGGAGCTCCTCCTCCACCTAGAGGTAGTGAGGTGGACGCTGTGAAGTCAGAGGAAGAGCTTTCTGTCCCCCGAGAAGTGCTTTAAGGCAGGCAGGTGTGTTGTTTTTTTTGTTGTTAAGTGAGACAAATGTGCTTTTCCAAAGACTCTGTGTGTGTGCTTACACCCCTGAGTCTGCTTGAACATCTAACACCTACCAGCTCCCCGACAAGAACATTTGTGGCAGATAAAAGGCATGAAAAAGTCCTGAGAGGGAAGCGGGATGAGTCACAGAGAGAGGGAGCCTGCCAGAGCCTTTGAGAGCAGCTCAGTTCCCACTTCCCTCAGGCCTCTGCCAGGCAGGGGTTCACAGGTGGGTGTAAGCTTCCCCACTCCTCTGGCTCCCTGCCACCTGCATACCTCCCAGGACCTGCCCCTCCCTCCCAGCCCAGGCCCACTGCATGCCCTGCTGGGCTCACCTGGCAGCTGTGGCTGTGGGAACCAGCCCTGGGCTGCCTTTGCCCCAAATGACAAGACTGAGCTGTGAGTCGCTATGTGTCACCCTGCAGTATTCATGGCAGCAGGGTGAAACGGCAGGGCAATGTGGCCCCCTAAGGCCAGAGAGATTAGACAAGTGCCTGTAAAACGGCTGAGGAGATTTTCAGCAGGGGATTGCAGGGATCCACAGGCTCAGAGTGCCATCTGCGTCAAGGGTCAAGAACTTGGTGGCGAATGCCAGATGGTTTTGCAGGGCCTGATGTTTTTTGAGGTCTTTCTGTAGTGCTCAGAGCCGATTTCAGAAATCCTGGGTTCCCCAGTGAAGTTGCAAGAAGACAGGGATACTCATCACTGAGAAGGGAGAATGCCAAGGCTTTGGTGGGAGATGTGTTTGGGAAGTAAGGAAGATGGGGAAGAGGGGGTTGGAGAAGTCTTAGACCCTGCTTTCCCCCCAGGGGACCTAGGATTGCTACTGAGCAAGCCCGTGGTCTATGCAGTAGCTGCCTTTCTTCATAACCCATTCCAGTTCTTCCCCTGGGTTTAAGTGAAAGGAGATTCTGAGTCACAGGATTATCTTTACCCAGTCTATGGAGAACCAAGGGGTCGGAGAGACATAGGCACACGTGTCTATCAGGAGAACAGAAACTTAATAGATGTTCAGTTAAGCATTCTCTGTTCATCACTGAAACAGCAGCCCTCGAGCAAAGGCAGTTGGACAGGCAATGCCTCGATCTCACACTGCTTTGGGGTGTGTCCTGCCCTATGTCCTGGAGCACACCTGGGCACACCAGGTGCATCCAAGCTCCTTGGGCTATTTTGTAGTCTGAGGTCAAGCTCTTCTGGAGAACCAGTGAGTGCCTTTGGGCAGGTTTTGTAAATTCAGTTGCAGGTCAGATGGCTGAGCCTCCTGGGATTATGGAAGTACCAGGACTCCAGGTTGGACCCTGCATCCCGAAGGTAAACAGGTTCCTCATCCCCTGGGAGTCCCAGTGCTGACTGTTGTAAAGAAGGAAGTGTGACAGCAAAAATGTGTTTTCATTTTTTGTTCATGCAGAGACAGGAGAAGGCCAATTTTAATCAAACCTGGACAAAAGTTGGGTTGAGCAAAGAGTTGGAATCTTGCCTCGTCTTCTTTTGTTTTCAGATAGGTCTGTTTTTCCTAATTACTAGACTCCATAACAGAACACAGTGTACTTCGTCAGGGTACACAGTTTGAATTATTTGTGGTTCCACCGGAAGTTCAGAAGTGGAACATGCTTTATTAAAAAAAGCCTGAAAGAAGGTAGCAAAAAAGGGAAGAGAAGAAAGAAAAGCAAAGAAACTGGCCACAGATCTGCCTATCAAACAGCCAGTGAGTGTGCCCTGAAGCAGAAGAACGGCACATCCCTGCAGCCATTTGGCAGCAGAGAGGGACGCAAGCTCCCCTACCTGGCTGTTCATTTGACAGGCGCCTCGGGAACGGCATTCATCATTTTGGACTTAGAAAAGGAGCATCGTTGGTAGGGATGGTTTAACTTCTTCACCACTTTTTCAGGCATGGGGTGTGTGTGTGGGTGTGTGTGTGTGTGTGTGTGTGTGTGTGTGTGTGTGTGTGTTTTAACCACCATACTGCAATTTATGCAGGAAGTTAATTGCTTTATTCTTTTACATTGACCTTGAGAATATTTCATATCTGAGAAAAGTGACATTTTGGTTTTCTAATTTAGAAGCACAAAGGGAGTTGAGAGAGATAGTATATGAGCCTGATTCACACTTTGGGGAAAAGTGGTCCGGTTTAAATTATAGGCTCTTGGAACTGGGAGCAAAGATAACATTATTAGACTTATGCATTAAATATGATTAATGGCACAATGGGGATAACATCGGTGTCCCTGCGTGTGTGCCACTGTGGCTTGCATTTCATCCCTGAAAACCTGTGCAGGTTGAAGGATGTAGGTCTGCACCGTGGACTCGCTGATTCAAACTTCCCTGCAAGTAGCAAACGCTGGAAACCCTTAGCCTGTGGATTCATAGGATGCTGTTTTAGAAAAGAGGGACTCCCCCCTCCCCGCCACAAAGAAGCACACTAATAGAAACGCCAGCCCTGAGGATTAGGGTCACCTTGAGACAAATTATTGGAAAGAAGAGGATATCAAAAATCTGTAGCCTGGGGATGGGGGGATAGAGAGTTTAAACTCACCTGAATCAGGTGCCGTTCTACAATGTGAACATTTATCAAATCACCATGTTGTACACCATATAGATGTTTTACTTGTCAACTCAAGATAATGAAAAAAATTCTTATAGGATAGCCAGTTTGGTTTTACATGTGAAGTGAGCCGGTTGGTCCTATTAGATCCCACTCCTCCCCCAGGGTTAGTAATCTCCGAGGCTGGCACATGCTTCCAGAATAAATTTTGGGGATGCTTTGGGGGCTGTCTCATCTCCCAGTGGGAAGAAGGAGAGTTCTTTCTCAGCTGACAAAGCCATATTTAAAACATCATTTTGGGAGGATGGTGGAGGGGCAGGGGTAAAATGTAGCTGTCACCTTCTTCTCCCTTTGGGAACATGTGATATCTTAGTTTTCACAAAGAAGAATAAAATAAAAGGTGGGGGTGGGACTTTTCCTAGGAGGTTAGCAGGGTGGCAGATGCCATCCTATAAATTACTTTGGGGTTTATGCAACAATCTAAGAGACAAATCAAACTTGAAAATAACTTACCTTCTTTTCCACATCCATATCAGTAACTTGTGTTTTTTTTTTTGTTTCGTTTTGCTTTGCTTTGCTTTGCTTTTTGTATGCTTGAAAAAATTAACCCTACTGCAAAATTTTTATGCTTCCATTAAAAAATAGTTTCTTTTTTTTTTTTTTTTGAAAAAGCACCTCTATTTACTGTTTACTTTTAGATTCACTTCTAGATTTTAACTCACTTTCTAGCCATTAAAACAGAAATATAGCTACTAGTCATCTGCTGTTAGAGATTAAATTTACAAGTTACTTTTTTATTATTACTATTATTATTGCTATCATTCCCAGCATCTATTTTTCATTCATTGTGGTGTGAAGAGCAAAACTGATGAAAATTAATTTTTCTCCCCATATCCAAACCTTCCCTGTTTGCCAGTTTCATCAGCAAAAAACAGTTTTGGAATAGGTCTTATAGTTATTTTAATCCTTTCAAAGTGTTGGTTCCTGCCTAGTACCTCCTGAGCTGGCTCTTGGGCACTTGTCTGCCAAAATATGCTGATGGCATCCCTGACAATTGATCAAGTATCATAAACTGCCAGAGAGCTCAGCCGAGGCTGGAGCTAGGTCCTCACAGTCCCCATCACGGTGAAAGGGAGCCTGTCCCCACAGGCAGCTCTGCACAGACACAGGACCTGGCTGTTGTGCAAAGTGAGAATGGGGGTCTGTGACAGGGCAAATGTGCATGGGAGACAGGGACAGAATTAGAAAGGGCAGCAGTGGGGAGCACCAGGGCACATTGAACAGTGGGTCAGAGTCCCTGATGCAGAGCGGATGAGCAGTTACAAGAAGCAAAATATCCAGAACGATGGCTGATAGGAGGCTGATAAACAGGAATGTTTTTGAAGGCTCGTTTTCCACACTGAATGTGGGGAAAAGTACAAAGTGGAGATAACAGAAAAGTCCTACCTAAAGAAGTCTGTGGGGCAGTCACTGTAGTCTGGGGGCAGAGGTGTGGGCAGTGCAGCTCTGCCATGTCTAGGAAGCCAAATGGGAGAAGGCGAGTGGGATGTAACACCTGGATTGGGGGCAACAGCCCCAGAGAGGACCGGCCATCCATTCAGCCAAACCTGCTTTATGATCTGATCTATGTCCACGCAGTCACCCTGCATGCCCTCTTTGGCCCCTTTTGTGATGGTGCCACCCACTGCCTCTTTCCTCTGGGGGACAGGTGGAGAGGAAGCAGTTATAATTCTGTGTGGTAAACTGGGGGTGCTGGGATGCAGGAACCCCAGGGAGATAAGCATTTAGCTGGAGCCGGAGCTCAGAGTTGCCTAACTCTGAAGGGGGTGGGCGGAGGAGGCTGTGGAATCTCAGAATCTAGGAAAATTTAAAGGGGGGTAGCAGCCCATCTCTCCCAAGAGGCATGGTCTGGTTTAAAAAAAAAAATGTAATTGCAATTTTTTTTTTTAGCCTAGACCAGGCATATTGAACTTTCCTAGACCAAGAGGCAGCCAGTGGGAGTTAGGAGAGATCCTGAAATCAGTTTCATTCTAGCGACTTGTGAGCTATAACTAATATTTGCCTCTACTCCCTGAAACCAAGAGAACAGAGGTCCAACTCCCCTGGGCTCCTGTGGATACCATGTGGCCCCTCAGGCAGATGATGGCAATCTATACACAGTTGTTTCTTTTAACTCTAAAGAGGAACTTATGCAATCTCACATGTGATAAGATGAAATGAAAGCCCTGGAAAAGTGGAATGCTGTCTCCAGCATTGAGGAAGCCCCAGGAACTGGCGCGCTCTTGGTGCCTGGCTCAGAGAGTAGCTCCAGTGTGGACATTTGCCATTATCACTACCATTACACATCTACAGTGACCCATGGGCTCCAAATGCTTGCACACCTGGCCCTCACTCACCCCCACCTCATGATGTAGGTCAGTCAATAAGCTCCCTGATATCCAGATGGAGTAGGGAGTGTGTTACAATGAGCAGTTAAAAGAAGCAAAATAGCCATTGTACTTCCATACAATGGAAGAGTGGAGGCCGGGGTAAAAGGGAGGCTGGGGAAGAAGAGTACATAAAAGAAAAGATGGAAGATTGAAGGATGGGGGTGGGGGCAAAAAATTCCTTTTCCTCTACCCATCCTAGCTTCTGCAGCTGAAGCCCTGTCAATTAGACTGTCAAAAGACAGATTAACAAGAGAAAAAAACATTGAGTGCACCCAGTGATGTGTACCCAGGGGAAGGGCCAGAAATTGGGCTTATGTAACATCTTAGACTGAACAACGGAAAGAGGTTTGGGGTTTCTGGGCTGGGAAGGCAAGTCATGAGAAGGAAATGTATGGTAAACCTGGGTTGTTGCCACCTCCATTGATCCAGAGTTGAGAGTCTTCCTCCTCCTGGCCAGGGAGAAGAGACACCTTTTACAAATGGAAACTTCTCTTATTTCCTTTACCAAAGGAAAACTTGTATTTTACTTTTCATGCTTTTTCTTGCTTCTGCTGGTTCTCTTGGCCTTCAGCTTTAAAATAATCCATGCCAAAGAGGTGTATTTGGGGGTGGCATATTCTGGCACTTTTCAGATAGCAGGGAGGAAAATGTTGGAGCCATGGTCCAGTTTCTTGCACTTGGCTTTTACTCTTTTCCCTCCCCATAGCAGGATAGAGAATCAGTAAGACTTGGTTGCCTTTTAAAAATTCAGTGAAAATTTGAGCACCTCCCATATCCCTGTACACATTCCTACCCTCCAGGAGCTTACAACTGAAAAAAAAAAAAAAAAAAAAAGGAAGGTAAGCTAATTTGTTGATTACTCTAATGCACAGGGGAAGTAATAAAGGCCCTACGCAGGGGCATAGGGAGTAGACCAAAAGTCCTGAGGAAGTATTAGTGACTGCTAGCTGGGAACTACCCTTAGAAGATGGGGAACTGATGCTGCAGAGTCCTGTGTGGAAGTCCTATCCCTCCCTTGTGGGGACTGCCTATGGCTCCTTATGGTTTGCATATAGTGTCCCTGGAAATGGAGGGGAAACTGGCAAAAATAAAGTAAAAAAATGTAGGTTAGGACTATATTATGAACAGCCCTAAATATCAGTCTAGGAAACAAGGGCATCTTTTTTTTTTCTTCTTTCTTTCTGGTGAACATGGAGTGATTGAATCCATATTTTGGAATACCATGCCATTGTGAGCATATGCACCAACATGAATCAGTTTCTGAGACCTGTTGTTCAACGGAAAATACGAGTGGCAGAAAAATATGCCCAGTGTGATATCACCCATGGGGAAAAGATGACACAAAACGATTCTCTATGTTTGTGTGTTCTGTGGGGTCTGGAAGGACCCACACCAGACTGCTCATAGCCGTTATCTTTAGGGCAAAAAAAAAAAAAAAAAAAAAACCCAAAGAACTAGGGTTTGGGGTGGGGAGTCTTGAAGGGGGGTTGTCAGCATTTGGGGTAATCTTTTAGTTTTATTTTAACAAGGAAAATGTTATCTTGACATTCAAATGTAATTTTAAAATTCAAAAGATATTGGAGTCATTGGCTTACTTCCTTCCCAGCTCTCAAATTTTCAATTAGCGCTTGCACATTCTGAGAATTGGGAAGATAGTCTCTGAAACCAAACAAAATCCATGGATTTATAAAATAGAAAAGCCCCTGTGCACTCCCCACCAGACCTAAAGAGAGGAGGAAACTGGAGGTCACTCTCCTCCCAGGCCTGAGCAGCCTTATATGTTTGCCTTATCATGGTCACATGATGAAAGAAGCTCTTGCCCCACAGTAGTGACCTTACAGAATCCTTCCTGGCCCTGCCTGGGACTGGATCTCACCCGGTGGCAGTGGCTGGCTCCGGGCAGCAGTGGTGAGTATGTTTTTCTCTATCCTGGCACCAGGATCATTTTCTTGGAGAGTCTCTGTGGACGTTGGCAAATAGTTTTGGCCTTCTTCCAAGAGACTGGGTTTATACCAGTCTAAATGAGGCAGGCATTTAATCAGTCACCCAGGGAACAGGCTGGAGGCCCTCTGGTGTCTTCTTTATAATTAATTTTTAACATTTGTTTTCAGTATAAAATTTGGGCCTTTATCTTCTTTGAAATAAAAACATAGCATGCATATTAGACTGTATTGGCACTAAACCTCACACACCATTCTTTTATTCCCGTCCAACTATTAACTCCTATTAAGCAAGACAGAGGGATAATCAGATCCCCCCCGTACTCCCCCGACTCACTGGCTTGTGCAATGTCCCATCCTCCCTAATTGCCTTCGGTGGCCGGGTTCTTTCCTGTCATTACTGTGCATCAGAGGCTGCTTGTGGGGACACAGCCTCTTTTCAAGCTGCCCTCTTTGCCATGTATCCCCTTCTTTGCCCCAACCTGTTCCCTGCCCAACCACTGGGAGGCCCTGGCTAACTAAAGCTCTTGTTAATAAGAAGGGAGGTTGGGGTATTTCTGGATTTTTTTTAACCCTAGAATTTGAACTTGAACTGCTAGAGGCTCTATTTTGTTCCGTTCTCTTTGCTGATCTGCTCTCAGCTGCCGAGAGCCTAGGACTGGGTCAAGGAAACCAGAAACATCACAGCTCTCAAACCTGGAAGTGATGCCTAGAGTGTTGACTACAAGTTCAGGGTAGGCGGACTCTCTCCAGACCTGCTGAGTTAGCTCTCCAGGATGAAGGGAAGTTCAGCTGGACTTTCTTTCTAAGCTGTGTAATTATCTGCAAGCCACTTAGTTAAGTGATTATTTTTCAATTTCTTTCACAGAAGTTTCAACTCAAATCTATCTTTAACCCTCAGTACCCTGGGCTTGCCCTCGTGTCTGCCATATCCCCTTTGTGCAAATTAGGAACCATTACTCTCCTGGGCAGTCACAGGTCTCCCTGAGGGCAAGGCTTGGCCTGTGGAGCTCAGGATAAATTTCAGCACCATTTACCTCCCTGGCCAGGAGTCTCTGTCCAGATGCCAACCTACACTGTCACACATGGCAACCCTGCTCACTTTGTTCTCTTGTAAACTCAACAGCTACCCTTGGTTTTGCCAGAGTTTGGATGGAAATGTCCTGTGAAGGTGCCTGTGTTAAAGGCTTGGTCCCCAGCTTATTGAACTCTTGGTAGGAGGTGGAATCTTTAAGAGCTGAGACATAGCAAGAGGTTGGTCATTGAAGGTGTGCCCTCAAAGTGGTTGGGGGACCCCAGCTCCTCCCTTTTCCTCTCTTTTGTTTCCTGGCTGCCATCCCGTGAGTGGTTTTGCTCTCCACACACTCTTGCCATGATCTCCCTGGCCCACAGCAGTGCGGCCAACTGAACACCTAACTGGAAACCAAGCTAAACCTTTCTCTTCCTAACAGATTATCTCAGGTATTTGTTACAGTGATGAAAAGCTGACTTAACACAACAACATTCTCTAGATGTAAGCATAGGTCAGACGTTTTCTTGCATAGATATTATCTATAATCCTGACAGCAACCCTTGAGATTTTATATGGGGGAATCTGAGGCTCAGAAAATGTGATTTCCCTAAGATAACACAATCAGAAAGAGGCTGAGCCAGATTAAGACCTAAGCCAGGCTCTGACGGGGCAAGAAATTGGATTGATAGGAAATTATTTACAGTTAGTGCCTTGCTTCCTCAACAAGGCCCTGGGTAATTCCTTGTCCTTCTTCCCTCTGAGAAAATCATTAACTCAAGAGCCTGGGAAAGGTCCCGCAGGCCAGGAGGTAGCTGCCTCTCTGTGCTGCAGTGTGAGCAGAAGCCTGAGGCTTCCAAATGATGAATGAGTGTTTATAAGATACCAGGAGACCTCAGGGGAAGGCGCATGATGTGTTACGTCGTTGATGATCACTTTTTTTTTTCACCTAAAGTGTCACTTTTTCTAGCCAACCATCATGATTAGAAGTTGAGTTTCTCCTTGCTTTCTGTGTAGGAATGTAAGCACAGGGCTGAAATGCAGAGGAATCACAAAATTAGAGTCAGCAATGATCTCTTACCCAAGTTGTCCTGCCCTGTCTCTTAGTGGCTGGGTGATCTGTCCTGTGAGTAAGGAACTGTCCTGAGTGGAGTACCAACTTAGCAGGATGGGAGGGGCCAGGACTCGTTGCCCCTTCTCCAAGGCTGCTATACCAGTTAGCCATGGCCACGTTAGGGACTGAAGGCCCCCAGGAAGAGCAATGGGCCCTGCTCATGTACAATTTTCCTTATCTGTAATCGTTCCTCCGGTTGCCCAAGGCCTCTCTCCCTGCCACAGAAATTTCTCCTGCTATGACTCAGCCAAAATTCACCTGCATGCCAAAAGCCTGCCAAAGGTATTTGTCTCGTCCCGTGACTTGCTCTGCTAAGGACCTATATAACTCTGACCTTGGTTGCAGCTCCCCTGCCATTTTCTCCCCTGAAAATGCACCCTATTTGATGCTTGACTGATTGATCCCACTGCTTAATTAAAGGCATTGCTGATCCGTCGAGGTCTGCTCCCATTTAGGTCATTTTTGCTTACAGGGACCACTCTAGAACTAGGTGGCCTCAACGAGGGCTGATGTGGGCTAACTGTGCCAGCTCTAATGCTTCAGGTGTGGCAGCTGGGTGGCTCTGTCCCCCACCCCACAGGGGTTGGCTGGGTAAGCTCTACTCCTCACATCTATCATCCTCTGTGGACAAGCCAGTAGCTAGAGAGGCTCTCATGGTGACACCAGAGGAGTAAGAGGGTAAGTGAATACATATCAGTCCTTTTGAGACTGGGCTTGGATTGGCACACCCTGGATCAGCCGCCCTAACCCTGACCCTAAGTTGTGTGGGCAGCCTGAAGTCAAGGGACAGAGGACGTTCCTCCTACTAGTGGGAGGAACTGCATAATCACGTGACAGAGACCTGGGATGCCATAAGAATCGGGGCTCTCAATGCACTCGGCCCCTAATCCCCGAGGTGCATTTGGGGACACCTTCCTCCTACCCTCTTCTGCAGGCCGGGGGAGATCTGGAGCCCCCTCCATACACTGTCCTTGTGGCTACACAGCACAGAATTCACCCAGCAAGCTGCTCACGCTTTCAGGAAAAAATCTGTCCCAC
Organism: Urocitellus parryii; assembly: GCF_045843805.1. Lineage (NCBI taxonomy): Eukaryota > Metazoa > Chordata > Mammalia > Rodentia > Sciuridae > Urocitellus > Urocitellus parryii. The sequence goes on from NC_135533.1 coordinate 199,636,824, forward strand.
ATCAAATGTTTTTCATTTGATTCTCAAAAGCTCTTATAAGGAATGTTGTTTCTAGATATATCTCCCTGCACTCTTTGAGATGACAAATCACTCCCTTTTTTCACATCTGATACATTCTGAATATCTAGATCGCCTTTCCCATATCAATGGTAGCTCAATTGTTGGCCTTTCCTTGGTTTGAGTGGTGATGATCCTTCTCAAACAGAATGGGGGGCCCCAGCTACCATGGTCACCTCCTTCAAGTCAGCTCTGGGAAGATCCCCTGGCTCTGCCCTCTGATGTGTCCTTAACCCCTTGGCCAGCAGGGGGCACATGAGTGACACTGTCTCCATGATGGTACCCTCCGAGGCTGAATGGCAGTGGAGAGGTCTGCTAATCTGTTGGTGTCTGAAACTGGCTGGGCACTAAAATGACTGGGAGCTGAACACAGATCAGATTCCTGGGTCTGGGCCATAGGATGGAGCTGGAGGGTGAGCCCATCCATAACTGCTAAGTCTTCACTGGGAATGATACTCAGACTATTTCAGAAGCAGATGTTTGCTAACCCTCAAACCATTTATTACTTAGATCAGGAAGACATGGTGGCCTCCAAGACATGGTGGCTATGAAAATGTATTCTTACTAAAGCAGGAACTTTGCCCTTCCTGAGAACTGGATCCTTGTCGTGGAACTGTAGGTAATAAGAGAACTCACTTTCTTTGACCCTAAAAGTTAAAAAAAAAAAAAATCAATTCAGCCAATGTGGTGACATATGTCCATAATCCCAGTGATCTAGGAGGATCCCAAGTTTGAGGCCAGCAACTTAGTGAAATTCTGTGTCAAAAAAATAAAAAGGGCTGGGGACGTAGCTCAGTGGTAGAGCACCCTGGGTTCAATCCCCAGGACCAAAATTTTTAAAGAAAAAACTAAAAATAGCTTCAGCACAGAAAAAATGAGTCAGTCTGAACTTCATTGGCTCAAAATTGGCAACATGTCTTCATCCGAAAAACAGAGTTATTTAGAGTCTCATCCAAGTGAAGTCCAAGGGGTTTGCCAGAGACACAAGAATCTGGGGCAATCCCCAGAGGTGCTGAATCGGAATCTATAGGGGATCTCAGTAGACACTACATTTTGAGAAACATCGTTCTTATAAGGTGCCTTCTAGGAGCCTCTAATTCTGTGCCTTTTAAATTTTATTTTGAGACAGCATCTTGCTAAGTTGCTTAGGGCCTAACTAAGTTGCCGAGGCTGGCTTTGAACTTGTAATCCTCCTGCCTCAGACTCCTGAGCCATTGGGATTGAAATCTGTCTAGCCCATGGCCCCTCCAGAGTCAACATTGCTGCCAATTCATTCTACCATCTTCTAGTATAGTGGTCATGTACTCCCTCTTGTCAAGGCGGAGGGGCCAAGAAACTTGGAGAAACTCACAAGCTATGAAGAATCAAGAAGAGAACTGTAGCTAAAATTCTAAGCAAGACTCATGTAAGTCTGGGTCACTAGACATGTCAGGATCACAAAATAGATTGAATATTACAGGAGCAGGGAGGGGCAGAAAGCAAGTTAGAGAACCAACAGCAAGGAAAATAGAAGTATTGCAGGAAACTTATTTTCCATTACAGCTTGTCAAAAATATAGGCTGATATATGCCCGGGAAAAAGAGATTATGAATTTCCCTGTTCCTTTCCTTTGCGGTGTTGAGGAGGAAGAATTTGCCATGGAGCTGGAGCTGTGTTGATTGGCAATTTATTTGTGAATTGTTTTCTGAATCTGGGGCTTCTCTTCTCAGCTCTCTGCAGTTGACTACAAAAAACTGTAGGTTGGGTGGAAACTTCCTTTTCCCTGGAGCCAAGCTCCCCATCCCGCCCCTGCTGTACCTACTTCAAAGGATAGGACCATTCAAATAACAGGCCCTTAAAGCTAGTGGGAGATGTGCTTTTCCTTTGGTCTCTCGGAGCCCTCTGATTTTTTTCCTGCATCTTCATGGTAGCATGTCAGCTACTATTTATTCTTATCTATTATTCTGTCAGGAAAGGACAGTTCATACATTAAAAACCAAAGGGTTATCCTTCACTTTTGGTTTCAAGGCCTACTTCCAGAGCCCAGGGCCTTACAGAACTCTGAGATGCTGAATTAGGGACACTTCCCAGTCTTCTCCAGGCCCAACTGACATCATCCTGGTAGAAAATAAGCTAATCACCTTTTCTGTCCATAAACCATTTTAATAGTCTTTTGTTGGACAGGAACTGGGGAGACGAAGCTCTTCACAGTGCAGATTAAATGACATAGCATGCAGCCACTTTTATACCGAATAGGAGCCAAAGTTTCACTCAGGCCCCATGCCCAGCAAGTGGGGGGGTTCATGGTCCAATTCTAGGCCTTCTAGCTCCAAAGCTCACACCCCCGTCTCCTATCTCCCAGTTTCCACTAGAAAACATCCTCCCTCACCAACCTGGTTTCTTGCATTATTTTTTTCTCCCAACTATAAATTATTCCTCCATGTGTTCGCAGACTGTACGGAGTCTTCTCTCAGATCCCCCCGCCCCACTGCTACAGGGTCTGGAGCATCTTTCTCTGACACTGGCACTCCTCTCCCAGTCTTGAATTGAGTATAGGATGGTCATTCACCTTTTCCCACCAGACTCTGACTCTCCATTTGCATATCCATTTGCCTGGCAAGACCATCCGTATCTTTCCCCCACTAAGATGAGGGGATATGATAGCGCTTTGTGTTAAAACAATCCAAATGGAGGGCCTGGTGCGTGTGCACATGTGTCTGGGTGTTTCTTTACATATGTGCCATGTTCTGTTGTGACCATCGCACCTTAAGACATTTGTGGCTTCTCCAAGGGGGTGGGGCTAAGGCTATTTCAGGGACTCATGAAGACAAAATGAAGGGCCCTCAACAAGGTACCCCTCCACAGTACAGAAAGCCTCTGTCAAAACTCAGAGCCCTCTAACACCCTGATTGGCATTTCTCTCCATCATTGCTCTGCCTTTGGCTATTATTCATGCAAAAACCGCTCAGAACAGGGGGTCAGCAGAGCGTGGCATGTTCACAAAGGTGAGACAACATCTATTTTGTGTGTGTGTGTGTGTGTGTGACTTCCCTGTGACAGACAGCTGTGTTCTGAGGCTCAGAAAGGGAAGCAACAGAAGCAAAGCACAGTGACCATGTGAGATGCAGAGATCACCCCTGGTCAGAATTCTGGGCAGCTCCTGTGGCCTTCCAGCTAAAAAGGTGGGTGCTGGGATGGCCATCTGGGGGTAGCCTGGCTTGCCACATGGTAGCCACTTGACTGTGGGTGAATTGAGGCAGTGGGCTCCATTGTCTCCTCAGTCTGCCATGTGAGAGCAATATCTTCCTTAAAGCACTGTTTCGGGGTGCTGGTTAGGGGAGCTAAGTGAGGCCAGGTGCTGGGGATGTTGCTGGCACTTTGTTAGTGCCGGCTGCTCCTGGGTTGCTGCCTGTCTGCTTCTTACTAGTCGGGGATACGAGTCAGGCCCCTCCCTCTCCTCAGCACCTTTATGCTGTCGCCCCAGTACAACCCATCAGATGGAAGGTAGGTATTCTATAAGTATTTCTTGGACAAGCAGATATTTTTCCTGGTTTGGCGAGTAGCTTGGAATGAATTGTGAGGAATGAAGAAGAGCAGGTCCAGTCACCTCTCCGTATCTTGGGTTCCATGAGCAAGGATTCCATCAACAGTAGATTGAACGTATTTGGAGGAAAATCACATCCACACTGAACATGTACATACTAATTTTTCTTGTCACTATTTCCTAAACGATGTCACACAACAACTATTGACAAGGCCAATGCCCAGGGTCCAGCCTCTGGAGCTGTGTCTGTCGCCACTAGCAGAGGCTGGGATCCCTCCCTAGGCCTTGTCCCCTCCTCACCAGTGAAGACTCCACAGAGGGACAGATTTTCTGGGTATTGTAGCTCGGATTAATTGGAAACAAGAATGGAGCTTTCTGGCATGTCTTGGAGCATCCTCATTCAGGTGACTTCCCTCACTTGGAATTCTGTCACAGTTTTATTATAAAGAAATTGAAACTGGCACTTTGAGGACCTGCTGTGTGCAGGAATTATGATCTACCCTGGCTGCAGGCGGATCGGACCAAAATATCTGCCTCCTAGCTCATGTCTTACAGGCTAGAGGAGGTGGAGACGGGTAATAAGTGACTTTTAGGCAAAAACCTGCAGGAAAGGTTAATGAGGTTGCTGAGTAGAGGGGGCTTGAGGATTGGGGCAGGCTGAGCCACCTGACAGGGAGTGGTGGGGAGACAGCTTGGAAGGACTGAAAGGTTGGGGTAGAGGAGAATGAAATAAAAGAAGAGCTGATCATGTCAATCTTTCTTGCTACAAGGAGGAGAGTGGATTAGGCAGGGTGAGGGTAAGGAAGAGTGGCCAATTGTGAAGTGACTGGGAACTTTGAGGTGATGTGTATGACCGGGGGGCTTGCACCCTGAGCACAGAGGTGGTGTTATCATCTCTCTTCATGTAGGTCTCACATGAAGGTCAGGATGAGGAAACACTCCAGTATCTTTGGAGAAAAATATTTGTACACCATAACCCATATTCAAGTAGAATTTGCAATATATACAGTCAGTTATAATGAGGCCAGATTTAATATAGAGAACAGGAACCAGAAATTGGGTAGTTGGAGGACAGTGGAGGTTGGAATGACTTTCTGTGTACCTTCTCTGGTGCATAGGGCACTGTGACACTTACAAAGGATTTTGCCATCTTGTATGCATTTATGCCCCTGTTGTAAGATGGAAGGGTTTCGAGCACCTTCTGTTTGTAGCATGTTCTTCTAGCTGCTGAGAGAGAGAACTCTGCACACAAGCTAAGTAGTCACACCTCCAGGGAGCTTCTAGTCTGGTTGGGGCCTTCAGGTAGGTGCTGTTAAAGAGTTAATCTCGTGTCTTTTCTGCTTGTTCAAGGCAGCCAAAAAAAAAAAAAAAGTGGGACATGATTAATTGTTTAATGATAAATGGGACAGAAAATAAGGGACTGTAGGAAATGAAAGGGAGAGCCCTCTAGGGTTTTCCCACACAGATCTAGACTCCACGATGATGCCCAGGGTGGGGACAGATCCTTTACTGGGCAATAGCACAAACAAGGGCACAGGGTGGAAAGGCGGTGGGGAGCTAGAATCACAATGGAGGATGATTTCCACAGGGGAGAGCTGAGGCTGCAGGCTGTCTTAGGAATGGGAAGGTGGCAGCATATCCACACTGTATGCCAGGGTGAGGGGCCGTGCAACCTGGGACAGTTTCCAGCTGATGGCTGAATGTTCTACCAGTATCTTCAAGATGATCTGCCGGAGGTGGAATAACTGCAGCACCAGAGAACAGAACAGAGAACCCACCTGGGAGGCCCATGAGGGAATTGAGGCTTTGTAAAGAGGCCTGGGCAGAGGGCATAGGAGGGTAGGCGTGCCCCACCAGCCAGGTAAACTTGGCACTTTTCATGTGACCTTGGTGCCTACACTGGCCTGGACTAGAAGTGTGAGGCCTTCCCCTACTGGACGACCCTGTTATTCTCTGACAAGGGTTGGGGTGTGTGGTGGTGGCAGGTAGAAGCCTGGGTGGGGTCAAAGTGGTGATGTCCCTGAAGGGCTGGGAGGGAACAACATGATCTACTCTGGATGTTCTGAATGTGATGTTGGAACATCAGGTGCAACAGGAAGAAGATAAAGGGGAAAGTAATAGCCACTGGGACCCTCAAGAATGCAAGGTGTGTAGAATAACCTGGGTTCTGGAAGGAGGCAGGTGGCATACTGGAGTTGGGTAACTTGAAGAGAGTTTAATAAAGGGATTGTGTATAGAGGCACAGGAAGCCAGAGAGATGGTGCAGTGTCCAGTCTGGGCATCATGGCAGCCAAGCTTTAGGATCCAGAGGAGGGAGCTGCCACTAGAATCTGAGACAGAGAAGCCTGTGTGAAGAGGGTCCTGCAGAGTGTACACCAGGAATCTGTCTTGATGTCACACTCCTATCAATCAGTAGGAAAGGGAGCCACTGATGAAGTCCCCACCCTGTGTCAGCCTCCAGGAGCCAGAGCTGGGTGGCAAATGGAGGAAAGAGGATCTATCTGCAGGGGCAAAAGATGACATCACAGCCAAGCCTAAGGGTGAGAGAGACTGGTACCATGCAGCCCAGATGGCACAGGGCAGGTTGATAGAGACAGTGGAAGCAAAGGTGGTGGGTCTGGGCAGCCTCAGGCAGGTGACCATTGGAGGCTCAGAGCCTGACTGTGATCCCAATCAGATCCCAATGGAGTGGGGTGATGGGGAATGGAAGAAGGGGCAGTGACTAGCAAGTACTCAAGATAAGAAGGATTAGGATTTGAGTTTAGTAACCAAGCACAGGACATAGTCTATCCTCCCTCCAGAAAAATAGAGGTGCTAGGTAAACAGATTTAAATAACCCATAACCCATGCAGCCTGAGTAACAGTGGTGCAGAATACAACTCCACTCCCAGCCATCGGTGAACTATGATTTGCTTTGGTGAAATTAATAGGAACCAAAATTTCCCTTATATACTTTTCCCTGAGAGTCTGACCCAACTGGTGTCTGAGAACAATTTCTTTAATCTAGAAGTCTCAAAAAAAAAAAAAAAACAAAAAAAAAACAAGAAGCCTCCTAGGAAATAGCCCCTTCCTCTCTCAGGCCTCTTCTACCCATCAGAGCCTGAAGGTTTGTACCTTTGCTCTGGACAGAGCTCCTCACGTCTTCCCATCCAGCAGGTCTGGGGTGGGACTTCAGATCTGCATTTCTCACCGGGAGGTACGGTTGGTCTCTGGAGCCACTGTGAGTAGCAAGGTCCTGGGAGATTTTTTCTGATTATTAGAATTTAAAAAACACAAAACATGAGGCTAAGTGATCACAGGTATGAGAACCAGATGGTAAACCATCTATGTGGAAAAAATCAGGTCCCAGACCCAGACTGCATGGCCCTGGGCCACCCTTCTGAATAAATGAAGTCCTGCATCTCCAGGAGATGAGCTCCACTGGGACACACTGGATGCGACTTAAAAAGCAGGTGATGCTGCAGGCAGAAGCCCTTCATGCACCTTGTAAATGACCTGTGAACGGCAGAGGCATTGAATAACTTGGCCTTGTGGTTTGCCGATTTCCTTCTTGAAACGGTTCTCTAATTCACAGCCAGATCGTTTTTCACCCTCTTCCCCTGCCTGCTGCTCACACGGAATGTGGTTTCCTTCGACTTCTGGGGGCTGACGTGAGACAATGAATGGAGTCAGATATTTCATGAGCTCCTTTAAATGCCCTCTAACACCACCAACTACAAGGCTGGCCTCCTTGTCCCTCTGCTACCAATAAGTTTCAGAAAAGGTAGGTCCCCAGCACCCGTTGCACTTATTAATTGAGAGGGCTGTTATAGAGTTTTGATGGATTAGAAGAGCACAGGGGTTCAAGGACAGTGATCTCACAGCCGCTGGTTCTGGGCCCTCCTTCCCATGTGCAGCACAGCCAGGGTTCTGGCCTCTCCACTCCAGGGTCATAATCTGGGACCTGCCTTCCTGTTGTTTTCTATTATGATTTAGTTCTAATCCTGGCGGGGATGAGCAGAAAGGGGTTGTAGTTTTTGTCGTGAAATAATAATTCATACTGAAAATGAAGGTCTGTGGGGTGGGAAGGCCTGTCCAATCTCCTCCCATCCACTCCTCCACCCCATTATCCCACCTCTTCTTAAACTCTCTAAAGTTGTCAGCCATGTGGTCTAGATACCCCTGGGTTCTGTTGTCATTCTCTCCTTTTCCTGGTTGTGTTCTTCGTATCCACTTAACCTCACCAAGCAGGAAAAGTTCCCCCATCATCTCTGGAAATTAGAGAGACTTGCTTTACTCCAAGTGGAATCACCCTTCACACATAGAGATCCCAAAGGGGCAGCACCCACAGCAGCATTTGAATAATGGAGAGTTGCTGAGCATTTACTGTATACCAGGGACTGTATACAGTACTCTACATGCAATAGCTTATTGCTATGTCAGACTCCCTGTGAGGTGAGAGTATGGTCACTTTTACATGTGTACTGAGAAGGCATCAGGGACACATGGATGCATGCATTTCACTAGAGGTACTTGGCAGGGAATAGGTTTTAGACCTGCCTGGCTCTAGAACCCAAGCTCCTAACACCACTTCTAGGGTTAGACCAGCTTGAGCAGCTTGCACCCTAATTCTGTCTTGGGTTTTAGAAGGGTCTGGACCCAGCATTTATTTATGTCTGATTGAGCTGGGAACCTACTACCTAGAAGTGTGAGACCCTGACTCAGGCATCTCTAAAAGCTGGGGTGAGCCAGGGTGAGCAGATGTTAACTTTGGCTGAAGGATGTTGTGCACCCGTTCAGTGCAAGCCACGGATGGAGTATAGCAGAGAGGCCAGATAGAGGGACACATAAGACAGGAGCCCTGTGCCTAGAGCCTCAAGGGCACTGGCAATGGTGACATGTCGGTCCATAATGCATGCCATGGTAACTTTACAACATGCACTGGGAGGCCAGGGAAGGACAGAGAGACAGCTGCCAACAGGGAATGTGGAGGAGGTGGCATTTGAGACGAGACTAGAATGAAGCAACAGGACTCAAAGACTTGAGGGGGTGGCACATTGCAGGAGAGGCAAGAAGGCCCCCTTCCAGACTCTGAAGCATGACAGTCAGGAGGGCTTAAAGTCCTAAGGCTATGTGGCCAGCTGGGCTTAGAGAGCACCAGATCTCAAAATCCTCTAAAACCAGAGTCAACTTCTAGCACTACACGGGCATTATCCTTTAATTCTTCCCCAGACCCTCAGTGGTAGATTTTATCATCTCCATTTCACAGGTGGAAAAACTGAGGCCCAGAGAGACTAAGGGACTCATGTCAGGCCACAGAACTAAAAAGTGGCAGAGTGAGGAGTGAAATCACAACAGGTCTTCTCAAGGGTCTGTGCTTCTCACTTGGTAACATGATCTGCTCTGCAGAACCACAGGCCTTGAAAAGCAGCACTGCCTCCTCCACCATGTGTGAACTCGGGCATCTTCAGGCTGATCAGCCTCTGAACCCACAGCCTACATGGTACAGGAGGCAGGGGTGCTGAGAAGGCTCTACCTCCAGCCACCTTGTGCACAAGTGTGCAAAGCCCCAGCACAGCACTGCACACCAGCAGCTCCTGTCCCTTCTGAGCAGCCTAAGGCAAGGGATGACGAGGCACAGCAAATTAAAACAATTGAAGTCACATCACTTGTGCCTCTTGGAGGCAAACCATAAATACATAAATTCTCGAACCTGCTATTCTGATTCCAGCTAATATGTTGTAACCGCCGTCTGTGCACCCGGGAAAGCAGCTGTGAGGAGCAGAGCAATAAATTGGATTGTAAAAGCTCAGGATAGAAAAATGATTGCAGCATTTTTACAATTACCTGGTTTTCCTCAGTCCATGGAGGGAAGAGTGCTCTCTCTTTGTACTTCTGCAGTAAAAAATGTATCCAGGTTAAGTCCCTGTCATTATTATATCATCATAATCTAGCATGTATTGATTGCTCGCCACTCCCGAGGCACACAGCCTGGTGGTTAACCCCCACGCCCCCCCCACCAGGCGGGCTCCCTTGGCTCTTTTGCTCTTCAGGTGAGTCAGCCGAGGCAAGTCTCAAAGCCATGGGGCTGGTGACGATGGCAGCCAGGACCCAGGCCAGAGGCAAGCGACCCCAGAGTCCGCTCATCCCATGTGAAAGTTTTGCTTTTTGTTCCATGACTGGGAGAAGGAAAATAGGTCAATTTTCATTTTTCACAACCCATTTCCTTTCCATACCTAAGGGACTTCAGTAGTCTCTGGATCCCCCCAAAACTCAAGCACTTGCTCCCTATAACTGGAGCAGCCAGTCCTCTTTGTACCCAGCGCTAGCCATCCCAAGCCTTGTGTTCCGTCGTCTGCAGGTTCCATTGTCTCCCTGCACGTTTTTAAGAATCTCACAAAAGTGAACATCTATCTATTGTACCAAGAACAAGCTGCCTTTTTTTTTCTTTGCTCTTCTACTTAAATTTTCAAAGAATCTAAAATAGCAGTTGCCATTTTTTACCACCTTCCCTTCTGAAATATTTAATTCTTCCTTGGGCGGTTTAACATTGTGTCGCCCAAGGATTAACTTCCTTTTCTGAAGAGAGTCTATTAGCTGAGGGAAGCAGAAAATGCATTTCACCAAGTGACAGAGATGGGGCCAGGCTGCGCAGGTGAAGAGAAAGAGGGAGACTGGGGCTTTGCCTTTAGGAGGCCTCTTGCCCATCCGCCAAGCCAAAGCCAACAGTCTTTATTAAACGCATACTGATTTTTAGAAAGCAAAGTTTCCCTACAAAGACCAATTTTAAGGGGATTAATACTGGATGAATAATGCATCAAGGAAGAACTTACAACGGTAATACTTAATTGGGGAAGTGCACAAGTCGCCTTCCAGATACAGAACAAGTGTGAGGGGCGGATGGGAATGGGAAGCCAGCTCCCAAATGGAGTCTCCAGCCAGGAGGGTGACAGTCAAGATGCCAGTGCTACCATTTCTTAAGAATACCAGGAAAGAAGGGAAGAAAGCATATAAGAAATGAAAGCTCTACCATGCGGCCTGCGCAATGGTTTCATTAATGAGGTTCTAGGCATAAAGTTAGTTAGAAGAGATCGAAATAAAACACAGACTCAGTTACCTTATTTCTATTGCTAGGTCCGAGACAGCTCCCCTCTCTGGTTCGCTCCTCTAACCGCCCAGCAGGGCAGCGAGGATTACTCAGGGCTAGCAGGAGAGAGAGAGAGTGAACACGCCTGGAGTAGCCTTTTATTGGGGAACAAGAGATTCAGGGGAGAATTCCATCCAATGAAGGTTGAAGGGGGGCTGCACTCCAAGGTCAGGGTCAGTGATTGGGTCCCCGGGGTCAGTGGTCAGGCACACCCCCACACGGATGGGCTCTCTCATCAGGAAAGGGCCGGGAAAGCTTCGACACAGCCAAAGCGCCTCAGACCCTTAACGGGAGTCACCCAATCACGTGTTAGAATGGCTTCCCACAGAAAGCTTTAGTGATTTTTTTTTCCCCCGGAAGGTCCTAATCAAAAGGCTTATTTCTCCCTCTTAGATAATTTAGTGGATGGTGTTGATTTCAGGTAATTCCCCAGAGCTCCTGATTGCCTCTGTCCTTGGCCTCTATTCCCTGCTCCCCTTGGGTCAGTTTTAAAGAATTTGAAGCTTAGCCCCCTCCAGAGGGGCTTTCCCCAGCAGGCTCTTGTGGGTGGCTGTGACGATCCTACTACCTGCCTTGCATGCCTTGTGTACTAGTGATCTCTTGGTCAATGGTGTGTGCAGTTCTTCTTCTTCTTCTTCTTCTTCTTCTTCGATTAAAATTGTCAAAAGTCACAGTAGTAGTTCATTCTAACTCACTTGGTTTTTCAAGAAAGGTTTCTGAGCCATGACATCAGAAACCATCCCACTAGGTCAAGGTAGGGAAACGTAATTCTTGACCCATGAACCACAAAGCTGATTTTCCTAAAGTCCAAATCAGGTGGGGAGAAATTGCTGTTCCTTGCCAGCTATCATTCTGTTCTTTTTCTTTAAAAAAAAAAACAAAAGAGTGAGAGAGAGTGAGAAAGAGGGAGAGAGAGAGAGAATTTTAATATTTATTTTTTTAGTTCTCGGCGGACACAACATCTTTGTTGGTATGTGGTGCTGAGGATCGAACCCGGGCCGCACGCATGCCAGGCGAGCGCGCTACCACTTGAGCCACATCCCCAGCCCAATATCATTCTGTTCTTAAAGAATAGAATGAAAGGGGGCCTCCCCAAATTTTGGGACCATTAGGATGTCACTTTCAGCACATTTCTACCCTGCAGCTGGCCTCGAGGAGAAGCAGAGGATACCTCCTGTTTTCCACGTTGCCTCGGGATCCCTGATTTATAATACAGAGGTGCAGGAGGCCCTTGGTCCTGGGGAGCTGTGAGGGTACGGGGCTTCTCAAAATGTTTCACAGCAGGTTGCTGCTGTAAAGGTGGGCGTCCCTCCAGGGAAGGCTGGTCCCCCAGCTCCTGTGCTCTCCACTCCCCACCACACCCCGGTTGGCAGTTCCTTCAGGGCCAGGCACAGGTAAAGAGGGTGTGTGGAGAAGGCCTCAGTCTGAAATATTTAGGGCTTGGGGGTGCTCCAACCTCGCTGCCATTAGAATTACCTGGGGAAAGAGAATCCTTGCCTTTAAAAGCCATCTTCTATCCAGACATGTGGTGTTGTCCCAGCTGCTGGGGAGGCTAAAGCAGGAAGCAGGAGAAACACGGAGCCAGGAGTTTGGGGCCAGTGCGGACAACATAGCAAGAAACCCACGTCCAGACTCAAAAAGACTGAAGGAAAAGAAGCTGTGGGGGAGGGACACAGCCCCCGTGCTTCCTCAAACGGCCCGGTACATCCCCTGTACAGTCATGTTTGAGAACCACCACCCTAAAGGCACCTCCCATGACCACCCTGGGAAAAAGGTGCCCTTCAGTGTGGTACCTGCCTGCACCCTGGCTCTCCCGGTCACTATTTTTCCTGTGGCTTTTGATTTTTGACACATTTTACTCTGTAGCTTCATTTCCCTCCACGGTTTTTCGGAGACAAACTCTAATAGTCAACATTTCTCACCAAGAAGGTGTTTAAAGCTTTAAACTGCATGTGAGCTTACACTCTTTGTCCAACTTAGTAAGTCGATGTCTTTTAACACCAGCAACAAAGACTTCACAGTTCCATTGCAATTGTTTTGTTGTATTTCACCACTTTTCCTTAATTTCCAAAAGCAAGGGTGTGTTTTGGCTTTGCTATTACCAAGATTTTTTTTTTTTTTTGGTAAATTAAAGATGCTTTTGTCTTTGGGGTCAGAAGATTCCCAATATTGTTTGTTTAGAAATTGAGCAAGGCCCTCCCACAACTGGAATGTTGGGATCTTTAAATTATTTGAGTTGGGGGTCTTAAATGAATATCTACCCATTTTTAAAATTTCTGCATTTAAGGAGAACAGGTGTAAAGTTGCATTCCCTGAAGCAGGAAGAATAGCAGCAAGCATTGCCACTCCTGTTTTTGTAACACTGTAACAATGACATGTTTATCGTGCACCCCGCCCCCCCACCCCCAAGAATACTTTTTGGAACACCGAAGCATGGGGTAATGGAAGGCACAAATCTCTGGTTCCGTTTCTGACTCACCTGCCCTCTGAACATGAAGTGTTGAGTATAATTCTTAACTTCTTGAGATTGCTTATGTCCTGCCCACTTCACAGGGTTACCCTGTGGTTTCAAAGAGATGTAGGTGAAGGCACCCTGAATAGGATCAAGCACTGAGTGATGTGCAGTCGTGCCAATGCAAAATGTTATCTGTGAGATTTCAGGGTCCGCTATGTTCTTTTTGTATAAGGCTGCCCTAAAATAGGCACATTTGAGGCATGATCCAGCAGAACAGAGGTTGAAAGGGAAGCTGGTAACATAACCAGCACCTCTTCGGCACTGTTTGCCTAGCAGCAAGAAAATTCACATTATGACCTGTAAAAGGCAGTTCACTGGCTGAACCACCTGTCCTTCAGGACCATGCTTTCTAAACATCTTCCCCATGCTGGGTCCAATAGAAAGTGTATGTTTAGCTTTTGAAGAAACTGCCAGAGTAGCAGTACCATTTTACATTCCACTACAGTGTGTGAGAGGTGCAGTTTCTCCACATCCTCTCCAACATTTCGTGTTATCACTTTGATTTTTATCTGGACTAAGAAGTGTAAAATGATCTCGTTGTGGTATCAATTTGTATTTTCATAGTACATAGTTCTGTTGGATATTTTTTCATGTACTTATTTGTTCTCTATTCTTTTCTGTGAAATGACTGCTTGTGTCTTTTGCCTGTTTTCTAATTGGGTTGTTTGTTATTTTATTATTGAGCTCAAAGAGCTTCTTGCATAGGACACAGGGTTTCCAAATATTTTTTTTCCCAGTCTGAGTATCAGTCTTTTCTCTTAGTAGAATCTGTTGCAGAGCTAAAGCTTTGTTAAGTCCAGTTATCATTTTTTTAATTTTATGGTGTGATGTCATATCTAAGGATTCTTTGCCTAGCCCAGATCCTGAAGATTTTTCTCTTTTCCCCATGTTTTATTTTATCATTTTTTATTTGTTCTTTATAGTTATACATGACAGAGTGTATTTTGACATATACCTGGAGCATAACTTCCCATTTTTGTGGTTGTACTTAATGTGGAGTTACACTGGTCTTGTATTCACATATGAATGTAGGAAAGTTATGTCCGATTCATTCTACCGTCTTTCCTATTCCCAATGTCCCTTCATTCCCCTCTGTCTATCCAGTGAACTTCTATTCTTTTCCCATATGTTTTACAGTATTACCTTTTACATTTGGTCTGTCATCCTGTAAGGGTTAAGGTGTGAGCTTTCAGTTGAGGTTCATTTTTTCTCCTATGAATTTCTAGTTACTCCAGCAGCAGCTGTTAAAATACCGTCTTCCTCCTCCTCCTGAATTGCTTCTGTACTTTTCTCAAAAGTCCGTTGAGCAATAACAGCATTATTTTAGAGCCCTTTCTCCTCTCCCTTTGATCTGCATCTCTGACCTTCCACCAATACTCTGCATTCTTAATTACTACAGCTACATAATAAGTCTTAAAGTCAGGGAGAGGGCTCTGCCTCACTTGATTGTTTCTCAGGATTGTTTTAGCTATTCTAGTTCCTTTGGCTTTGTATAGAAATTTTAGAACAATCTTGTCTGCACTTACAAAATATAGTTATTTTGTTAAGAACTGTATCTATTTGGGCAGACTCAACATTTCTACAATGGAGTTTTTAAATCTGTGAACATAGTACCCCTCTCTCCATTTCTTTAGATCTTTGATTTCTTTCCTTAGCCAATATGCCATGTAATTCTTTGGGGCTCACAGTCCCTAGGCAGTCTTCCTCCTCCTTTCTACCTTTCACATCTGTATCCATGCTGCAGAGAGAGAGTCAGACAGCCTGTGTCTAGGCATCTTACTGAACCATCCAGTAGTTGTACCCATTTTCAGGCTGAGGGTTTTGGATTTGGGAGGATAATGGTAACAGGGCTGTAGTCCACAAGGAACTGCATAGAAGACGTAGTTCCCTAAGATCAGAGGGGCCTAGTGACATCCTGGCCATCTCAGCACAGGACACCACAGAAATCCATTCTACAATGTTCACACACTCAGCTGCCTTCTGAAGCATTTCTCAGGACATGTCCCTGTCATTAAGTGACACATGACTGCTTTGCAAAGGCCTGTTTCTCCCTGTCTGCAGGCTCACCTCATCCTCCGCCTTTCCCAAGACCAACACAGAACAGCAGTGAGGATGATAATGGACACCCATCCCTCTTACTTCTCACCTTTCTATAGGTTTCTGTAGGAGTAGAGATGCAGTTTTATCCGATGTCTTTCCTGAATTAAACAAGATGATCACATTTCTTTTCTCTCTCCATCCATTAATGAGTTGGATGAGATCTTTCCAACGTTGATTCCTCCTAGCTCTCTTAGGATAAACCCTCCTAGGTCATGTTGTGCTACCCTCTTAAGACACTAATTTTGGTTTAGGAACTTGCATTAGGATGTGGCTTATGTATGCATTAATAAGCTGGTGCTTATTACCCCTGCCATTCATCACATTGCTGGCCTCTGTCAAATGGGCCATATGTTCTCCCTGTGGACATTCTATTAAATGGATATTCAATTTCCTATTAAATTTCTTCCTGTTAAATGTCCTACCTGGCTTTGTAAGCATTTCGAGTTGTTGAACTGTGGTCTATTTTCATACCATCTAGCCACTTGGGATATCCAGCTTATACTACCTTTTCATAGAAAATTGAGAAGCTTTACCTAGTTCCTATGTGCTCTCAGTTCAAGCACAGGAATATGCATTTTAAACTGTAGAAAATCCAGGTGGGTGGGAGACCTAGTTATTGGAATAGGCTCTTGGACCACCTTTTCAATTTTTTTCCCCTATGGTTTCTGATCTTTTCAGGTTCTCTCTTATGAAGTCATATAATAAGTTTAATTATTTGTTTTCAGAAAATTATTCCTAATTTTTTTCAAATGTATCAATATTTGCATATATATGCTCTGATAATTTTGAAATCAAATCCATGTCTTTATTATCCCTAATTTTGCTCAACTTTTTGAAAGACTTCGTTTCTTTTGAGGTTTAATGATCAAACCAACCTGTTTCTCTTTTATCATCCTATTTTTTCTTCATTGGGTCCACTCTACTTTGTTTAGCTCTCTTCTCTAAAATTTCTTGAGATGATTTAGTGAATTTTCTTGTTGTCCAAAAGCACTTGACCCTGGAGTCCCTCTTTGATGCTACCCTGTAAGTTTAGAACTGAGTGTTCTCATTGTCGTTCATTTCTATACAGTCTCTAATTTCGGCTTTGATTTTCTTTTGTAAATTGCTCTTGGGTTAGAGCTCTGAGAAGCCCAGAGAATTTCTCTTTTGAGGGTTTCATTGAGATTTTTATCTGTAGCCTATACTTGGTCAGATTTTTAAAGAGTTTCAGGGAAACGTAAAACTCAATGTTTTCTGTTATTTGGGAACTGAGTCTAGATATGAAAGTATGACTGCGGATGCCAATCCTCTGTATCCTTACCTACTGTTTAGGCTACTTGATCCTTCCCAGAGAAAGGTGTGCTCAGGGTCCCCACAATAAATGCATTGCACAGTGGCTGTGCACGTTTCTGAACACTTGTGACAATTCCATGGTGTGTGTTCTTCAGTGACAAAAGGGGTTTTTTGTGGCTATTCCTGAACTGAATCTTCCATCCACAGAAAGTAGTCACTTGGTTTGGCCTTGAATTCTATTGTGGCCTGATGGTAACCGTGCACTCTTTTGCTTTCTTTGTAATAATGCTTACTAGGTTTCTCTCTCATTATATCATTTTGTCTTTTGAAAATAACACATAGCCTGGTTCTATACACTCCCACCTTTCTTTTAATAGGAAAACTTAAACTACTTGTATTATAATATGGGTGCCTTTGGACATGTCCCTGTCATTTATTCTCATCTTTTACTTAATGTGCCACTCTGTTCTTTTCCCTGCCTCCTTTTATTGCAGGCTCTAAATTGTGTTTGTTTTTTATCCTTCAGTGCTCTGAAAGGTGTGTGTCTTATTCCTTAGTTGTTTAGAGCAGAAGAATTTATAATCCTTGTCATTGGTAGGAAGATATCATTTATACCGAATCTCTAATTTGCCCTCCTCCCCATAAGACAAAATCCTTAGCAGGTTTTCATGTGTTTTTAATTCCAAGGATTCTCTCTTGCTCCAATTGTTCTCTTTTCACAACCGTCTATTTTTATTTTACCAAGACAGTATCTCTCTGAAGATATTTTATTTTCTTTCTTGCTAAAGGAAAAAAAACATATGTGCTTGGTCTACCATGTTGAACCGGAAGTCTAGAAAGGATTTAGGATGCTACAAACATGTAGTTTTCTGAGTGAGGAAAACAAATCACAAGAATATTCCTACTACAGATATTCTCCCAAGACACACAAGTCAAATAAATAAAATATAAGAAGTAGTGTCTGTACCGAAAATCAGGTAGTGAGCTTCCCTGCCCGACAAGGCTGGTTTGGGGCCACGTCTGCCATGGCAGTGCTGGCCACATATACCCGCTGCTGCTGTTCACATGTCACTATTAGCAAATGAAATTAAATACTTCAGTTGCTTAGTAACTAATCCAATCTGAGGAAGAAGCAAAAATAGAATACATAAATTTAGAACTTTTAGGCCATGTGCCAAGCAAAATATTCTTGCTCGTATCCTTTCTGATCAGCTGCAAGTTGAATGGAAGAAAGAGTATTTTAGTGTCAGAGAGACAACACTGCTGTTGACATTTCTTGCTACAAGTGAATTCCCCTCGATGGCTGAATAGGAGACAGTGTGGCTTCCCAGGAACCTCTCGTCACACTAGACCCCACAGTAGCAAATGGGGAAATAAAAAAGATTACTATGAATTTATCTTCCTGTCTTAATTAAAAAGGCAAAGGGTGTTATGTGATTTCGGCCACATTATACTGTTAGAGGAAAAGGATAAACTATCTGGATTACCCATTTTCCTGCAAAATAATAATATCATTTTGCTTCCCAAGCAGCTTTTCAACAAGACACAGAAAATTAAGAAACAGAAGTCGAAGGGTTTGTGATCCGTGAAGTGATCATTGGAATGAAGTTTAAAGTAATATCATGATAAATAAACTGACATTAAATGTGGTGTCAGCTACTTTGCATATTACTTCTTTGCCTCCTTAAAAAAAAAGTGAAAAAAAATACACTTGCATGTACTTATGGATGACAGATTTCAGAATAGAAAGTAAAAAAAGGAAATGAAAGATTACTGCCCCCCAAATAAGTATATTTTAGAACTTAAAGACTAGTACAGTGAAATCCCATATGGTCTGAACCCAGATTAATCGCTTTCTCATTTTTCTCCTTCTCTTTCATAAACCCATACACTTTTCCAAACCTTTAGAGAGTTAGTTTAACTATCTCAGCATGTAATTCCTGAGGACAGGACCAAGTACAATTATGCAACTCGGGAAATTTAACATTGATATAGTGTTGCCTGGGTCTTGTTTTGGTTGTGTTGATACAGTATCAGGATCCATATTCACATTTCCCCGCTTGTCCCAGTAATGATTTCTACAGGAATCTTTTCCCCCTGATCCAGGCAGTAGTTGCTTTGACCTTCTGTCATCTGAAGCAGTCCTTCAGTCTTTCTCTTCTTTCATGACATTGACTCTCTTGCTTTTGTGGTGCTGAGGATCAAACCCAGGTCTTCTTACATGCTAGGCAAGGACTCTGCCACTGAGCTATAGCCCAGCACAATACTGACCTTTTTTATGAAAAGAGAGAGAGAGAGAGAAACTGGGTTTATTTAGAGTTTTCTGATGTTTATTTATTATCAGAGGGAAGATGCATCTTCAGTCATTAATTACAGTATTTTGGGGGATGATCTAAGACCTTAAGAGGATCCTCAAGTACAGATGATTAGCAAACCTCTGAGCCATGCCACCCCCAAGCATGGCTCTTGGGAGTTCCCAGCAACACGACCAGCCCAAGCCCCATGTACCCAGGGCTCTGGCCCCAGTTCCCCAGTATGTTACCATTCAGTACACAGTAGACATTTCCTAAAAAGTTTGCAGGGGCTGATCCCAAAATAGGAAAACAGTCACTGGAACATGAGACCTATTTTTTTTTCACTCCTTTTTAGAGATGTAAAAGCTCAAAGAAGAGGCCACATATATTGGCAAAACGAATATAGGCTTATCTAAATATTCTTCTGTTTTTACTAAGTTAGCAAGCTGCTTTCAACTTGATGCCACTTCAACTGCTGAGAGGTTGGCTGAGAATCATGACCAGAGGTCAGCGGAAAAGAGACATAAGCCAGACTTGAAAGGGACATTCACATTCATGCTGGTGACAGTATTTGTAGGTAGAGTGTGTATGCACACACAAGTTTATGTTTATACATGGCTGGATCTAGAAGAAATAGTCCAAGAGCTGCTTTTTGTCCTGGAAACTGGAGGGTTTCATGAAGTCTGACTGTCCTAGGCCACGGGCTTCCATTGGCACAGGCCATTGTCATCCACTTTGTAAACACTTTGTAAATTCTGAAAAGTGTCAGACAGTTCTTCTTGGCTTCTCTGTGTGAGCTCTTTGCTTGGCATCCGTGTCTCTTCCCTTCTGTGGCACCTTCCTGCTCCTCCCTCCCCTTCCCATCTCTCTGCTGTTATTTCCAGTGTTAACAATGCAAACCCAGAACATAGCAATTGCCCGTAGGTTGTGATGCCAGGTTCTGGAGATTTTCGCCAAAGGTAGTGCATCCTTGGGATGCTCCATTTTGGTGCAAGACCAGGGATATTGCACAGACCATCGGAGGACTGAGCAGCTCTGTAGAACAGATATTCCTTCCATTCGGCAAGAATTGACTGAGCATCTAGTACATGCCAGGCACTGTCCTTGGCACTGGAGGGATAGATGTGAACCACTCAGATGAGTTCCCAACCTCACAGAGCTTCTGTTCCAGGGGTGGGGGGAACATCTGATACACCAGTAAAGAAATAGAGGAAGAACACAGTTCCGGATGGAGGGAAGTGCTTTGATAAGAATCGAGTGGGCTAACAGTACGGCCAGAGAGAGATGGTTGGGGCACTCACCCAGGTGTCCCCAGTCTGTCATCTCAGCTAGATGTCTTGGCTGTGAGTTTTGCTCTGGGGCTTCTCTGCACAAGCGGCCTGCCCCCTACCCCTTCCCCCTTGGGCTGGATCCAGGGTGAGTGTGTGGGGCTGGGGGTATGACTCAGTGGCAGAGCATTTGCCTAACATGTCTGAGGTCCTGGGTTCAAAACCCAACACCCCAAAACAAACAGGTCAAGTATGTGGAGAAAATGCCCACAGGGCCCCAAGGAGCTCCTTATTGATAGTCTGTAGAGACGCTGTTATTTGACATTTCTTGGAGGCAAGACAGGGTGTATCTCTCTCAAATAGAACCTGGGTCAGGGAACTGAATGAGTTCATTTAGTAAGGCGACAATTTCCAGAAGATGACTTTAATTTGTTCAAGCGGAAGCTAATAATGTGTTATTTTTAATTTTTATATGGAAAATAATCAGATTTCTGGTACAAATCTAGAATAGACATTTACTTCTGCTTTCTAGACATGATGTGACTACTGTGTATAACTACAGATGATTCAGATGATTTTCTGTAACTCTTACTAATTACCATTCCAGTCGCATCTGCCCCTAAAAATCGGGCCATATGCAAGACTCTCTTCTATTATTTATCCTTCAAAATCAAAAGGCAACAGACTGAAATCATGACTTAAAACAGTGTGTTACTTTTCCACGTCTTTTCAAAAGGGTGTGCCTTTGGGCTAAGGTGTGAATTTTTAGAGCACATGCAGGTAGCCAGGACCGGGTGTCAGGGGAGGGAACAGCTGTATCTGTCAGGATTTCGTTGGTAACCAGCTCCTAAGCCATAGAATTGGATTCTTTAGTGTCAGCCAGGGATAGAGGTTAGCTGTGAGCAATTTTATATCCTGTAGTAGAGAAAGGCATATGCACCCCCCTCCAAAAAAAGTATATTCTTTCACCAAAACTTGACCTAAGGCACTCATGTGGGAAATGGGGAACAAAACTGGGTCATGTCTCTGGTGGGACAGAACCCTGCACTGAGCCTGGACCCCAGGCACGAGCTTTCCTCAGCTCGTCTACCTTCTGAGATTCGGGGCTCCATCCTTAGCCTGCAGTGGGCTCCCCCAGGCCCTTCCCCTCACAAAGCTCAGGATTCCCTATGCTTTAGTCAGCTTTTGTCACTGTGACCAAAACACTCAACAAGAACCACTTAGAGGAGGAAGAGTTTATTTGGGGCTCACAGTTTCAGAGGTCTCAGTCTCTGTGGCTCTGGGCCCAAGGTAAGGCAGAACATCACCTGGGAAGGACCCAGGAGAGGAAAAGTACTCAGCTCATTGGGGGTCGGGGGTGGGGGGGTGGTCAGGAAGCAAAGAGTCGGGGAAGGGGCAGCAGGAAGAACAACCCTTCCAGGGTGCACCCCAGTGACCCACCTGCTCCAGCCACTCCCCACCTGCCAACAGTTACCACCCAGTCAGGCCATTCAAACTAGGATGGGCTAATTAGGTTACTGCTCTCATAATTGACTCATTTCACCTCTGAACACTCCTGCGTTACCAGGAGCTTTTGTAGGACACCTCACATCCAAACTATAACACCCTGTAACCTTCCCTTGTCACAAGAACCGTGGGCTAATGTGGGCAGCCCCAAACCAGAACCCCCTATGGCTTGGCTTACAGTTTGCAAGAATGGAAAGCCCCCTCCAAGGGAGCACCAGCCAGAGGACCGTGATGCCTAGACCTCACCCGGAAGGGAAACTAAGTGTCTCTCCTCTTCCTTTCCTCTTCACCCTCTCCCGATTCCAGAAGTCCTGGAAATAGCAGAGGCTCAATGGAGCAGCTAAAATGAACACCTCCTTTCTATTCCAGACAAGGTAGCCCCTGGGACACAACAGAGGCTCACATAAGGCTCATAAAGGTCAGTAAAGCAAGACCAGAAGGTCGGACTTTCTGCCATCAGGGACTTGTGTTGCTTCAAAGTTTGGAGAGAGAAAGCTCAAGAAGCAAAACCCTGAGGTTGGGGTTGTGGCTCAGTGGTAGAGCACTTGCCTAGCACATGTGAGGCACCAAGTTCAATCCTCAGCACCACATTAAAAAAAATAAAATAAAATGAAGGCATTGTGTCCATCTACAACTAAAAAAAAGTATTAAATAAAAAAAGAATTCTGAAGTGGTCCTTGAATAATCGATAGATTTTATTACAGTGTAACACAAGACAAGATCATGGATTCCTCCTCCCACCTGCACCTGGATAGCACCAGGATAGTACCATTAGAAGCCTCCAAAGCAAGAAAGCATCAGACTGGCCAAGCCCAGGAGACCCTGTGATTCCCTGGTGACCTTTAACTGCCCCCATCCCATCCTGTAGGTCCACTACTTTGGGTTCTCTTGAATCTCTACGGTCTACTAAGACAGCCAGGCATTGACCCCTCAGAGCAGCCTCCTAATCTGGAAAGAGACCAAAAGGAGGAGGAAAAAAATAAAACAATCTCCCATCTGGGAGAGCCTTTTGTTTTCTAACACAATGTCAAAAGTCATCTGAAAGATGACTTGAGGCACCAAAGAAAATAAAACTGGTGCCACGCAGGCACGACACACATAACATCCCACTCCACGACTGTCGGCCCAGCAGGGAGAATCCTGGTCCCTGGTAACCAGTAACCATGTGCATCCATTAGCATGGCATCAGCCTTTGTGGGAAGTAAGCACAAGCACGTGGTGACAGTCTCTCTCCAGAGAAGCACTTTGCTCACACGGGGCCTACAGTTAGATGGCCACAGCATGGCTCCCTGAGAAATGCTGCCGGTTGTACCATATTAAAGGCAGAGTTTGTTTGTTTGGGTTTTTTTGTTTTTTTTTTTTTTTTAAATCTCAGATGCTGGTGCAGGGATATAAGATGTTTATTATCATTTTCTAGACACCGCCAACAAAAGCTTTACTCATGAAAGAAAATTAAATGTTAAGGTTTCATGCGTGGGGGAAGGGTGAGCTGCAGAAGATGGGGAAGGATAGGGGGAAGTGTCATTTCCTTTAGGAAGGAA
The DNA here is from genome assembly GCF_045843805.1 of Urocitellus parryii. Lineage (NCBI taxonomy): Eukaryota > Metazoa > Chordata > Mammalia > Rodentia > Sciuridae > Urocitellus > Urocitellus parryii. Next base: position 199,660,026 of record NC_135533.1, read on the forward strand.
AAATATGGCGCAGGCCATAAACATAGCTTCATTCCCAAGCTGGCAATTCTTACACTTAATATGTTTTGTCAAGCAAGTCTTCAATACAGATTAAAATGAAATGCCAAGTAATTTCCACCTCTCGGCCGCTGGTGTCTGGGAACAATGGAGAGTGTTTTGATGAATGTCACTTAATGGCACTTATGCGCTCAGATTCAGCCCTAGCAGCAAGGACTAAAGAATGGGGGGGGCATCTGTGGGATGGGGGGGGTGGGGGAGATGGGGGCAGAGTGCTCCATAATTCCTTTCTGACTGACTTGGTTCATAACAGGAATTGAAAGTGAATCAGAAACAAAATCGGGAGAGCAAAGATAAAATGACCCTTTGTTGTTCATTAGGCCCAAAGCACCAAACATGATTTCTAAGAACTGGGTCCCCTGGGAGGAGGGATGTCCATCAGGCAGATTCTATTTCGGCAGAAGGAGAAGGGATGGCTGCCATGCTAGGGTCTAAGCCCCTGGTTCCCTGGGTGTTTACAGCCAGGCTCTCAACAGTCGCACTGTTGAATCTGTCCCCTTCCCACTCAGTTCTGTCCTGACAGAAGCCGGATGCTGCAAACCCCACAGGCCGCTCCGTGTTGACTGCCTTGGAGCAGCAAACTCCCTCCCTACCCTGCCTTGGCAATTTTGCATTCTAAACTCCCGGAGTGAGGTAATTTTGAAGAGTAGGATCAAAACTGAAGCACCCGTAGAATTCTGTCACCTGGGGATTTAAATCCTCACCTTCCTCAAGCCTGGCATGTGCCTTGCGCTCATTTCTCTCATCCTGCTCTTAAGCTTGATTGGAAGAATCTGGTTTCTACTTCTTCCCATTTGGAATAGGAGCCTTCCATAGGAATTGCTAATTTTACGGTTGTGTAGGTGACCATCAACCCTGCTAGGCAGGAACCATCGTGTACCAAGTCTCTGTGCTCAGAGTCCTGTAGGTTATGTTGGTCTTCCCCTCAGGGTCACAGGGGTCCTGAAGACTTGACGCTGGTTCTTCCATGTTTTGGGTTGTTGATTTTGAAACACTGCCAAATTCTGCGGTATCAAACCCTCCTCTCTTAGACATCGAATCAGAAAGAAATTCCTGCAGAAATTCTTGGAACATGTGGAAAAATTTCTTTTCCTGTGACCAGAATAGAAGTCCCCAAGGCCAGGGGAATAAGACTGAGGCGTCCCTGGTGCCACTGTTCTCATTTGTACCCTTTGCTGGCTCTTCCTCCCCCACTTCCTCTGGTTTATCTGAACACGCGCCCTCCACGGGACACGCTGTCCCCATTCTACCCACAAGGAGACAGTTCACTGGCTTGCTCGAGACACCATACAGCTAGGAATGACAGAGCAAGGACTCTTGTTCACGTGTCCATCTGATCCAAATCCTCAACTCTCCCACGGAAGCTTATTTCAGAAGGTTTCCAACCATAACTGAGGAACTGAGTCTTCTTGCAAAAAATAAATAAATACAAACCCACCATTTGGGGAAAGAGTGATTCTTCTTATGCTTGTACACTGATGCTGAAGTCTTTTTTTTTTTTTTTTTTTTTAACCTTGCACACTCAGGTCAATGATTAGTCTCAAGGTACAAAACATGATTTCTGTGAGCTCAACCTACCCACCAGAGTAGTGCTTTATATTTAGGAATTATACGCTTCCCATGTACATTTCAGAAGCCACATGGATTTTTTAAAAATTCTTTAGTGACTAGAAAGGTCCAATTTGCTGCCAATTCTAGGCTTTTCTAAACTATACAGTTAGGAGGTGCTTCTAAAGCAAGAAAAAAAAAATGGAATAGCATGAGGTGTTCTTCCCTCTGCATCTAGGGAATTTGGAAGAGCAGGATGCCAGCCAGAGGAGAAAGGAAGGGTGACATTTCCTAAAAATGCAGGGGTCAGAGCTGTGGCCAGAGCACAAGTCAACTCCTACAGTTGACCCAGCAGCCTGTACCACTGCCATCTCACCACGATCGGAGGCACACTAGCCTCTTCTCGTCCAAGGAGTGCAGTGCCAACCTCTCTGTCTTGCTGTCACCACTGGGCACAGGTGTGGATGTGGAGCAAGCATGTGGGTGAGGCCAAGTCTTCCATGTCCTTACCTCTTAAATGGGGTGAGGATACCTACCTCCCCAGGTGACTGCAGGGCTTAGAGAGAGGGTGTGGGGTGCAAGGCAATCAGGCTTGGTGAAAAGTGGTTCCAGAAGCTTTCAGCTCAACCAGGTATCTGCTTTCCTCCTCAGCAGACCTGCACTCTGTCATTGTCGACTTTCCAGGCTGTCTTGATCCCTATCTGTCTCCTGGCACTTGGAGAGAGTGTAAAGGTGAGGTCGAGATGCCATGGAGGTGTTATTGAGTCTTCAACCTCAGCCTGCAAAGACTAATGCAGAAAAGCAGTTTTGTCAGATCAGAGAACTATGGGGCATTTCCTCAGGCTCGTTGTCCCTGGGGCCCTCTCGTGATCAGAAGGATTCTTCGATTTCAAAAATCAAAGTCAAATCTCTGGCGAAACACCAAGGTAGAGCTGAACGTCTGTATCAGCAGATTTTTGCTTCCTGAACAACTGTTTCACTGGAAGAAATGCCAGTGGTCACTGAGGAAGCAAGAAGATACGAAGACCAGAAGGAATTCTGCCTCTGCTTGGGGTGTTGGCTGCACCTAGGGAACCATCTCCTGGACACAGGTGTGGAGAGAGACCAGGAGGGACTTTTCTCCAAGAGGATTACAAGATTTTGTTAATTAGTGCAAACCTGAGGAATACGCGTAAGAACGGATTCTAAGGATATGAGGTAAAGGAAGAAGGAGTAAAGAGATTTTGAATTTAAAGTGGTAGCTCCAGCAACCAGGAGTGGCTTAAAGAGACTGTTTGGATGGTTGAGTGAAAGCAGGACTCGGGGATTCTGCAACGTATTTTCCAAAATTTCCTCGGCATAATGGAAAAGGAAGGAATCGAGGGCCTGGCATGGCTGAGACGTTGGAGTGGATTTCTCATAAGCATCTGCACACCCACTTCTTGTCCCCAGGGCAAGTTCAGGGACACTTCCTGAATACTGTGTCAGCGAGGGGAGCATCAGTCTCCTTGAAGAGCTCTGGTGGCTGAATTCTGAAGGCTGGGCGTGGGGCACCCCGTCATTGAGGTGGGCACTCTGATTTCAGTGGGCATGAAAAGATGACTACGGGGCAAAGGCCAGAACACAAGCACTTAACTGTCAGGGACAAGGCAGGCACAGTTACATAATGAGCACCAAACGTTTCTTTTCGACATCTCCTTCCTGCTCTTCTGCCAACATTAGTTGTATAACGTTTCCCTTCGCCATCATTTTTCTTTGCTTTTGCCTCTGGTGCCTAAATGTTACGGAGCTTGTCTCGGCTATGACTCAAATGATGTCTTTACCTTGATCCTTATTTTCCTTTTCTGATCTTTGATATTGGAGAAAACCATTTCTAAGAGCACAGTGGTCCTACCAACACTGCATCCATCACCTGGCGTGATGGACCCTGAGCCCAAGGGCACCGCTTAGAATAGGGGCAGAGAATTCCGTGCGTCTAAAGAGCTGTGACAGAGCTGGCTTAGGCACTCTCCCCACCATGGGGTCTGGGCTTAGTGGTATTAACCACTTGTTGGTGCGCTACCAACTGCACTAAGAAAAGGATGATTGCTACAGATATATGGTAAACCAGAGGATTATTTTATTGCCTCTGTCAGCCAAGGAGGGGGAGTTCTGTTACCATCCCATTTTATAGAGAAGGGAATTGCCTTCCCGATAGGGTCAGGACCAAGAGTCTTGAGCTGAGAAGAGCTTTGCTGAGGATTTTCTTGTTTCTTTCCCTTTCTCTTCAGCCTCCCTTGAAAGTCCCTCTTTCTCCTAATCCTTCAGGCCTGCAGCTGTCACCTGAGCCTCCAAGAGTGAGGTGACAAAGGAATGCCATCATCTAGGTTGTGCACTTAGGGATTTTTCTAAAAAGTTGTGCCTTTTTTTTTTTCTTTCTTCTCTAGCAATGTGGAAAGGGAATGCAGAGTGGAGGTGGGAGCGGGAATGGTGTCATGAACACAGTCTGAGAGCGCCCCGGCCCTAAAACAGGAAACTCTTCATCCTCTTACCACCTATGCTTAAAAGGCCCATTAAAACACATCACCAGAAGCATCGCATCAAGTAGGAGCCAAGAGGCACTTGAGGGTGCTGTGATAATGTTAGCTGCACCGTGTCACTTTGTTAAAGAATATACAAGTGCCAGGGAGAACTCAGCATCAAGCACCCTGGCTGGCAGAGCTTCCTGCACCAGACCCAGGGTTTAGGAAGCTCCTCTGTGGGCCATGAAATGCAAGTGAATTCCAAGTTTGATTTTGCTGAGCCTAAAAGGACTTGCCCTGAAGTAAGGGTAACTGTGACAATGACTAATTTCTGGAAATTTCTTACAGAATGAGGGATGAAGATGGATATCCCATTTTGTATCCAGACAAGGACCAAGAGGTTGAGCAGAACCAACAGGTCAGTCGGTTTTTTCCATGCCAGCTGAGAGGGTTCGGAGTTAGCTGCAGCCATGGCCTTCAGCCAGGCACATGATGGCTTGTTTTGAGGCTCAAAAGTGTTTTAGCAACAGGAAAACAGACACAGTGAGGCAGATTGTAGACTGCTTTATAAGGCTATAGGATGGAGCCAGGTGAGGTGGGGCCTCAGCTCTGGGCATGGAGATGCATCTTAACATCTTGCTACTCTCTCCCTGCTCTTGAGGATCCACATCCTCAGAGGAAGGGTCCTGGATCTTCTGTGTGACTCAGAACATGGTCCTTGTCCACATTCAAATACCTACGATTACAGAAATGCTTTACTTTGAGCCAAGTGTCAGGGATATTTGTCTAACAATTCTGTATTCAATTATGTCAATAAATAATTGCACAAAGATCTTTTTAATACAGGGTTTCCAGGGAAGCTCCACGGACCCCTGGTATACCATCTTCTGCCTTGGTACATCTCACCTTCCTGTTCTTCCCATGTATATTTCTGAATAAGCCCCTACCTGGCGCCTCCATTTGCAGGAAAACTGCCCCCAACCACCAGGACCTGGAAGGTACTTTCAAAGTATAGGACTTGAGCCAGGATTCCAGAGGAATTGCCTAGCTTTAGATCTCCTTTAGGGGCCAGCTGAGGTGGATCTGTGAGCTGCTCCACATCAGTTTCTGTGCCTGGTCCCAGGGTCTAGAGAGGGCCACCCTCCAGGAAGCCACTGCTCCCAGCCCTCAGGAGCCCTGGTTAAGCACACAGAACAATTTGGACTTGTGAAGTGTCCTTTGAATTTGCTAGAGATTTCTCTAAAATAATGGTCAGGCAGGTATGAAGGTGAGCCTGAAGCGAGTCTTTGTAGGTGTGAGCATGTACATGCAATATCTCACAGCTCACAGCGGCGGATATGGGAGGCGGTGACTCATTGGTTCATTCATTCGAGAAACCTCTTCCCCCTTTCCTTTCCCCTGCTGTTTGTGGTGGTAGAGAGGGAACTCGTTCTGTTCCAGAGCAGGCTTCCTCTTGCCATTCTGGGAAACTACATTTCATTCAGGAGGATTCACCCTCTGAGGCTATATGAGTTGCTGCAATTTTTAAAAAGAGAATTTCTTGGGAAAAAATACTGGAGAGAAGACAATGTAATTTCTCATGATGGAGGCCTTAAGACCTTGCATGAGAAATGTCCCAGAGCTCTATAGCCAGGAATTGTGGGGAAGAAGCAGGACTTTTGAAAAGAAAAATTAGGTCTCTGCTGATCACCAGAAATGTCCCACCAGGCAGTTGAGGTCTCAATGTCAGTTAGGATTTTCAAACAGTGACTTCTTTTCTTTCAAGTGGAAAACTGCTTGGTCAAACTTCCCCGTTGCATATTTTGTCTGCCCAGAAAGCCTTTTCTGTTCTAGCAACAGAAAAGCCAGGAACCAAGGTAAGGGAGTATATTCACCTGCTCCAGAGTCTAGAGCTTTCTAGAGGGCCTCAGGCTGCCCAGAATATCTTTGCCCATGGTCCTGGCAGGACAGGTGAAGTTAGTAACTCTGTGAGTGCTGACCCCAAGGTCAGGGTGTTTAGAAGAGAATGGGGATGAGATTGTCTCGTTTACTTATTAATAGGTGTGTATCACATACCAGCTAGGGAAATATTCCTTCCACTGTCCGTGACTTAATCTTTGTGTTGCCAATGTCTCCCTGGGCTTGCAGGGGAGATGCGTTTTTTTTGTTGTTGTTGTTGTTTTGTTTTCAGAAGAAATCCCTTTCCAGAGGTAAATGCAGATCTGCCTCTCTTTGCACAGTGGGCATGTCCCTACAACAAAGTACCTCTCACATGTGACATTCAGGTGGCAGGAAACTTGCTTTTTTTTTTTTTTTTTTTTTTTTTCACCTGCATGCTCATGTTTATTGTGGTACTATGCACAATAGCTAAGACATGGAATCAGGCTACGTACACATCAACAGAAGAACTGATAAAGAGTATACAAAAAGAGTCTTTATGGCTTGGTCCCTGTGGAAAAATACAAGCCTGATGGTCCTTTCTGCAGTTATATTCCTTGAGTGATTTAAGCTTGAAATAACCAATATTCCAATTTAGCATTTTGGTTTGGTACTGGGGATTGAACCCAGGGGTACTTTACCACTGAGCTACATCCCCAATCCTTTTTATTTTTTTGAGACAAGGTCTCACTAAGTTACTAAGGCTGGCCTAGAAATTATAATCCTCTTGTCTCAGCCTCCTCAGTCACTGGGATTATAGGCATGTGCCACCATGTTTAGCCAGTTCAGCATATTTTGAGATGGTACAACCTTAACTCTTTAGGTAGCACATATCAAAATTTCCTTCTTTTTTAAGGCTGAATAGTATTTTATTGTGTGTATGCCACATTTTTTAATTCATTACATTGTTGAATTTTTAACAAATTATATATTATCTAAAAATAGGGTAAAAATCTTTTAAAAATTAAGACATTTTTCTTTTTGCTCTAAAATATTTAAATAGCATAGAATTATCTGCTCCTAAAAGTTGAAATAATCCATTCACTTGTGAAAATGGGCCTGGGCCTTTTAGAGATGAGACTTTTGACAGGCAAAATTTTTGAAAGAAAATCTATGAAGTGAAAAAACAATCATAATCCATCTAAAAGAGATAGGGACAAAAATTGGAGAACAACAAATCAGGAGGGAAAGAGTAAAGGTGACAATTTTCTCATCTCCTAGAGGGTAAATCAGAGATAACATTTTGCTATTGAAGTTGAAATATTGAGAATTACAGGCTTCTGCATGGTGCTTAACATCATAAAAATTTCCACTAGCAAAACTAAAAACAGATTGCCTATTCCCCCATTTAGAAGTTATTTTTTTAAAGAATAGAAAAGAAAACCCAGCCCTTGGAGCAAAAGATAGAACACCAAGGTAACAAAATGGATTATAAGCCTTGTGTGAGGGAGGGGGATTTAGGATGCACATTTTTCTCTAGAAGTTTTCATTTTTAGTTCGTTTTAAATTATTTTGCATATGGAAATAATGAGGTTGTGGACTATACCTACTTTCAGATGGTGTTGAACCCATGACACAAAGGAAAGACCAACGACTCCAATTTTAAATCAAATTAAAACAAGCTTATATTGTGGACATGGGAGAGCTAGCTGGCCAGGAGCTGTCTCACCCAAAACCAGACTAGAGAACAGCAGCCCAGCTCTCCAAGAAAAAGGTTTTATAGCACAAAAAGTTACAAAGTGGGGTGTCTTGGGAACTTACAGCTAACAGGATTCTGGAAAGCATAATACAAAGGCAGATAGCAGGTTAATGATCTACATGACTTAACATTTCAAGGTATGGAGTAAATTGAGATTCCAACAACAGAAGTTATGAGGGGTTGCTAAGGTTTTAGGGAGGGTTGTTATCTGGTCAAGGAAAGCCAGGCATGGGTGAGTTGAGAGCATGGGCAGGAATTCCAAACAAGATTAGCCCTCCAACTTCCTGGACTCACTCAAAATTGGCCTCCTTGATCTGACCTGACTAGATTTACCTATATATACTGTCTATCTAATTCTGGCTTCATTCCCCCCTTCTAATTTTAGCAACATTTTACTGCTGTAAGGAAAAGTGGTGATGATACTCTAGCTGCTTTGGAGCTGAGAGGGGGCAATGTGAGATGAGGCAAGCAGTTTGTGGTTCCCTTTTAGAAGTCAGGTTGGATCGAAGTCTGGTTGGGGAAGAACAGGTTGTAAACTCATTTGGAATGGGTGCTTCTATGAGAGAGAAACAACAATGACAACAACAACAAAATGCAACACATGAGTACTGAATAAACATTGCAACATCTGGAACATGTCAATGAATATCATGAAGATGATAGAAGTCAATAGTCTTTCAGGAGATATGAGGGCTGAAAACCTATCCCCATAATAGGGCCTTTATTTGGGAATGTAAATCTTTAACATCCTCAAAGTTATCAGGAATGTAAACACAACTTTAACTTTTAATGTCACAGAAGCCCATCCCCATAAGATATAGTTAAGCTACTTTATGTCATCTGATCTTGTAAATTTTTTTTACTGATATGACCTCTGTATCTAGTAGAGATCCCTTTATTCCTGTTACTTCAGGCTAGATAATCATGATAGCAAATAGCAATCTTACCTGTGTAGGTTAGAAAGATCTATAGGCCTTAAATTGACTAAAACTTTTGACTTGGCAGTTTCACTTGATCATTATTAGGCATTTCTTCCTAAGAGTCTTTCTTTTGTAGCCTCTAGTCTAACTTCTTTTGGGGGCTAACAAAAGGTGTATATATTAAGTTACATTTAACTATTATTATTTATCTTTTTAATATTTATTTTTTAGTTGTAGTTGGACACAATACCTTTATTTTATTTATTTATATGTGGTGCTGAGGATCAAACCCAGAGCCTTGCACGTGCTAGGTGAGTGCTCTACCACTGAGCCATAGCCCCAGCCCCTATTATTTATCTTTTAAAAGTCCAGGAATGGCTGTGTTTGGGCTTTAACTGTTTTTGCTAGGTGTCTAAGATGAAGCAGGTCAAACTGACTTTTGTTTCTATCTATTGTTAATAGTCAGCTGAGAGGAAACTTGCTTTTTAACCAAGTCCTGCGAGAACTCTCAAAGAAAAGTTCCTGTTCAGGGGATTTCATGTTGTTGGAGGCTTCTGGGTGTTGCGCTTCTTTGAAGTAAGATTTTCCTGCAGGTGGCTTGTGTCTTAAAATAGTAACAAACAACATTATTCAGGAAAAGCAAGGAGCCAACAACCCTGTTGGGAGCTCTTAATGCCTCAAGTCCTTGTCAGGGCTGATGAATGAGGAGGATTCTCACACCCCTGTGATCGCCCCCACTCCACAAACCTAGTACCAGGATGATTGCACTTAAAAACAAACAAACAAACAAAACAAAATACCCCGCCTTTAAGCATTTTTAAATTCTATGAAGAATTTTAAAAATATAGCATCTGAGAGCAATTGTATAAAAATGTCATGTTTAAATCCGTTTCATTATTCCACAAGAGGTATGCCTTCATTATCTTATTCTCCACTTTATTTATTTGGTCTTTCTGTGCCCTATCTCTTTTTCTGATATACTTAAGAAACACTTATTAATATATGGAAAAATGGAAATGTTTTCCAAAAAAATAAATAAATAAATAAATCCTTTTCAGCAGAGAAACACCAGCACATCCATCCCTTGGACAGACCATGGTGCTGAGCACATCTGTAAAACCACCAAAGAGACAGGACTTAGCCAACTTTGATTTGGCTAAAAAAAAGAATGAGGCGGAGAAGGGGGAACACAACTGAGCCACCTAATTCACATTGTGGAAAAGAGAAAAAGAATGGCAGACTCCCTCCCCAGTGCTCGGTAGTTCAAAGACAAAAGTGAATTTTTCTGATGGTGCATCAACCATTAAAAAAAAAAAAAAAAAAAAAAAAAGTGCTGCTTTGCTCCACATGGCGCCTGAGCAGCCGCCTCCATCCTCAATGCTTATTATCATCTTCTCCCACCCCTCCCCCCAGAAAGCAACACTCTGATACAGCAATCCATCACAGAGGAGCTATGCCTCCCCGCCTCCTCGCCTCCCTGAGATTAATTACAGGCAAGGGCCACGTGTCTGGCTTGGCGTGTGATTGATCCTGCAGGAGGAAATGCAAGGGATGCCAACGGGAAGCTAATGCTGCCTTTTATCCGGTAAGCAAAGTTCAGGGATGTTTGCATTTTTCGAGGTAAGCATGCCTCTCAAGACCCAGGATGGATAGACTGTCCTCTCAGCAGGAATTCTTGCCAAGGCAACACAGAGGTGGGCCTCAGTAGGCCCCACTGGGGCCACAGAGGCCAGACATTCAGAAGTGCTAATTTTGCAAATAGCCTGATTCCATCATGTTTTAATTAGCATGAAGTATTGCAATCTGATTCTGTTCAAGAGGTTGGCAAGTGAGAACTGGATTAAGATCAGTGCAATAGACTTGGGATATATATAGGAATTTTCTAATCACTGAAATGTGCTAGGTGCTGGAATTTCCTAATTTTTGCAGAAAAGGAATCTTCTCCCCCCCCCATACCCCTCCCCACAAACAACTTAGTGCAAGATTCATCAAAATAATGAAAAGGCAAATACTGTAGTGGCAAATACTGTAACTTGAAACAAACAAATGCTAAAGGAGCTCCACCCTCGTCTCAGATGCCCTCCAGAAGAAATGGCATCACACCGAAAATGTATTGTGTAGCCTACTGGCCTAGAGACAGGCATCTCTGGGCTCAAACAATAGCTCTGTACCCACCTTCTAGCTACAACCTGGGGTAAGCTGATTATCATTTCCAAGCCTCCATTTCCTTGTCCTGACACATCTGATACCATATAGATTTAATCTTCCGCACTCGAGGTTATCATAAAGATGTCCATGTGTTGGGACTGTTTCAAATCCACATATGCACACCATCATTTCATAACCACTCACAAGTGTTAGCAGGGTTCAGAGTAGAGTAACACAAAAGGGGGCAGGATGGAGCTGAGGCCATTTAAAGTAAGAGTCAAACCAGACTGAGCTACAGAGTTAACAACAATGAGCACCACTTCTTCTCCTGGGACTGTGTTGGAAGTGGGATCTCTACTGGCAGCCTTCCTTCCATTCTTGAACTCTTTCATCTCCATGAAGGCCACAGGGAGATCAAGAGGATGGAGGATTGGAGAGGGAGGACCTGGTACATTGCAAGGAAACCAGGCCCACAATAGCCATTATTTATGGGATACTTACTGATAGAAACAGACCAGGTACTCACATGAACCTTTTCTATTAATCTGCACAGAAACCTCCCTGAATATAGCACCAGGTCCCCCATTTGTAATTCAAGGATCATAAGAATCACAAAGGCTAAAAAACATCCTCAAAGTCACATAGCAGCAGAATTCAGTCTCTGGGGATATCATTGAAGATCCTGGGCTTATCCACCCTGAAATGCTTCCTCACACCCATCACTGGCCAGGGTAATGCAGAGATCAGTGGCAAGTAGGGAGACCAGAGAGGGTCCTTGGAGCCAAGCAGGAGACTGCAATTCACATCTGAAGACCCTAAAAGATAAACCCATGTGCTCTGCATATATACTACAGGAAGCTGCAATTGGCAGTGTTTTGACAGATTTCCCAATCTGTGTAAATATGAACCTGCTTTTACCTCATGCATGCTATGTGCCTGCCAGCACTGTTCTGACTAGCTGGTATATACTAATAACACTGAGTCCTTGCAGCAATCCTGTGTCGAAGGTACTGTGGTTATGCTCATGTTACAGATGAGCAAACTGAGGTCGGGGACATAGAGCAATGTGCTTGAAGTCATAGAAAGTAGTCCCTCTGGGATTGGAAGAGATTTGGGAAAATCTGGCTACAAGGTCCACCCTTACCCACACTGGGCTGTGGGCTAGGGAGCTGTGAGGCCTGGAGGCGTTCCACCCCAGTGGATGTATCACAAGGTGATACCTTGTGACACAAGGTGCAGGAAGGTGGCACCTTTAACAATTCATGTTAATGATTCCACTGAACCTTAAAACAGATGCCAGCAAAGGTAACAGGCAATTGCATGCCCTCCATTCAGCCATCCTCAAGCCCTTCTGGTGCACAGAGCCTTGGCTGGGGCTTCCTATTTAACCCCTCTTGGTTAGCATATATGTAGCTGATGGCTAGGTGGGGCTGCAAGAAAGAGTTGGGGGGCCCTCTGAGCACCTTGACATCCTTGTCTGAAAGACATGGGTATTGGCAGGTGTCTGAACACTGGGATTGACTGTCAGATCATTCCATGGAAACCATATTAATTTGAAAAGGGAGGAGTGGGTGCTAGAGTAAGAGAAAGATCTTGGCAAAAACCTGATAGGCGCTTTTCCACCATTGGGTTGACCAGACAAGGCCACAAAGCTGATTCGACAGGATTAGCAAAAATTGCTTTGTTAGACATAGGCGCAGCGTGACATGTGCTACAGCAAAGGCTTTTGGCAGGATTAACCTGCCAAGGATAAAGATGTAGCAGACAAGGGGCTGAATTAATGGACTGGCATGACCGAAGCGGGGAAATCTATTTGCATGCGGTATTAACTGTGCTAATAAACTCTGAACTGGGCTGGGCAGCCTCTTTGAACCAGGGATTTTTATTTCAAAGCCCACCTGGAAAGCTACTGCCAAGACGGGCTAAAGCAAGCAGGCTCTACAATTTGCCTTCTGGTTTCATTTTTGCCATCATCTTAAAGACATGCCGTCTTCAATGCCTGTCCCAGCATGCATGCCTTACTGACCATGCAGAATGATCCTGATGCCTCAAAACTTGGGTGCCAAAAATATCCTAGTTACAGGGTTAGTGCCTTTGAAATAAGCAATGAAGAAACATAGGTACAGCACACTCCAGGAAATACCTAATCAGAGTGGGCTGTTTTTGTATGTTCTGATTCCCTATAAGTCAGAATGGGAGTAGGGTAGGTAAGCAAGATATCCAGGATAGTGTCACAGGCCTGCAATCCCAGCAGCTTTTGAGGCTGAGGCAGGAGGATTGCAAGTTCAAAGCCAGTCTCAGTAACTTGGCAAGGCCCTAAGCAACTTAGCAAAACCTTGTCCCAAAATAAAATATGAAAAGGAGCTGTTGATGTGGCTCAGTGGTTCAGCACCCCCAGTTCAATCCCTGGTAACCTGCCCCGCCCCAACCAAAAAAAAAAAAAAAAAAACCCACAAGATACCTAGGATGGAAAATCCCAGGAGGCACTCATTGTCTGGCTCAGAAGAAATGGAAATCAAGGTCAGCACCTGGGAGAAAGGGCGTTCTTTCCTCACTCTCCTCTTCCCCCTGACCCCACCCTGCCACAGGTTACCGTGGGAACAGTGTAAGCTCCACCCATTCAAAAACAAGAGTGCATTTAAATACACTTAACACAGACAGGGACTGCACACAGTGTTGGGAGATGGTCTCAGGAAGCATTCTAGAGATAGGAGTTGAGCCGATAAAAATCGTGTTACCTCTCGGGTTACTGCTGGGGGCAAGTGGAGACCTCTGCAAGCCCAAGTAGAGCATCACTCAGGTTATTCCAGCGGAGGGGCTGGAGAGCCCAGCGTTCATCCAGCAACTCCCTGATGGTCGCTGATGTTAACTCCCTGCAGTGTCGACTAGACATACCCGCAAGGAAGTGGCTGAGTGGAGAATCACACCCTGTACACACAAACAGTGGTGCTGGGCATTTACAGTGCCCGCTATGTAGGCACGATCTAATTTTCCTCTGAACACCTTGAGGCTACATCAGACTCTCATTGTGCTGAGGCTCCTTAGGAATGTTGGTTTTTAACAGAGTCTTGGATCCTATGTCTAGTTTATCAGAATCCCTGGAGTGAGGGATGGATTCCTACACTTCACTCCCAAATAGGCTAAATCAGGATCTTGGTGTTGGGGTAGAGCCCCAAATCCCCCTGCCCCACCCCACAGCCCTCCTGAGCCAGTCTGATTGGTGTTTAACATCTGCCACTAAATCTGTTGACCTGAGATCAACCTGGAGGTGGTGGATAAGGAAACACCTCCCAACTTTCTGTCACAGACATCATTCCCCCCCCCCCGCCCAGCACTAACAAGCAGAAAAGTATTTCCCCAATTTGAAACCTCTGGTGTTATAAAGCCTAGATACATGCAAGGATATTGCCTGTACCAAGTGATCCTTGTTTGGTGTCAAAAAAATAAAAAAGAAAAAGAAAAAAACAGAATGAGCTGGATTGACCCTATAAAACTCCTATCAAATAAGGACATAAGCAAGTCCAAGTGGAAAATAAAGAAGTAAAGGCTTTAATTACAATTGATGAATAATTCCAGAATATTAGGTGTCTTGCATTCTCTTAAAATGCTCCTGGGGTACCTGCAGGTCCTTAAAGAGGCAACAGAAAAAAGGCCCTGAGGAGGGAGGGGGCCAGGGTGTGTTCCAGCAGAGCCACTCCCTTTGGGCTGTATGATACAGGGCCTGCAGGGTAAGTGGGGGCTGGGGTCTAGCCCAGGCTCCACTGGGCAGGTGGCACATCCTGTCAAGGGGCACCTCTTGAGCTGACAGAAGGCGCTGTTCGCAGGAAGGGCCTGGCTTCTCACATTGCAGAAGGCACCATATGGTCCAGCCCTGTGCTTCAAGATATGAAAGAAAGAGTGGAGCTGGCATCCAAGAGGAGGGGGTGGCAGTGGGTGGGCAGGAGGGCTGGACCACCAGGGGCACGTGGGTTTATACAGGGTGTTCAAATTTTATTCCAGAATGGTGGGAAGCAAGAGATTGGAAGCAGGAGAGTGATGTGATCCGATTCATGTGTCGAAAGGGTCGCCCAGGCTGCTGTGCAAAGAATGAATCAGAGGGACAAGTTCAATCCTTATGCCACCATCCAGGCTAGAGGTGGAGGGAGAGCTCTGGGCTGGGGGTATGGAGCGGCCACAGAGATGAAGAAATGCACTAAAGATGCAAATAATTGGACTTCCCAGACACTTTAGTGATTCATAGGGGACACTAAAAACAAATTTTTACCATCATGGTGCCCACACACCCCCCCACCTTGCAAGACTTTACTCCGTGAGTGAGCTGAAGGCTCCTGTGCTCCAGGTGCTGTGTGGGTGCCGACTTGCCAGGTGACTCCCTGAGGGCCTCATCCTCAGAGTCACCCTCTACCAAGACACACAGAAGAGTTAACAGTAATGGAAGCATACAAAAAGTGCAAGTCACGGAAGCCAGGCACTTGGCTGAGCAAAGGACAAGGAAGGCCACCCACAGCTGGCCCCAGAGCCCAGACTGAAGCAGCAGGAGTTTTCTACTTAGAAAGGGACATGCAACATTGCAGTTGAATGTAGATCCAGAGAAGCATGTGTGTGTGCGCTCTACTGCATTGCACAGTCTGGGATAGACAGAAAAGAAGCTGGAGGTAAAGGAAGGGGCTGTGGAATCCAGGACTCCATCCTGGGAATGATGGGCAATCTTAGGGAGGTTAGGCCAGATCAGGCTGAGCCTGTGGAAGAGTTGATCCAATTCCTGTGGATCAGAGTGGGTTAGCCTAGGTTAGGGAGATGAATTAGGAAGATCTGTGTACACACTAGCACTGTATATCCCTAAAATGCATGGTACCATCTTGATTCTCCTGATGGATTCATCCGAACACTCAGAAAAGAGTAAATGAGCCACAGGGATCTTGGTTTAAATCTTGGTTTAAATGCTTGATGAATTCCCAGCCAGTATTCATCAAGCATCTCCCAGGTGGCCAGTGCTGGAGATCCACTGGTGAGGTTAGGAGACCACTCATTCCATGATAAGTGCTGTGAAGGAAGAGTGCTGGATGCCCCAAGAACACATTACAGAGAAGTCAGAGCTAGTTGGCAGGTTGGAAATCCAGAAAGTGACTATGGAGCTGAATGAAATCTGAAGAAGTTGTATCCAACTATGCAACACGAACATGCCAGGTGGAGGAAGCGGCTTGTGTAAAAGCCCCCAGGGCAGGAGGGAAATTAAAGTACAGAGAGCAAGAACAGCGAGGGATGAGGGGGAAAAAAAAAGGTGGGGCCACACCTGAGCCTTGCAGGTACCTTCTTGCAAGCATTTTAAGTCAAAACATGATAATCGTTTGTTACTTTGAGATGATCAATTCTTTATCATCTGTCTCTGACCCACTAGGCACTGGTGGGTCCTAGATAGAACCAAGAAGTGGAGCTGGATGCAGACAGGAAGCTGGGGTCATGAGCAGAACTGACAATTCCCGAGTCACCTTTGCCCTTCAGTTGCAGAGGTGGGATAGTGCCGGTACATGGGCTGATGGCAGTTTACTTTCTCAGACTTGTGCAGGTCCCACCCAGTACCAATATACCTTCCCATGCACATTCTTGAACAGAAGAGCACATCGACTTTGCTGAAGGCTCTAGCCATAAGCAGTGTCAAGTCACAGTCCCCTTGCTTATTTTATAAAAGACCTAATCCCACTATCTGCAGCTTCCTTATTCTCAGAGTAAGTGGTTTTTGGTCCTCAAGACAGTCCACAGAAATTTTAGTCCCATAAGAAAAAAAATTCCAGGTCTCTCTCTACCTGATGGTTGGAAAGCCAGCCATATTAACTTGATCAGCACCAACACCATCAAATATGCACACTTATTGAGCACTTTCTGTGTGCCAGGTTTTCTGATCTTATCACATTTTTTCAGATACTGAAATGGAGGCCCAGAAAGGTTCAGTAACACAGGCACAAAGGGACAGTCACAATGCAGCCCAGACCCACTTGCTTCTAAAATCCTGGTGTTCAACCAGGGTGCCACACAGCAACCCATTCCCCATACTGGATGTCCAGTAAGCAGGCTCCGAGATGGAAGAACTGGGGGTGTGGGGCCTAGAGACCACCTGCTCCAGGGCCCTCCCTCATCCAGTGAGCAATCTAAATGGGACGAGGTACCCAGATTTGCTGTGTCCACCCAGGGAAGGTGGCAGCCAAGCTAGAGCTGGAACCCTCTCTACTCTGGTTCCTCCTGCTGTTCCTTGACCCCACTGGTTCTTTCATGCCTCCAGATTTCCTGCTCCTAACAGAGTGGACACAGTGACACAGTATGACCTTCACAGAGTTCAGGCATCAACACCTAGCCCCAGTACCAACATTCCTTCTGCCCTGGCACACAGAGAGCCACACGCCTGGTTCCATGTCCTTCTTGGGAGTCTGGGATGCACAACTCACATTTGGTATAAATCCTCAGCTTGGCAGGTCTATGGATCACAGAGACCCCAGTGTAGCAATTATAGCCTAAGACCCCAGCAGGAATTGTAGACAGTAAAATCCAGATATTTCTGGACTCCAAGGCCTCAGTGGTTTATGGGGCATGGTGTTAAGTCATGACTGATGAATTACTCAAAGTTTCTGCTTCCCCCAACTCTGGCAAGAACTTTGGCAGAACTTCTGTGCCACATCCAATACCAGGAACTTGCCAAGTCTGTGTCCTTAAAATGAAGCGGGTTCCAAGATAGATGGCAGGAAGTGGAAAATGTGATTTTTCTTGATTGGGTAACTAAGAACCACGCAGCAGGCAGGAGCCATTTGAGACCAAAGAGCTGTTCATTTAAAGTGTTTATTGACACCTGGAAATAGGCATTTAAATGCTGTTTTCACGTCAGTTTACACTACATAATTTCATAATGGTGATGAAATCCAGGCAGACACCAAAAGGAGAGTTCCAAAGCCATTTTTTTTTTCTGCTGGATTTCCTTAGCAGAAACACTCAATATCCCAGATGGGCTAAAGCTGGGGAAAGGATGAGCCCAGCAGGTCACTTGCTAACAGAAAGGCAAGGCACCCCCGGGGGGCTCCTTATTTGGTTGGCCACCTGGTTGCTTTCCAGCTAGCCTGTTTTTGTTGGTTTGACTGCTCCAAATCCTCAGTGATCACTCTTATTTTGTGTTTGGAATGTGTTCCCCAATCAGTTGAGGACTGGGTGGGAAGATTGTTCTCTCCATCCTTGAATGATTCCATTTTGACCTCCTCGATTCTTCCCAGAAGACAGGGGGCAGGCTCTGAGTTCAGCTGTCAAGGTCTGGGACCTTGACAAGCATATGAATCAAGACAGCTGTGGTCCTAGTGAAGATATTACTTAGAATACAAAGTGAGAACCATCTCCAGTTATCTACGTTTGGCCAGAGAATAATGGAAATCCCTGCATTCTTCCCCAACACCAGTGGGGAAAACAGCTTTACCAATGGACCTTAAAAATTACTGGTAATCACTGTACCTTGTGGGGCAGAGACACTCAGGCTGTGAAGGGTTATATTTTCCTCTGAGGGTTTGTTGAAGGCAGATTCTCTACCCAGAGAAACACTAATGCATTGGGTAAGTTTGTATCCAAGGTGCAGGATCCCCTCGGGATGGGGAAGCGGGCAAAAGATATAAGAAAGAAAAGTCTCTCAGATGGGACATAAGAGAAAGAGAGATGGATGATGGAGACTTTTTGCATCCCAATCCTAACCCTGCTGCTCTCTCTCCTCTCTCAGCAACAGCACAGCAGAGATGATCCTGTGCCCTTCAGCCACCCCAGGATGTCCCAGCATGGTGCGGTGGGGCAGCTGGTGTTGTGAATCAGGCCGTTGCCAATCAGAGAACGGCTACTTCACAACACCAGGGTCACACCCCACCACAGG
The DNA here is from genome assembly GCF_045843805.1 of Urocitellus parryii. NCBI lineage: Eukaryota > Metazoa > Chordata > Mammalia > Rodentia > Sciuridae > Urocitellus > Urocitellus parryii. The sequence goes on from NC_135533.1 coordinate 199,678,686, forward strand.
CAGCTCTGCACCAGAATCAACAAGCGTCCACCACGTCCACCACGAGGCAGCCAAGCCCTTCACAGAAGGTCATCCCAGGACACCTCCTCCCAGCTCCAGAACCCAGGCCTGCAGCTCTCTACTTCCTGTCCTGCTGTTGTGGCTGCACCACAAACACTAGTGTCCTGTGGCTGCTATTTATCTGAACATGAATAACTCCACTTTTAAAAGAAAAATCCAATCCCGGCAGGATTAACTTTCTATGGAGACACTGGTGCTACCAGACTTCCCACAGGGAAAATGATGTTGGGGGCCATCAGAAGGGTTAAGCACCACCAATCAACATTTCCTCATAAGTGCAGGAGACACAGGTGTTGAGGAGCTGAGACCTTTGCCTTGATCTTTAAGGATAGTACCTTGGAACGGAGCAAAGTAGAGAGAGGCGAGGACCTAATTATAGGATGCTAGCCTCAGGGAACAGTTCCAGAGAGATGGAATTCTTTAGAGCCACACATGCGGGGACCATGTCTGTTTTCTAGAGGGACCCAGGTTCTCTGAAGAGTGAACTCCTTTCCAGGAGGAGAGCCCCACAGCTCTCCAGCAGGCACATGGCCCAAAGACACGAATGTCAGACAACAGCCAAACACAAGACGTACCTGAACTGACAGGTGGGCTTTCTTTCCTCAGGTCCTGATAGTCGGGGACCTCAAAAAGTTGGAAATCTAACTGGGGTCTCCAGAGCTTGAGTGTTTTTATGCCTAGTAGATCTCACATGAGATGCCACTATTTTTGAGACTTCAGGCAGAATTCCCAAGATGGGGTGGTGAGGTTGCCCAGCATTCTTTGTGAAGCACTAGGGAAAAGGAAGATGACCATCTCTTTGGCTTTGCATAGACGAGAGATCCAGACCCACTCTGATCCAGCTTTACACTGTGCATTATTTGTACAAGGCTTTGCTGGTGTCCCATTGAAAGCCAAAGAGACGGACAAAAATCAAGCCCTGCACAAACCTTGCACAACATCGAGGTTCCACAAACAGAGCCTGGGTTAATCAGTGCCACCTTGACCTCGGTCACCTTAGAGCCTGGGAGGTAAATCTCCTGCTCCTGAGAAGTTCTGTCTCTTACCCCATCCCCAGAGCACCAAGAGCATCCCTGAAATTTGTAATAAATTGTGTTTACCTCTCAGAATAAAAGTCCAAGATTTTAGAGAGGTCCCTCCTGCTATCTCCTTAGAACATACAAACTACGTTTCTAAGAATTCATCCACCACTGACTCCATGACCACCAATAGAGTCCAAGCTAGCATCACTCACAAAGTGGCCTTTGGAGACAGCTGCCACATGTGGGACAAGCAGAATTCCTGGCTTCATCGCCCACTGCTATGTCACAGTCTCCAATGGGACAGTGACCCAGGCCAGTAACTACACATGAACAAGCCCTCTAAGGGATTCTTCAGGAAGTCTTTTTGGCCTCCCCACATCCATTCAGCATGATCTTCTTAAAACCTGCCTCCAAATCATGCAGACTCTATCTTGACCTTGAGGAAGCTGCCTGCAAAAAGTTGGCCTCAACCTCAGGCGACCCATGATTGGCAGGGTCTCCCTCGTGTGCTCCCCATCCCCTCTTTTGATGCATCTTGTTCCCTCCACAAAACCCTTCCTCCTCTGCCCCTGTCCCAAGGCCTTTTCCAGGATGCCCTCCGTCTCCACTATCCTCCCATGATCGATGCCAGTCTGTCCTCTGCCCCTGTCCCAAGGCCTTTTCCAGGATGCCCTCCGTCTCCACTATCCTCCCATGATCGATGCCAGTCTGTCCTCTAGATTTCAGAGAGAGCTGACTCCACTCTCTTCTGACAACCCAGGTCAGGTAGCCGCTGTTCACCGCACTCTGCAAGCTGAATTCTGGCCTTGCAGAGCATTCATCTCAGTCTGACATTCTGCATTCATTAGCAGGACCCTGCTGCATGTGTCTTTCCCTTTGGCCAGAAACTCCTTGAAGGCGGTGACATTCGCCTCCACTCACCACTGCAGCTGCACCCCAGCCCCTTGTCTGTGTGTGCATGGAGCAGTCACTCTGCAACAGAATGTCCTCTCAATGAATGAATGAATGCACACAGCCCGAGCCCTGAGTGTCCTTCAAGGCTCTCGTTCTTCGGAAGCCCCGGGTCTTTGTCTTCTTTCAGCAGCATAACAGCAGCAGGCACTGCTGAGGAGACACAGGGTGCCAGGCGCTGCCCAGAGCGCTGTGTACTGCCAGCCATTGACTTGGGGCCCAGTTCCTCCTGACAGGCAGGCCCTGGAACCACCCCAGCAGGTAAGTGCCAAAGCCATGCCATCATCCCGTTGGTAATTGACGACACTGCTATTTAAACTCAGGCCCCACAATCTGTCCAGAGCCTCTGCTCCATGCTACTAAGGAGCCAAGATGACAAAGCTGAACAGGGAAGCCCCTGGGGCTTGCTTCCAGGGACCCAGCGAAGCCCTCTCCATTCTCAGAGGCTTCCACTCTGATTTCCTAAACTAGGCAGTGTTCTCCCCCTTCATGCATCTGTAAAAGGTTAGATTCTAACCTTGTTTCAAGCACTTCGTAATAGAACCTGATTAAAAACCTCATAAAATATAAAACGGGGTCATGTCCAGAGAGAGAATGAGGGAACTGTTTCAGATCCACAGGAAGCTCTATTTAATTTTGGTGTCAAGCTGGTGAATTCTTCCGAGGTTTGCACAGTGACCTTCAGTGACCTACAAAGACGGATGTGCATTCCCCAGAACTGTTTTGGGAAGCACAACCCTAGGGCTCCCTTCCCAGTTTTTGACTTCAGCCGAAGCCCCAGCCCTGGGCCATATACCTTTGCCCACAGTGTGGCTTCTTTTCCAAAAATGCATCCTACTTGAGAACAGCCTCCCAAGAACATTCTGGACCTTCTATTTAGGTAGATTTGAAGCCCTCCATAAGAACCAAGAGTGTCCCGCTCCTTTTTTCTGGAACCTTGCTCTAACAGGTTCTACCATCTGAAGCCCTAAGTTTAAAATCTCTGCATTGTAACTTCCATTGGGTCCTACAGCTGTAGCTAGCCATATTTCAAACCATAGAATTCTCTGAGGAGGCCCAGCGCAGACAACCAAAAGCTTTGGATATAGGGGGCTTGTCAGACACACACTTTACAAACTGGTCATCGTCCGCTGACCCCGGTTAGCACATCAGGTGAAAGCTGGGTTTAAAAGGAACTTACTTAATATCGAATATCAAATAAACAGCAGTGGTTCTTAGAATGTGGTCCTGGGGCCTATGGCAGCACCAGTATCCCTGAGAACTTGTTAGTAATGCAAATAGAAATTCCTCTGGTGAAGCTCAGCAGTCTGTGTTAACCAGCACCCCAGGGGTTCTGAAGTGCACACAAGTTTGAGAACCACAAAAAAAAAAAAAAAAAAAAAAGGAGTGAGAGATGGAAATAGAAAAGAATCTCTAGTACCAAATGATAAAAGGGCATGGTATTGAAATTTCCATTCCTATCAGCAGTAGCCAGTGAAACATTTAGGGCATTTACTGAGTGTTTGAATAATAATTTTTAAAACCCATTTTTCAGATCTTAAAAGTAAATCTCCAGGTGTTCTAGGCTGTGGAAACCTGACCCTTCCCATCTTCACACTAAACATGCCCAGGAACAAGCTTTTATCCCTCGCCACAGGGAGGACAGAAGGTAAGAGGTTTTCTACCGATACAAAGTCTTAGGAATTCAATAAATTATGAAAAAAATCTAACAATTTATATTTCTCTATTCTTAATTCACAATAATCCCATTTTAAGAAAGGCAGCAAAGAATTCTGGTAACTTGCCCTGGGGATGGAAGTATCTACTTGCTGGGGCAGAGATTGGAGCCCCATGGGGTGCAGAAAAGCAGGCAAGCCCAGCTCAAAGCACCTGTGTCTGTCCCAGCCCTGAGAAGCCATTTATGGATGGTACCTAATGACAATCCTGAGCCTAACACAACATCATGAAGCTGACACAGGACAATGATTCCATTTAAACTTTTTTGTTGTTCTTTTACCTTTTGGTGGTATCCCTTTTTGGCTTGTTTTACGGATAATCACTGCTAACATTTGCCCTCTTTCCATGGGGTGGTCTCCTGTGTTCCTTGTACAATAGCCAAAAATCTTTTCAACTACAAGTAACTATCTTGGTAGGTACCGACTAGAGGCAAGTGGGGTTTTTTTGTTGTTGTTTTGTTTTTTTAAGAAAAATATAGTAATTTGAGGATTTGAGGCAAGAGTTCCTCCCTATGCCATTTTACCTACCATAGTGAGACCCTCAGGGAAGCTGTGCGTCCTCTCCCCAGGAAAACCGCATATGACTGGGGGGTCTCAAGGGCAGAGTTGAAATCAAAAGTTTTCACCTTGACATTGATTGGGGGCACATTTTAAAGCAGGGACAAAAATGTTCCACTATTCCCTCAAAGCCCTAATTTTTTTGGGGGGATGGGGAACGCGAGCTATAGGGATTGAATTCATTGAGCCACACCCCCAGCCCTATTTTGTATTTTATTTAGAAACAGCATCTCACAGAGTTGCTTAGTGCCTTGCCGTTGCTGAGGCTGGCTTTGAACTCACTATCTTCTTGCCTCAGCCTCCTGAGCCACTGGGATTACAGAAGTGCACCACTGTGCCCGGCCCTCAAAGCCCTAAATATCCTCAGAAGGAGCTTCACACAGACCAGAGAGAGAATTCAAAATTGATATTTTCAAAGGCAATAGCAGGGGCTGGGGTTGTAGCTCAGTAGAAGAGCACTTGCCTAGTGTGTGTGTGAGGCACTGGGTTCAATTCTCAGCATCATATATAAATAAATAAAAGCCCATCAACAACTAAAAACTATAAATAAATAAAAGGCAATAGCCCTCCTCCCTCCAGAAAATGTTTTAACGGAGAAATAGACCAAAATGAACAAGCAGGAAAACCAAATTTCTGACATGCTTTCTAGAGACTTGATCCACAGCTTCCTGTTTCCAGCAGGGGACACGGGGCCAAGACGAGGGAGACCCAAATCTGAAGCCCACAGAGGATGAAGCTTGGGAGCAGCCTCAGGTTCTGGGCACCTGGTGGCAGGCTTAACTGTCATGGTTGTAGATGAGTGGTCCCAGGCAAGAGCCACTGAGGCAAGCAAAGGTGCTACTGTCAAGGCTGTGACGGACACCAGTGGCAATGCCCACTGCTGGGTCATTGCAACTCCACCTTTCAGCTGTGGATCAGGAAGGTTAAGGAACCTGCCCTAGGACACACAACCTTGCCCTGTATTTCTGTGCTCCAGGACAAAGAGCATTCCCTTGCTAGCATTAGCCCTGAGCCATGCACTTCGCCTGTGCCATCTCACATAGACCCAATCAGCCCTGGGAAGGAAAGCAAGCAGGATTATCCTTCCCATGTTTCAGGTGAGGAACAGACTCAGGTGTGAAACTCCCTCAAGGTCTCGCCAACTGTATATTGTCAGGGCTGTTCATCCTCCACCCTCCTTTCTGAGCAGCTCTTCTGCCATCTAACGAGAGATTCTGTAGAAATGACCAGCTTCTACCTGCCTCCACCTTGAAACACTGGAGCTAGGGGAGAAAACAATGGCAGTGGAGAAGATTAAGCACTGGCTTCCTGATGTGGACCTCGGGTCCTTCCCTATGCCTGCCTCCACTGGAGGCTGCAGTGCGGGCAAGGCTGGCTTCAAAGGCTGAGCTCAGTTAGTGCTGTCAGCCCGTTGCTGGGTCTGGTACCCTGCATGTTTAGAGGCACAGAATGATAAGCAACAGCACTGTTGAAGAACCACACTTTAAAGATTACAGACACAAAGGATGGATTGTGAAAGTCCTCTATAATCCTACCCCTGAGGGAACCTCTAGCCTTTATTTTTAATTTGGATATTTCTCGTGATTACAAAAGTCATGCACATTTAAAGACCCATCAGATCAAACTCAAATGACAGCCTCCTTGCTCAGTTACCTTGGTGGGCAAAGCCTCCTGAGTCCATATCCATCAGTGCAACTCGCTGCATGGGTTACCAGGTCTCCTGCAGTTGACCACCTTGATTTTTTTTTTTTTTTTTTTTTTTTTAACTCTGAGAGCTAACAGACTGGGCAAGGGCTGTCCTGAAATCCTTTTGAAACATAAGTCAGGTCCTGGGGCTCTGATCTCCACAGGCCACATCCACCCAGGATTCACCGCAGCCCTGCTGGCCCTCCTGCTGTTCCTCAGAAGACCTGCCTCTGAGGCTCACTGTCCCCTGCGGAGGCTTCTCTTCCCCCAGGTATCGACTCCATGCCCTCTGTCCCTCCTTCGAACCTTAGGAGAGTTTCCTCTTGGTGGAAGCCACTTTCCTCTCCCCATTGAATGTGTGCCACCATCTACATGTCACCTCCCCTCCTTGCCCTGCTCCTCCTTCCTCCCTGGCAGGCATCTCCCTGACACCCCCACATAAGCTGCTTGTGATCTTCCCTCCTCCCATTAGACCTTAGCGGCCCAAGGGCAGGGAGATTGGCTCCTTTGTTCATTGATGTGCTCTGAAGCACGCAGAGCCACCCTTGGCACACAGTAGGTATCCAACATGTATGATCTGAATGAATGAACATGGGACCCTTTCTGCCAAGGCTGGGAAGGAAACAGGCCCCTGTGTCTGCCCTGTTCCCATCGATGGCTCCTCTTGGCGCTGTCTCATGTCAATCTAATCTCTGCAAAGCTGGGAGTCCAGTGCACACAGTTCTCCCATTTTACCAGTGTGCGCAGTCTAGCCCACAGGGGAGGGCTCTTTTTGTCAAACGAAAGACTGCTTTCCATCGAGCACTGTGACCCAGAGGCTGTCACACACAAGCCCAGGAATTTTGGATACATCTTGCTGAGTTAAAGACACAGGGGAGAGCTCCCAGGCTGCATTCCCTGAACCCCAGAGCCAGTTGGGCTCCCCCATTACATTCTCACGTGGCACCATGTACTTCAAAACCGCACAACCATCAAGATGCAAAGGAATAACTGTGGTGTTTCAACATCCCTCTTCTCCACCAAGACAGGAGCCCAAGGTATGGGGCTCTGGCTCTTTTTCCTCCCTAGTGCAATGTCCTGCACAGAGTTAAGAGTCCTAAAGGCCAGCTGGCTGTCTCATGCAGTCCCTGATCAGTTTGGAACACAGGACTCTTACCTTATTCCCTTTGTCAGAAAAGACATGTAGTGTTCCTCTCCTTCAAGAGCCAAACAAATTCAGACCAGTGACAAATTGAAGGCACAGCCAGCTTGGGGGAAAAGTGCCTGGATGAGAAGGCCCTCGTTTCTCCTTGAGGTAGTGTGGAATGGCTTGGGGACAGGGGAAAGGCACTGATTCAGGGCCTAAAGGAAAAACTTTAGCTCTGTTGCTTGTAGCCAAAAGCATTCATAACCCAAATTAATATATCAGAATTATCACCCACTGCAAGAACCTGGCTGTAGGGAGGTGTTGAAATAATCAAGGATGCCATCAAAAGCCTGGACACTACCCTTCTGTTCTACCACCCTTGCACCTCATGGTCACAAGAGGGCTGCTGACATTCAAGTCAATACTTCCGCATTCCAGGAGGGAGAAAAGGAAGGTGCAAGAACCCCAGGGAACTGGGAAAGATTCTAGTGCAGAAGGTGGAAATTTTTAGGCAGCAAGAAAGGATTAGCAATCACTGAAGAGCCCACCGACCAGCAACATCTGCCAAATGAGGTAGATTATTTTCTAATGTAACACCTGTTTCTATGGGATTTCTTATTACAAAAGCAATGATTTGCAGTGTGACTTCACAAAATAAAAATATAAAATCTCTACAATCCCATCACACTGAAGTAACCACTTTTCCCCGGGTATCCTGTAAGCTCTTTGTATTTTTTAACACGGAGAGAATCAGACTGTGGGTTGCTCTGTAATTAGTTTTCTGATATTGTTTAAAAAAAAATGATTTCCAAGTCACTAAATGTTCTTTGCAGAATCACGTTTTAGGACCGCATGTTCCCCTGAATAAGGTACCATGATTTGTTTATTCAGTCCCTTGGTGTTAGGCATTTTGATGTTTACAGAAGTAAAATGTGAGAAGACAACGATAGCAACTCACCTCCTAGCTCAACCTTGACCCAGCAATTCCCTTCTGGGAATGTACCATAAGAGAAGAATCCTAGATGTGCACATTCTTTAGAACTTTTGAAATATTTTATCAAATTGCTCTCCTAAAAGATGGATTATATGTTAGAACAGTCCTAACAGGTAATACCCATCCCACCCCCCCGAGTTTTCACCAATATAAAAAACGGGACAAATTAAAAAAAAAATTTAAAAAATTCTACTGTCATGTATAATTAGAACAAATAAAAACAATTAAAAATACACAGGGGGAACAGGTCTAGGTACTGGTAGCCTAACCCACTCCCTTATTTCCCAGATTGAGGGAACAGAGGAAGCACTTACAAAAGGCCCACAACAAGGTCAGGAGACCATGGGGGCGAGATGTCCAGAAGGCCATTCGTCTGGGCAGTCCCCAGGTGTGGGAGTCATCCTGGACAGATTTACCTCTGACTCGGCACCATATTGCCATGCTAGCTGTATGACCCTCGGCTTCTCACTTAACTGTTTCTGGGACCAGTAAAAATAGGAAGTATGGCTCAGCCAGCTCCCCTCACCAGTCGTCAAGTCAGCTATGGACTGAATTATGTCTCCCTCGTATCCTATGTGGAAGCTTTAACCTGGGATGGGATTGCATTTGAGATAGAGCTTGAAAGAGGTCGTTCGAGTTAGATGAGGTCGCGAAGGTGGGGTCCTAATCCAATAGGACTGGTGTCCTCCTAAGAAGAGGACCCGAGGAGGAGCACTCAAAGGAAAGACCTGGGGAGGAGATGGCAAGGTGACCATTTGCAAGCAAGGAGAAAGGCCTCAGGAGACACCAAGCCTGCTAGTGCCTTCCTCCTGGACTTCTTGACTACAGAACTGAGAGAAATAAGTGCATGCTGTCTTAGTGGCCCCATTTGTAATATTGTCATAGCAGCTCTAGCAAACTAACGCAGTGCCCTAACAGGTATGGTGAAGGCTATTACTCCTCCAGAATCCTGAGCCACAGGTATCAGATACCCTGAAACTACAGTCAGATTCTTTTATTTTCTTGAATATGTGAGTGACAGATGCCATGGATGCCCCCGCCATCATCCCAGCCACCTCTGAGTGCCCTGTCGCCATAATGGAACGTGTCCCTGAGGCTGACTGTATCCACTCCACCCAAGTGCTGGACCTGAGGCTGTTTCTGGAGCCACAGGGTCTGCCCAGTCTAAGTGCAGGCTCTATCTGCTGGGAAGTACCTGGGAACACCCCTGGGGCTGCCTTCCACCAAGCAAGCATGGAAGACACAGTTGCCCCAACATTGTGCCCAGTCCTCAAGTGACTCCCCAGAAAGTTGGAGCCCCCATTGCCCGTGTGACCACCGATGCCCGCTGTATTGGCTCATAACTCCTCCCCTCTCTCATACCCTCTGCCATGCCCCAAACTCCCGCTTCGTGGAATGTTCTCCCAAATAAACTACAGGTCTCAGAATCTGCCTTTTGATGGAATCTACTCTAAGGCACATGAGAAAGAAAACTGGGGATTTTGTTATTTTTATTTTTCAACTTTGTTTTAGTAGATTTAATTCACTTAGAGCAATTTGGGGTTCATAGAAAAAAATCGAGTTACAGTATATAGGTTTCCAGTATCCTCCCTCCCCACACACTCATAGCTACTGCTGCCAGCATCCCTCACCAGAGTGGTGCATTTATTACAACTGAGGAACCTACAGTGACACATGATTGACACCCAAAGTCCATTGTTTATATTAGGGTTCACTTTTGGGGGGGCGGGTGAGGAGGGACCAGGGACTGAACCCAGAGGCACTCAACCACCAAGCCACACCCCCAGCCCCAATTTGTATTTTACTTAGGGACAGGGTCTCACTGAGTTGCTTAGTGCCTCACTTTTGCCGAGGCTGGCTTTGAACTCGCAATCCTCCTGCCTCAGCTTCCCAAGCTGCTGGGATTACAGGTGTGCACCATTGTGCCCAGCTTAGGGTTCACTCTTGGTGGTGTATATTCTATGGATTTGGACAAACATAGAATGACATGTGTCTCTCACAAGGTTCATTGCCCCGGGTGTCCTCTGTGCTCTGCCTGTTCATCCTTCCCATTGCCTAACCCCTGGCAACCACTGATGTTAGCTTTGCCCTTCCTGGAATGTTATGTTGTTGGAATCGTACAGTATGTAGCCTTTTCATTAATTTATTAATATGCATTTAAGTTTCCTTCATGTATTTTCATTGTTTGGAGAGCGCCAGATGACCTTGGCATAGGTCATGACTTTTTAGATACACACCATGAAAGAAAACATTGGTAAGCTGGACTTCTTTAAAATTAAATTTTCTGCTCCATGAAAGACTGTTAAGAGAGCAAAATGACAAGCTACAGACTGCCAGAAAATATTTCCAAAAGACATAATAAAGGACCCTTGTCCCAAATATACAAAGAACTCCTAAAACTCAGCATTAAGAAAACTCAGTTTTAAAATGGGCAAAAGACCTGAACAGATACCTCACCAAAGAGACGAGATGACACATAAGCAAAGGAAAAGATGCTGAACATCAGGTCATCAGGGAAATGCCAAAACAGTAATAAAACCCCACTGCACCCCCATTAGAATAGCCAAAATAGAGAATATGGCCCCCAAATGCTGTGAGGACGGGAATCAACAGTGGCTCCTCTCATTCACTGCTAGGGAAATGCACAATGGTACAGCCACTTTGGAAAACAGTTTGGCATTTTCTTCAAAAAAAAAAAAAGTTTAAACATGTTTTACTACAGGATCCAGTATTCACAGTCCTTGGCATTTTGCCCAAAGGAGTTGAAAATTGAGGTCCACACAAAAACCTGCATATGGATGTTTATAGCAGTTTCATTCTTAATTACTGAATCATGGAAGCAACCAAGATGCCCTTTAGTAGATAAATGGTTGATAAACTGGCACATCCAGACAATGGAATATTATTCAGCACTAAGTAGAAAGCTGTGGGTTTGGGGGGCGGGGTTTATTGTTGTTATGGTTGTTTTTAGTACCCAGGGGTGCTTTACCACTAAGCCACATCACTAGCCATTTTAAATTTTTTACCTTGAGACAAAGTCTCACTGAGTTGCTGAGGCTAACTTTGAACTTGCAATCCTCCTGCCTCGGCCTACCCAGCTGCTGGGATTACAGGTGTGCACCGCCGTGCCCTGTGAAATCTGTGTTTTTAACCCCAAACAGACTCAGGTGCATTCACATACACACCCCAAACACAATATGCCTGGGGCACAGCAAGCTGCCAGTGAAGTCCCAGAACCCAAGTTCTGATCACAGGAATGACACGGTAACAGTAACAGCCATGGTTGTAATGTTGAAGCAGCCATACTCGAGCCCAACAGACGGAGGGACAAATCCCAGCTCTGACACGACTAATCTCAGGGATAAATAACTTTGCTGGGTCTCAATCTGATAAGTCAGAGCCCTGAGCAAGATAAAATGGAGAGTGTCTGGCACATGGTATGTGCTCAGCAGAAGGCAGCCTTGGAGCTGTGTGGCTCAGATGTCCCTATGAGAAAGGACTTGCTGTTCAGCCACAAGGAGCACAGTGAGCTGCAGCACCTTCCAATATGCCTCAGCTTCTGAGCTGAGGCCAGCTCTTTCCAGGCAGCCTCCAGCTAATGACTAAGCATAGCAGAGAACTGGGCCAGGCCAGTTCCATCCAACAAGGAACTCCCCCAAGTAGACATCTGTGTCGGAGCTCCCCCTTGGACTGGTCCTTGCCTAGTCCTGCTTCCTTCCCTTTTTATCACTCTCAGGCATCCCTTTCCTCTGCCTCCTCTTCTTGGGTCCTCTGAAAAGATGATGCTAACACATCTTTCTTTTCCTCCTTCTTCTGTTTCTGCACCTGCTGCATGAAATAGTAGTAACAGAGACGGATTTTCATAGAACTTTGCTTGAGGGCCTTCAGGTTTTTAATCCCCTTGTGTTTCTCCAAAGTAATCAGGAATAGTCGGGGATCTTCTGTGGCAACCAGTGGAAAGACTCTAGCGAATTTAAGAAAAGGCACAAGAATGTACCAGAATGCCACGGGATACTCAGAGAACTTAAGTCAAAGTACCAGACTGAAAAAGAAAGAACGCAACAGTTTGTGATCTCCTGGAATTAGTGAGCTCTTTTCTTCAGAACACCACTGTTGACGTCAAAAAACTCCAGGCAAATTTTGGTGCTTTTAATGTCCCAGTGTTCAAATTCCAAGGAGAAGGTGTCTCATTGGCCAGGTGGAGGCAGGGCATTTTGGAAAGCAACCCATGGAAACAGAAAGCAACTCGCCTTCCATTAAAGCAGCATCCAAAGCAAGATCAGAGTGTGAGAAACATGCTCACCTGTCCAAACCCAAAGAATGGACTGAGACACAAAGGTGTGGTCAAGCTTTAATGACAGTCCTACAAGATCAGGTATCTGGGGCAGGGGGGAGCAGGCATATCCCAGTCTGTTACAATCAGCATTTTATCCCCTAGAGCACAAGGTCATCCCCTGCCTCCTCCTTCCTCAATGGCTTGAGTACTGTGGGGTACACAATCTTCCAGGATGTTGGAACGTCCCCTAGGTTTTACTGTCTCCTTATGGGTTGAAGAAATAGACCTTTAGTTGTTCCTACTTCCTTTGTTTTGTTGTGGCAGGAAGGTCTTGGGATTGAGTGCATTTTGGCACATGTGAAGTTTATCTTTGTTGGTCAGGCCAGCCCCTTCCCCCTCACCTCCTGTTTGTCAAGGGGCTGTGAGGCTGTCACACTCCGGTGTTAATTGCTGGTAAACATTTGTTCTATTTCCTCTTCAGTTGACTTTCTTACATCCTAAGACTAAAAACTGTATTCTGAAAATGGACCACTGGACTTCCTATTTCTCACAAGGGTACCTGTCATTAGAAAGTGATTAGATCTACCAAATGGCTAACTCTACCCAGAGAATTTCATAGAACCCAACGGGAAAAGGAAAAATGTACCTTGCCTCAATTCTTACCAAGAGCTCAAAGCAGTGTCTCTCTCTATGTATGAATTTCATTTGACATGACAGGAGCCATCTTGAATGTTAACCTCCAGGATTTCCCCCAGAGTAACCCCAACTGGGCTCCCAGCAAACTATAAATAGACAAAACAATTAGCATAGTGTACGAGACTTTACAACAGACCCTGCCACCAGGAATATGTATGACTCTGATGTTAACTTACAGTAAGCCAGGTAGGTGCATTCTGGCTAAGATTTAAAAAAAAAAAATCACTTCTGTCCTAGCCATATATAAATCCCTTCTTTCTGACCCAGATTGCAGTGATCCAACTGATCTTGCTGCTGCCCAGGACCACCCTTCTGTCAGTAAGTGTCTGAATAAATTGCACTCTGTGCCATCCTAGATCTGCCTGCCTTTTTTCCTTTCGCCTCAGGGCACCTTGGAGTCAGTTATGCTCTGGGACTGGGTTGTTTCAGAACAGTCAGTAATGCATTTCTACCGCTTCACTCCTGCCTAAGCCACCATCGATTCCTCCCCTAAGTGTCTGAGCCTCTTGGTTACATTGTCATTATGTCTAATCTTAAAATTTGTCATCCCCCACAGTATCAATAAGGACTTGAGAAGGACATACTCAAACACTTTCAAAAACACTGATTTTTTAATGTAATAAGCCTCCCTCCCTCCCCACCCAATCCCTCCTCCACTTCTTGATGGAGAACAATCTACCTTGAGAGTACTGATTGGATTTCATTATCAGGCCCTCAGAGATCAAGATTTATCGAGATCATTAAAAGTCATTTCATATCCCTTTAATTTTGATGAACCTCCTCATCTTCACACAAAATGACTTCCCACGGTTGGGGAAATCCATTAGCTTGCAGCAGCACCTACCAGGAGGCCCATAGCAGGTGATGTGGTACCCTGCCCACATGGTCTGGGCAGGTGTTCACCTTTAAAGGCTAAAGGTTCCTGCCTGCCCATACCCTTGGCACTCTATCTAGGTGTTTTTGTGAGGTTTTGTTTTGAGGGATCAAAAAATCTAGAAATACAGAGAGTTAATGATCCTGGGAGCTCTCATCCAATGACCCACAGGGATTTGCTAAGTAAGTGCACCAGCTCCCTTGCCCCTGGGGGAGGTGCCCTATCCTACATGGTCTCCCAGAGTTGCTCAGCAGTCATTTTTGAAATTGATGTTTACCAAGAGCCTCCCCTTTCCTACCTCCCCACTCTATGGGTGTTTATTTGGGTCACCTCCAAATAGATTATTTGCATGTAAATCCTTGTCTCAGATTGTGTTTCCACAGAAGTAGACAAAACCCATTTTTATTAAAGTTTCTCCCAGAAAGACTTAGAGGACTGCAGCACCCCCCTACTGCTGGCTGAAGTCCAGGAGGGAAGTCCCAGGCAGAGCCCCCAGCAGCTGAGGGAATCCTGCCTGTGCAAACCACCCACCTTCTCCCCAAAATGAGCCAGAAGCCCAGTTCCTGTGTCAGAGCCACAGGTTCTGCTCTCAAGACCTGGGGGTGCCCACAGAAGGCTGCTGGGAATGGAAGGGATGCAGATGCCAAGAGCCTTTCACCGCCTATAGGCACATTTCACACTGACAGGCTACCGGGGGTGTAGCACTATTTTTATTTAAAATGCCAGTTGCCATGGTAACATTCACATGACCCAAGACTTATTCTAAGTCACACAGAAAATACCCTTGGGAAGGAAGAGAGAAGCCCCATGTGAATGCAGTCCAGCCCAATGCCTAGAACAACAAGTCATCCCAACATACCTGTCTCCAGTTGTCCCCACAAAAAAAATCTGCCTGCCTGTTTCTGCAGTGTCACTTTGCAATCCATAAAAAGGTTCAGAGACAAATGGGGAGTGTTGGGTTCTGTCCAGGTGGCCTGAAGAGCTGCAGCATCTCCTTGGACGTCATGAATTTCCTCTGGAGTAACCTCAGCCACATGTCAAGACTTGGTCAGCCCTGGACATAAGGTAATGAAGCTGCCATTGAAAGCCTGCTGACCACCTTGCTCAACTTCCCATAGCCCATAGGGAGTTAGCATCCCCAAGGCCCTGCAGTGGAGAAACCAGGGTGCCCGGAAGTCTGGGTAGGACCAAGTCACCTGGAGGGCACCTCCACCCCAAGGAGGAAAGGGGAAAAAAATCTGAAAGAAATTGTCTTGGAAGGACCTGAGGGAAAGTTTGTTCTATAGCAGCCTCACTTCTGCAAGTCCCCCTTGCCATATCCCTGGCCCATTCGGATTTCAAATTTCTTTGTACCTTGAGTGGTGTCCTTACTTCTCCATTAGCAAAAGCCCTTACTTCTCCATTGTTCAATGCTAACACAGCTGAAGCTTTCAAACACTGAGGACCTGGTGGGCTTTGGACAGAGGCTACAGTGGTTTAGCACAGTTTGGGCCTCACCACCCTACCCTTCCTATGCTAGTTAAGTTACTTCCTAGTTCTAACCTTGAGATTTTATCTGTGGAGTGGGCATAACAAAACCCAACTCAGAGGTTTTTCAGGAGACTTCAGTAATAGTTTAAGGCACCTGATGCACAGAGTACCTAATGAATAATTGTTAATGATGGTGGGATGTGGTGGGCTCTGACCGTTTTGTTTTCCCACTTTTTTGTGACTATAACAAAATGTCTGAGGCAGGCTAACTTTATAAAAAGGTTTATTTAGCTCACTATTTTGGAGGCTGAAAGCCCAAAATTGGGTAGTTTCATGGGTTCAGACTCTAGTGAGGCCCTAAGGCAAATGGATGATGACACACTGCTGGAACATGTGGGTAAGAAATCAATTCTCCAAAACATGAAGGCAGAGAGGAGCTGGAGTCCCACAATCCATTCAAGGGCATCTGCCTTCAGTGACCTAAGAACATCCTATTATTATTATTATTTTTTTTTTTGGTACCAGGGATTAAACCCAGGAGCACTCGACCCCTGAGCCACAACCCCAGCCCATTTTTGTATTTAGAGACAGGGTCTCACTGAGTTGCTTAGAGCCTGTCTAAGTTGCTGAGGCTGGCTTTGAACTCACAATCCTCCTGCCTCAGCCTCCTGAGCTGCTGGGATCACAGGCGTGTACCACTGTGCCTGGCCTAGTCCTCACCTCTTAATGTTTCCATCATCTCTAACATCGCCACAGCCTCCAACATAGGAACCACACCCACACCATTGCAACCATCCTTGAAGAGCACCAAGTGAACAAAACAGTCTTTCAAAGGGGAATGAGGGGAAGGGAGAGGTGCAGGAAATAGGAAAGACAGTGGAATGAATCTGACATAACTTTCCTATGTATGTATTTCAATAGACCACAGTGAATCTCACCATCATGTACATCCACAGAAATTAGTTTTTAAAAATAGTAACTACAGGTAAATGACAGAAAGATCCATAGAGGGAAGGGAATGAGGGCGGGGGGGGGGGGAGATGGGGGGATGAAAGGGGAAGGAAAAGTCCTGGGGACTGAATTAGAATAAGATATACTTCATGCTTTCATAATTATGTCACAATAGATTCTACTGTCATGTATAACTAAAAAGAACCAGAAAAATAAAAAATTGAAAATCATTTTTAAATGTTTATTTTAAAATAAAAATAATTTTTAAAAACAAGTCTGACTCAGTCTGTTTTGGAAAGACCCCAACCTAAGATACCACATCACATTATATGGGGAAAATGAGGGAGATGCATATCAAGCTCTCAGCACAGTGACCACTTTGTAAAACATCTAGTACCAATTATTAAATGTAGTACTTGGGGATGGAGTGGAGTTTAGCTATGTATTTACTTTGTACATTCGTGAGCCCATTAGGTATTCTATATATCCCTTGATCTGGGAGGTGTCTAGCTCAGGATTAAATCTGGCTATCAATGCTATAAAGCTATAAATGCTCCTCCAAATTATTTTTTTTTAATTTTTGATACAGAGGATTGAACCCAGGAGCACTTTACCACTGAGCTACACCCCTAGTCATTTTTATTTATTTTGAGACAGGGTCTAAGTTGTCTAGAGCCTAAATTGCAGAGGCTGGCCACTTTATCCACTTTATCCTCCCGAGACACTGGGATTATAGGCACCCAGCTCCTCCATCAAGTTCTTGATACTCACACAGATCATTGAGAAGAAGTCTATTTTGTAGATCAGTGTTTCTAATAAAATTCCCACATAACTCAGAACAGAGGTTGTATGAAGCAGGTAAGACCTTAGGCAAAATTACAATCAGCACCCTCCTCCTCCTCTTTTCTTTCAGGCAGGCTCACTGTTCTCCCTAAATCTGCCTTGGCCCAGCTATCAAAAATAAAACTATGCATGAACCTATTCATACTAAGGTGTGACTGACCACCTTCCATTGCAGCAGGGATCCCTCACTGAGGAGAAGGAGCATGTGCCTTGGCTGTCTCAGAGGATGTCTGGAAATAGATGGCACTTTGACAAGGCTTAAAATTTCTTTTGAATACCCTGCTTCAGCTGGTGTTTCATGTAGCTTTTGGAATTCTAACTCTTTAGAGGACCTCTATTTTAGAAAATAGAATTGGGGTCAACAAACCTACAAACATGTTCACTAGGAGTCACATTTTTCAACCTCTAATAGGAAACTCCTTGATTTTGTTTTCTCTGTTGACTTTTGTGTCCTCAAATTCTACAGGGCTGCTTTGTTGTGTTTTAAGAAAATAAATCAGACACATGCAACAGAATATTTGAATTAGAAATTTAAAGAGAGGTCTGCCTTCTCCACCCACAGCTCCCTTTCCTATTTAGAATAGAGATACTAAAACTTTAGTATAGAGGAAGAGTTGTAGGGAAGGGAGGTTTTTTAAAAAATGCAATTCCCCAGTCCACACCAGGAGGCCAATTCTGTGGGTCTAGGATAGGCTTTGAGATTCTTTTACAAACTGAGATGCTGGCCATTCCAACAAAGGTCATCTTTAGATTCTCATTTTGTCCCTTTAAATTAGCATTTCTTAAAGAGAGGTGTCCCTAGAACACCCCTCTGCCCACCTATGCCCTGGTTCCCCTAACCTCCCAGAGGTATTTGAACAGATCAGAGACTGCCGCTTCTTGCCTGTCAAAGGTGAACAGTTTAAAAATCCAGTGCTTCACAAAGAAATGTGTACCTCAAGGATTAAAAGCCCACAAATGAACCAGTTGGCTCAGTTCTAGTCTATTGCATGAATATGATTTTTTTAAATCCGTGATTATTTATAGACATTCCAGGAGTAGGAGCCTGCCATAATGTACACCCTCTGAAAAGAGCATGTACTACATCAAATAGGAACAGAAGGCACAGGCTGCCCCTTGGAGGTGTTTGACATGGACCTGGCAGGTATATGCTCTACAGACAGGTGCTCTTGGAATTTTTCTGACATAAGAACAACCCTGCACTCTATCCAGTATTTCTTCTCAGGAATATCAAACATGTGCACCCCCACTCTTCTTATTTAGCACACAATAATTTCCATTTGGATCAAGGTTCAAAAAAAAATAGAAACTATTGGCATCAAGATAGCTAATGATAAAATAAAATTTTCAAAAGGATTATTACTAGAGAATCCATGATCGATCACCTTTCAACATGACCCAGGGCTGCCACACCACCCAGCTCATTCGTTGGCTCCACTGGGTCTAAACAGAAGCTTCCTCCTTCACAGTGGGTTAAGGAGAGACTCTGGAGAATGGGAGCCTCCAGGTCTGCACACATATTTAGTGCAGCAGACTATACCAAGAGGAAGGCAAGGACCAGGAGCCAGGAAAAAGTCCTGTGATTACAGTTAGAGAAAAAGCTCCAATATGTTCCAATCTTCCTCAATCAATGCTGTCACAGACACCCAGGGAGCCATAGACCCCCAAGCTGATACAGAAGATAACTCTAGGTAAGCCTTCTTGGTCCCAAAGAAGGGGTAAGTCCACCTATTTCTGGAAAGGAATCATTCTCATAATTAGAAGAAATCAACCACATTACAATACATCATGTGATTCATCTACCACATTTTCCACCAGCTCCCCATCGGACAGGGATCCAGACTACCATATCATTGTTTAGCACCAGCTTCCTTCCTCCCTCCCTTGACTTCCCAAATCCCGTCATTTTCCCCCTCCCTCTCTCCTTCCTCTTGGTTCTGTTGCTAGAAGAGTCTCTCCAAAACACTTTCCCTTTGGAAAGTCTCCTCAGAACAAAACTTGGGCAACTCATGGCTTTATTTGGGTTCTCTCAGCAGAAAGATCCTGGATTTGGGCGCAAGAAATTGAACTTGAGAAGTGATCCAGTAAACACTGGGTCACTTCCCAACAAAGGGAAATGGCAAAGTGAGACATGGAAGGATCCTTTATCAGGCTAGTTACCCCTGGGGCCACTGGAACTTAATGTCACCTACAAGGATGTTATAGGAGCTAGTGTCAAAGAAACACCTCAAAAAACTAAGTATCCATTAGTTTGGGGGTACTCCCAGGGACTGTTAATTCCTTGAGCTTTGGGCAATCGGGCGGGGGGGACTTTTGCTGCCAGGACAACCTTCAGGTGGCAAAATGCATGTGTAGGCAACTAGAAGTCTGATGGCAGGGTGGTAAGGACAAGTTGATGTGGACAGTGCACCAGCAACAAGAGCTACACTTAAGGCTAATAATATTCTATGGCTCTTTACCGTCTTATCAAAAACAACTTCCTGTCAGTAGTGAGACTGGGGGAAGAGAGGGAGGCCAGAATGAAGCATAGCCAGAAGTGAAAGAAGGAAATCTACTCTCAACACCATATTTCTAATGTAGCAATCCTTAACATGAAGGAAGAAGATTGATCCCTGGGGTAAGTCAATATGTACATGAGCACTGTAATATGATTTCAAGTGGACTGGAGTGTAAGGCTTTTTTAGAATGCAAGTGTAAAAAGAAAGGTTCAGGGAATTCTCACTGCGGAAAATAGAGAAGTGGCCCCCGACACTGGTGAGCCTTAAAGAATAGACAGGACAGGTGGCAGGTCCTGAGAAGTTTGATGGTTTCCATAAGCAGCACGGACTTCAGAAGTTTGGGAAGTGCTGTCAATGTGGGGAAGATCAAAAAGCTAAATACCACGTGAACAGGGGCCCTGTGTAGTGGATGAGAGCCACCTTGTGATTTAAAAAGGAGGCGGCCACTCAGGAGGCTGTGGCAAGAGGATCTCAAGTTCAAAGATAGCCTCCGCAACTTAGCAAGGCCCCAAGCAATTTAGCAAGAAATAAAAATAAAAATAAAAAGGGCTGGGGATATTTTTCAGTGGTTAAGCACCCCTAGATCCAATCTCTGGTATCAGAATAAATAAAAAGGTGAGATACTTTAAAATAGAGGGTTGGGCAACTCAGCCTCCTTTAGGAAAACAAGTCGGTGTAGCAGGCCACTCAGGTCTCCACAGAACCCATCGTGGGGGGTGTCTCTGGCTGCCTCACCCTCATGTGCTACAACACTTGCCCAAGGTCCACATTTTCCCCTGAGCATTCCCAGTCAACAACTGAGTCCAGTAAAGATAGTGGCAACAGGTCTCCCTGTTGGCCAGGGCAAGAGTGCGTGTCTCAGAACTACTCTTCTTTCCCAAGTGTCTGATCTGTATTACTGACTGAGGCTCTCCTTACTGACTCCTGCTTTCTCCACTTTTTCGCCTCACCGGTGCTCCCCAGTAAATCTCTTGATCCTCTAATCCTGTTTTAGCCTCTGCTTCCAGGAGGACCTGAAGGTAACACCATCAGTGGGGCTTTGGAACTGTCCGTTGCTGTGGTGCTGAAATAAAATAGGCCAGAGATGCAGAACAAAATGTTATCCGTCTTCTCCCTCAGTGGTTGGGCAACCATCAAATGGAGCAGCATATTCCTCTTGGTTCTTCCTAGCTAGGGGAAGTAGGTGGTGTGTTCAAAGGACTTATTTAAGTGCCAAGTGGGGGGAATGAAGAGATTGCCACAAAACCAGATAAAGGTGGTTTCCATGGGTGCTGTTCCCAGAAATGAATGCTGAAGTCTGAAAAGTCACTGCCAGTCCATCACAGCTTTAGAACGAGGATCAGGGTGACTACTATTTCCCCTCCTTCCCAGCCTCCAGCAAGTGTCTCATATTTTCAAAGCCTGCAGAAATCCAACTGGAAAGATTAACTGGAAATGCAGCTCCACACTTCCAGGCTTCAGTTCACATTGCAAAGGTGAACACGGAAGAATGGCAATGAGACTGAGGACCAGCAGACAGTTCAGGGTATGGAGAGCAATGTACCCTGTAGGTCACCAGATGGCACTGTCTCATGTGGAGTTAGGTCTCTTTGATCCACAGAGGTGATGAAGTAGAGAGGGGAGAGCTTGGATCTTGTCAACAAGACTTACCCATCCATGTTAGGGACCAGCTGTATGACACATCTGAGCTTCAGCAACTTCCTTTGTAAAGCAGAGGGGGGAACTAGATCAGAGATGTTCAAACAGTGCTCCAAGGAACCCTAGGGAACTCCAGCCCCTTCATAAGTTATTAAGCAGTTCAGGTCAAGTTCAAGTCAAGAGGAGGTCAAGTCAAGCTAAACTAGAGTAAATTTGCCTTTATCTGGTTCCCAATTTAGAGTTTTCCTTTGAAACTTAAAAGTTTGAAAATTTTGGGCCTAGATGATGTTTACCCTGCTCTTTCATGAGGATATGGGACTTTAAGCTAAACCTGGGTCCTGTCACATATAAATGTGTAATCTCGGGAAGTCACCCAACGTGTCTCATTCTTATTTGCAAAATAATGCAACCACCATTAGATGAACACCTGTGAAGGGTTAGGCGATTCTCTTACATTCTTATTCCACACACATCCAAGACAGCCTCACATCAGTATCCACATCTGGCAGCTGAGGAAACAGGCTCAGAAAGGTAGATCACACACGTTACTGAGCCAGGACATGGCTCAATATGTCCATCAGGCTCCAATGGCTATGCTTTTTCAACTGGGCTCGCCGCCCACTATAGAATGGCATAAGGAACAAAGGAGATTATGAATGTAATAAGGTGTTTTACAAACAGTTCAAGTCATGGATGTAAACAGAATTATAATTGTTTTATAGTCAGAATTACTTTTATCCAAGTGGACCTAACTCCCTATTGAGGGTTCCATAGCATAATATTGTGGTAAAACGTTTCTGGTTTAAAATTACTTTTCTACAGAATTTGAATTTATAGTCGTTGCTCATCCCATGTTCTGGACCTAGTTCCCAAACATTCCCAACCTACTAGACCCTGCCTCCCCCCCAACCTTTTCATCATGGGCTATTGCCTCTTTGCTTGCTTATGGCTGGTGCAGCCCAAGCCATGGCTCACACTTATTCCACACTTGTAAAGGACTGGTCCTGCCTCTGCTGCCATTGCTATAGACAGAAGAAAAGTCCCCCTGCCAGGAATGGCTGACAGGGAGATTCCGACTGCTATGCCTCCGCACTGGCTACACTGGACACCCAGAGCTCCAGCTTCCCTATGGGCTTCCCTGGAGAATGGTAAAGTTCATGCCCTGTGAGGAAGTCTTTGGCGGATCAGAGACAGGAGGTTGGGAAGTATCACCAGATCAATCAAAGCCACCCTTTGTCCCACAATAGACTGCTCCAAGATGCAAGCTTTTCCTATACCAACTTTATGTATTCAATTAAAGTTTAGATACTGTATGCACCAGCCTTTTTCCTACAGCTCTATTTAATACCCTTAACATTCACTTGTTTCTTTTTTTAGGATCATCAAACTCATGGTAAGACAGATTTAAGTTGTTATAGTTACTTTTAACTATACTTCTCTTTGAGACTCTCTAGCTGTCACAACACGGCCAGTGGGAAGCCCTTTAAATTGACCTCCTTGTCCTTTCAGGGCTATCACAGACATCCTTAAAAGTAGTCTTGCTTTTCAACAATAGGGTAGATGTTCCAGGATCACAGTGATTTTCCCTTAACTGTATTCATATGATTTTAATTATTTTCTGTCTTCTGCTGATTTGGGTGTTTATGTTTAGGCCTTTTTCCTAGGGCCTTATGATGTAATGTTATGGATTTGTTATCTTTCTATTCTTTCAATGTATGAGCTCAATACTGTGAACTTTCCTCTTAGAGCCACCTTCATAGTGTCCCAGAGATTTTGATATGTTGTATTATTCTCATTTACCTCTAAGCATTTGATTTCATCTGTTTTCTTCTGCTATCCATTCATCATTCAGTGGTGAATTACTTAGTCTACAGGTGTTAGAGTAACTTGTATTTCTTAACTTATCATTGATTTCTAATTTTATTCCATTATGATCTGATAAAATTCAGGGTATTATCTCTATCTTTTGAATTTGCTAAGAGTTGCTTCATATCCTAAAATATGGTCTATTTTAAGAAAATGCTCCATGTGCGGCTGAGAAGAAAGTGTATTCAGTTGCTGATGGATGAAATATTCTATATATGTCTATTAAGTCTAAATTATTAATTGTATTTTTTTAGTTCTATAGCTTTTAGTTTTTGTTTGGATGATCTGTCTAGTATGAAAGAAGCATGTTAAAGTCACCCAGTATTATTGTGTTGTGGTCTATTTGATTCTTAATATTGAGAAGGGTTTGATGTACATAGGTGCTCCACTGTTTGGGACATAGATATTTATGACTGTCACTTGTTGGTGTATGACTCCCTTAAACAGTATGAAATGGCCTTCTTTGTCTCTCCTGCATAACTTGAACTTAAGTCCACTATATCAGGTATGAGACTAGAAATCCCTGCTTATTTACAAGATCCATGTGAATGATAGGTCAAGATATCCACAGACTGAAGGTAAAAGGATAGGAAAACCTATGAAGTGAGTCTCTTGGAAACAGCGTATCATTGACACAGAATTGTCAAACATAGAAGGTCATCTGAGCCTCTGCTGCCCCTTTTGTTTATTGGGGTTTGACCACATATTGTCCAGGTGGCTGACCTTCAGTCAAGGACTGGAATTTAGTTGTCAATTCCGTCAAGAATCAAAACTGATACTGCATGGCCCAAACTCTCCATCATAAGTCACATTGTTAAACTATCTTGGGACCAAATCTCCCAAGCAAATAAGGAGTCCTGTCAATAAAGATGTTCCAGGGGGCCTAGAGATGTCTCAGTGCAAAGGACGGACCTCTCTTTGGGTTCACTTAATCTTTTATCACCTGAGAATACTAGTTCCTATTTTGTGGGGTGGATGTATGGATTAAATGAGATTACAAAAGTCTACCAGTGCTCATCTGCAAATCCAAAATCCCAAATGCTCTGAAAACAAAAGTTTTCTCATAAATCATTTAGTGGAAAATCTTATGAGACATATCTTATATCTTTTTCTTCATTAGTGGGAATTTCATACATTTTCCTGGAGAAACATTTCTCTGTGATTTCAGGGACTGTGCCACTCCAAACCCGGGAGGGGAGTAATGAGCAATCATCCCCCATATTGCCTATTGGGATTTAATCCCATCGAATGACCCTCATTGTAGGGCATTGTAACATGAAGGGGAACATAGAGTGCCACCCTCAAGAACCAGGAGGTTAAGGTACTTGCCCTCTGAGACCAAAGGCATGACATACCATCCATGACTAAAGACAGACACCCAGGCTGTTCCTGCCACGCCCCCTCTTTCTTGTGCCCTGCTCGGGCATCTGTAACTAACAGGTGGGGAGGGAACAATAGGTTCCCACTGCTGCAACAGGGGCATGCTGAAGTGGCCTTGAGGGACTCCATGACTCCAGCAGTCACACTCCCTCGGAATGCCCATGACTAGAGAGTGCAGAGCGCAACTTTATCTGGCTCCTGCTGAGGTTCTGCTCCTGGGAAGTCACTACCACCACGGCAATAGAGGAACACCACTGCGGGAAGCTATCCATGAACGGGTGCATGAATTAAAGTGATGTTAAATTCATTAGGCAGGAAAGCCTGTTATCAGGAACTCCCGGCAGCAACCCCATGGGTTTGAGACTGCCTAGTACATGTGGCATCCTGCCTTTATCCATCTAAGTTCAGCATAGCACTGGAGATGGGGTGACCTGCTGGAGCCACATAGCCCCTCTGGGTGTGGCTTGCCAAAATGCCAATCAACTTGTTTACTGCAAGATCCCTGCCACACTGGGAAACAAGCACAGAACCAAGATGCCTTCTGAAGCCTTGTCCCTGCCTTTGATGTGCTCCTCCATAAATAAAGAATCAGGGCCCTTTTTCAGTTGTTCAGTTCCAGCTCCCATCAGGACTGGAAGACCCATCAGGCACTCTGCTTTTTCATATCTAATTTCTGGCTCTCTTTATTTTTTACTAATTATCTCAGATGGCTCCCACCTCCTGAGCAGAAACCTACCCTGGCAGGGTACTGGTCACCTTGCAATACACCATGGTTCCCACCACATCCTCACACACTGCTGTCAGGACCATGTTGAGTGCCACAGAGGAGGTGCTGAGGTTCCCACCACAATCTTTCCCTGTTCAGGATCTGGGCCATATTATTAACCAGACAGAAGTCACATGCTTCGGGGCTCCCCACCCCTGCTATGGCCAGTCCCCTCCTAGAAGTAGAGATAACATCAACCATGCCTGAAGAAACCCCCATTGTCTAATACGGATTACTACTATTGTTGTGGAGTAGCCACACAACAAGTTGTCTATACCACACCTGCCATAACTGTTAGTGTCCTTACTCTCGTGTGACCTGCAGATAGTGGTTCTCTCCAGCACTGTTACAATACACACCTTACCCAAAGTAATAAATCGTAGCCAAAGCAGCTATAGAGAGATTATACTATGGTTTTATCTAGAATTGAAGCCAACACTACATACAAACCAACACCTGAATACATACATTCAGAAAAAAGCCACATACTACAATGGTGACCCTATAGAAGTGGCAGAGATAGCCAATTCACCAGATGCACAAATCTCGACATAGGAACACAACAAATATGAAAAAATAGGGTGATATGACAACTCCAATAGAACATAATAACTCTAGCAACAGATTCCAAAGAAATCAAAATGGATAAATTAAATGTCTGATAAATGATTGTAAAAAATGATTTTTAAAAATCTTGGTGAGACCCAAGAGGACACAGATAGTTAAATGAAAATTAGGAAGACAATACAGAGCATGACTAAGAAATTCAGAAGAGAGATCTGGAAACTAACCAAACAGAAATCTTAGAAATGAAAAACCTTAGTAAATACAGTTGAAAGTCTCAATATAGATTGGGTCAAGGGAAAAAAAAAAAAAAACAGTATCTAAACCTGAAGACAGATCTTTTGAAATATCCTATTCAGACAAAAAGGAAAAAAGAGTGAAGAGTAAGACCTCTGGGACACCACTGAATGAATAAACATGCACATTTTTGGAATGCCAAAAGACAAGAAGAGTAAAGTTCAGAGCACTAAAAACTTATTCAGTGAAATAATTAGAGAAAATTTCCCTAATCTTGGGTAAGAAAAAAACATCTATGTAGAGGCAGCTTATAGAACTTCAAATAGACCAGAAAAATCTTCACCATAAGGATCCAACATGGCGGCCGGCGAGGAAGCAGCGACTCCAACGTCTCCACTTTAACGGGATATGAAAGACTCATCGAAACAGCTGCAGCCTAGCTACGGAGGAACTTCTAGCATAACTTCCTTAAGAGGAGAGCTGCCGTGAACTGGTAGGTTTACTCGAAGTGACAGGTTGCCCCAGAGAAGTGGATCTTGGAAGGCCACGCGGGCACAGAGGTCTAGTCCCCCAACCATCAGCCGCTCCGGCAGGCGGCTCCCCCTGGAGGCCTAGCTCTCGCCCTGGGAGAAGCGGCCCCACCCGCCCGCTTCCTAACCAGGCGGCCACAGCTACTCAGCGATATAGGTGCCCACGTGGCGGGTGCAGAAGTTAAGTCCTGCAGACGCCAACCGCCTTTGCAACCCCCGGGAACCCTGAGTGGCTTGGCCCGCCCCGCCCGAACCGGCAGTCATCCGCCATACGGGCTCCCCCGGGAGGCCTAGCTCTTGCCCTGGGAGAAGCGGCCCCACCCGCCCGGTTTCTAACCAGGTAGCCTCAGCTACCTGGAGATAAAGGTGCCCCCGTGGCGGGTGCAGAAGTTAAGTCCTGCAGACGCCAGCCGCCTTTGCAACCCGCGGGAACCCTGAGCGGCTTGGCCCGCCCCGCCTGAACCGGCAGTCCTCCACCATACGGGCTCCCCCGGGAGGCCTAGCTCTCGCCCTGGGAAAAGCGGCCCCACCCGCCCGGTTCCTAACCAGGCAGCCACAACTACTCGGCAATAAAGGTGCCCACGTGGCGGGTGCAGAAGTTAAGTCCTGCAGACGCCAGCCACCTTTGCAACTCGCGGGAACCCCGAGCGGCTTGGCCCGCCCCGCCCGAACCGGCGGCGGGTGCAGAAGTTAAGTCCTGCAGACGCCAACCGCCTTTGCAACCAGCGGGATCCCTGAGCGGCTTGGCCCGCCCCGCCCGAACCGGCAGCAGGTGCAGAAGTTAAGTCCTGCAGACGCCAGCCACCTTTGCAACCCGCGGGATCCCGGAGCGGCTTGGCCCGCCCCGCCTGAACCGGCAGTCCTCCGCCATCCGGGCTCCCCCGGGAGGCCCAGCTCTCGCCCTGGGAGAAGCGGCCCCACCCGCCCGGGTCCCAACCACGCGACCGCAGCTACTCGGCGATAAAGGTGCCCCCGCAGCGGGTGCAGGAGTTAAGTCCTGCTGATACCAGCCGCGTTTGCAAGCCGCCGGCACCCAGTGCGGCTTGGCCCGCCCCGCCTGAACCGGCAGTCGGCCTCCACCATCCGGGCTCCCCCGGGAGGCCTAGCTCTCGCTCCGGGAGCAGCCCCCTGCAAGCTAGGCGAACCTTCGACCCATCGGGAGGTTAGGCCCAGCAACCTGCGGAGTGATAGAGGTGCCCCTCGTGCCTGCTGGGTAGGCGGACCTTTGACCGACCAGCAGAGCAGACCTAGGGCCTGCCAGCGTGGTAGACGGATCACACCAATTGGAGGAGGATCACAGCCACTACATGCCCTGCAAGGGTGATTATTCAACTATACAAGAGCAATATAAATAAATAGAGGGAAAATTTCAAAACACAACAGTTTCACCAAGCAGAAAGAAACACCAGCAGTATGAAAAGACAAGGAAAGAAAGGACCACAGGCAATGCAGGTCAACTCAACTTTAGAAGAGGTAATAGGTGCAACAGATGGAATGTCAGATAGAGAGATCAGGATATACATGCTTCAGATGATCTGGAGTCTCAAGGAAGACATGAGACAGCAAAATCAGATAATGAAAGATCACATTGACAAACAAATCCAGGAAGTAAAAGATCAATTTCACAGGGAGATAGAGGAAATAAAAAACAAACAAATAGAAATACTAGAAATGCAGGAAAAAATAAACCAACTTAAAAACTCAATTGAGAATACTACCAGCAGAGTAGATCACTTAGAAGAGAGAACATCAGACAATGAAGACAAAGTATTTCAACTGGAAAAGAACATAGACAGCTCAGCAAGTCTGCTAAGAAACCATGAACAGAACATCCAAGAAATATGGGACAATATCAAAAGACCAAATTTAAGAGTCATGGGGATACAGGAAGGCACAGAGCTCCACACCAGAGGAATACACAGCCTATTCAATGAAATAATACGAGAAAACTTCCCAGACTTGAAGAATGAGACAGAATCCCAAATCCTAGAAGCCTACAGGACGCCGAATGTACAAAACCATAAGAGATCCACACCTAGACACATTATAGTGAAGATGTCCAACATACAGAATAAGGAAAGAATTTTAAAAGCTACAAGGGAAAGGAAGCAGATTACATTTAGGGGTAAACCAATCAGGATAACAGCTGATCTCTCAACACAGACTCTGAAAGCTAGAAGATCCTGGAATAACATATTTCAAACACTGAAAGAAAATGGGTTCCAACAAAGAATCGTGTATCCGGCAAAATTAAGCTTCAGGTTAGAAGATGAAATTAAAACCTTCCATGATAAACAAAAGTTAAAAGAATTCGCAGCTAGAAAACCATCTCTTCAAAAAATCCTTGGCAAAACATTGCAGGAAGAGGAAATGGAAAATAACATTGAAAACCAACAATGGGAGGTAGGACAGTAAAGGGGGGAAAGTAGTCAAAGAGGATAACAAATCAGGTTTAGTAACATCAACAAACAAATATGGATAGAAGTACAAACCATATCTCAATAATAACCCTAAATGTCAATGGCTTAAACTCACCAATTAAGAGACACAGGCTAGTAGAATGGATCACAAAACAAGACCCAACAATATGCTGTCTACAGGAGACGCATCTGATAGAAAAAGATATCCATAGACTGAAGGTGAAAGGTTGGAAAAAATCATACCACTCATATGGACAGCGGAAACAAGCAGGCGTGTCCATACTCATATCTAATAAAATAGATTTCAAGCCAAAGCTAATCAAAAGGGATAAAGAAGGACACTTCATACTGCTCAAGGGAACCATAAACCAACAAGACATAACAATCATAAATATATATGCCCCAAATAATGGTGCAGCGGTGTTCATCAAGCAAACTCTTCTCAAGTTCAAGAGTCTGATAGACCACCATACAATCATCATGGGAGACTTCAACACACCTCTCTCACCACTGGACAGATCTTCCAAACAAAAGTTAAACAAGGAAACTATAGAACTCAACAACACAATTAATAACCTAGACTTAATTGACATATATAGACTTTACCACCCAACATCAAGTAGTTACACTTTTTTTTCAGCAGCACATGGAACCTTCTCAAAAATAGACCATATATTATGTCACAGGGCAACTCTTAGACAATATAAAGGGGTAGAGATAATACCATGCATCTTATCTGATCATAATGGAATGAAACTGAAAATCAATGATAAAAGAAGAAAGGAAAAATCAAGCATCACTTGGAGAATGAACAACAGGTTGCTGAGTGACATATGGGTTATTGAAGACATCAAGGAGGAAATTAAAAAATTCCTAGAGTTAAATGAAAACACGGACACAACATATCGGAATCTATGGGACACATTGAAAGCAGTCCTAAGAGGAAAATTCATTGCTTGGAGTTCATTCCTCAAAAAAAGAAAAAACCAACAAATAAATGATCTCATACTTCATCTCAAAATCCTAGAAAAAGAGGAGCAAAACAACAGCAAAAGAAGTAGAAGGCAAGAAATAATCAAAATCAGAGCTGAAATTAATGAAATTGAAACAAAAGAAACAATTGAAAAAATTGACAAAACTAAAAGCTGGTTCTTTGAAAAAATAAATAAAATTGACAGACCCTTAGCCATGCTAACGAAGAGAAGAAGAGAGAGAACCCAGATTACTAGCATACGGGATGAAAAAGGCAATATCACAACAGACACTTCAGAAATACAGAAGATAATCAGAGACTATTTTGAAGCCTTATACTCCAATAAAATAGAAGATAGTGAAGGCATAGATAAATTCCTTAAGTCTTACGATCTGCCCAGATTGAACCAGGAGGATATAGACAACCTAAACAGACCAATAACAATAGAAGAAATAGAAGAAACCATCAAAAGACTACCAACTAAGAAAAGCCCAGGACCGGATGGGTATACAGCAGAGTTTTACAAAACCTTTAAAGAGGAACTAACACCAATACTTTTCAAGCTATTTCAGGAAATAGAAAAAGAGGGAGAACTTCCAAATTCATTCTACGAGGCCAACATCACCCTGATTCCGAAACCAGACAAAGACACTTCAAAGAAAGAAAACTACAGACCAATATCTCTAATGAACCTTGACGCAAAAATCCTCAATAAAATTCTGGTGAACCGGATTCAAATACATATCAAAAAAATTATACACCATGATCAAGTAGGATTCATCCATGGGATGCAAGGCTGGTTCAATATACGGAAATCAATAAATGTTATCCACCACATCAATAGACTAAAAAATAAGAACCATATGATAGTCTCGATAGACGCAGAAAAAGCATTCGACAAAGTACAGCATCCCTTTATGTTCAAAACTCTAGAAAAATTAGGGATAACAGGATCATACCTCAACATTGTAAAAGCAATATATGATAAGCCACAGGCCAGCATCATTCTGAATGGAGAAAAATTGAAGGCATTCCCTCTAAGATCTGGTACAAGACAGGGATGCCCTCTCTCACCACTTCTGTTCAACATAGTCCTCGAAACACTGGCCAGAGCAATTAGACGAAAGAAATTAAAGGGATAAAAATTGGAAAAGAAGAACTTAAATTATCACTATTTGCAGATGATATGATTCTATACCTAGCAGACCCAAAAGGGTCTACAGAGAAGCTATTAGAGCTAATAAATGAATTCAGCAAAGTGGCAGGATATAAGATCAACACGCATAAATCAAAGGCATTCCTGTATATCAGCGACAAATCCTCTGAAACAGAAATGAGGACAACTACTCCATTCACAATATCCCCCCAAAAAATAAAATACTTGGGAATCAACCTAACAAAAGAGGTGAAAGATTTATACAATGAAAATTACAAAACCCTAAAGAAAGACATAGAAGAAGACCTTAGAAGATGGAAAAATATACCCTGCTCATGGATAGGCAGATCCAACATCATCAAAATGGCGATATTACCAAAAGTTCTCTATAAGTTCAATGCAATGCCAATCAAAATCCCAGCTGCATTTCTTGTAGAAATAGATAAAAGAATCATGAAATTCATATGGAATAATAAAAGACCCAGAATAGCAAAAACAATACTAAGCAGGAAGTGTGAATCAGGCGGTATAGCGATACCAGACTTCAAACTATACTACAGAGCAATAGTAACAAAAACAGCATGGTACTGGTACCAAAACAGGCGGGTGGACCAATGGTACAGAATAGAGGACACAGTAACCAATCCACAAAACTACAACTATCTTATATTTGATAAAGGGGCTAAAAGCATGCAATGGAGGAAGGATAGCATCTTCAACAAATGGTGCTGGGAAAACTGGAAATCCATTTGCATCAAAATGAATCTGAATCCCTATCTCTCGCCTTGCACAAAAGTTAACTCAAAATGGATCAAGGAGCTTGATATTAAATCAGAGACACGGCATCTGATAGAAGAAAAAGTTGGTTATGATCTACATACTGTGGGAGCAGGCTCCAAATTCCTCAATAGGACACCCATAGCGCAAGAGTTAACAACTAGAATCAACAAATGGGACTTACTCAAACTAAAAAGTTTTTTCTCAGCAAAAGAAACAATAAGAGAGATAAACAGGGAGCCTACATCCTGGGAACAAATCTTTACTCCACACACTTCAGATAGAGCCCTAATAACCAGAATATATAAAGAACTCAAAAAATTAGACAATAAGACAACAAGTAACCCAATCAATAAATGGGCAAAGGACCTGAACAGACACTTCTCAGAAGAGGACATACAATCAATCAATAAGTACATGAAAAAATGCTCACCATCGCTAGCAGTCAGAGAAATGCAAATCAAAACTACCCTAAGATACCATCTCACTCCAGTAAGATTGGCAGCCATTAGGAAGTCAAACAACAATAAGTGCTGGAGAGGATGTGGGGAAAAGGGCACTCTTGTTCATTGCTGGTGGGACTGCAAATTGGTGCAGCCAATTTGGAAAGCAGTATGGAGATTTCTTGGAAAGCTGGGAATGGAACCACCATTTGACCCAGCTATTCCCCTTCTCGGTCTATTCCCTAAAGACCTAATAAGAGCATGCTACAGGGACACTGCTACATCGATGTTCATAGCAGCACAATTCACGATAGCAAGATTGTGGAATCAGCCTAGATGCCCTTCAATAGATGAATGGATTAAAAAAATGTGGCATTTATACACAATGGAGTATTACTCTGCATTTAAAAATGACAAAATCATAGAATTTGGAGGGAAATGGATGGCATTAGAGCAGATTATGCTAAGTGAAGCTAGTCAATCTTTAAAAAACAAATACCAAATGACTCCTCTGATATAAGGGGAGGAAACAAGGACAGGGTAGGGACGAAGAGCTTGAGACGAAGATTTTCATTAACAGGGTTGAGAGGTGGGAGGGAAAGGAAACGAGAAGGGGAATCGCATGGAAATGGAAGGCGATCCTCAGGGTTATACAAAATGACATATAAGAGGAAAGGAGGGGTAAGACAAGATAATTCAAATGGAAGAAGTGATTTACAGTAGAAGGGGTAGAGAGAGAAAAGGGGAGGGGAGGGGAGGGGAGGGGAGGGGAGGGGGGATAGTAGAGAATAGGACAGACAGCAGAATACATCAGACACTAGAAAGGCAATATGTCAATCAATGGAAGGGTAACTGATGTGATACAGCAATCTGTATGCGGGATAAAATTGGGAGTTCATAACTCATTTGAATCAAACTGTGAAATATGATGTATGAGGAACTATGTAATGTTTTGAACGACCAACAATAAAAAAAAAAATCTTCACCATAGTATATTATGATCAAACTGTCAAAGTACAAGTCAAGGAGTTTTAAAATCTGCAAAAGTGCCAAGTCACATTTAAGGATCTCTCTATTAGACCAAGAGCAGATTTCTCAGCAGAAACACGACAGGCCAGGAAAGAAAGGAATGACACATTCTAAGTCCTAAAAGAAAATAACTGCCAACCTAGTATACTATACCCTATAAGGTTACCCTGCAGAAATGAAAGCAATATAAAGACCTCCTAAGATAAGCAAAAAATGCAGGGAATTCAGGACCACAAGGATCAGTCTTTCAAAAGATGCTTAAGGAAGTTCTGCATCCAAAACGGAAAGAAAGGGTAACTCCCATTAGTCAAAGCGTAATTCCCACTAGAATAGTAGAGACACAGAAGAGAAAAAAGAACAAAGAATATTCAAAACTAGAAGAAAATTAACATGACAGGAATAAGTCCTATCAATAATAACCCTGAATATAAAGGGAGACACAGACTGGCTGAGTGGATTTAAAAAAACAACAACAACAAATAAGATCCAGCAACAAGATCCAAGAAACTCATTTCACCAGTAAAGAAACAGACTGGAAGAGGAGGGATGGAAAAGAATATTCCAAGCAAGTGGGAAAAAGTGAGGAGGAACTATGCTCATATCTGACAAAGTAGACTTTAAGACAAAAACTGCACTATAAAACAAAAATATCATGATATAATATGAAAGGATCAGTTCAACAAGATAATTATTGCAAATCTATGTGTACCTAATGTCAGAGAACCCAATCATATAAAACACATGAGAACTAAAGAGAGAGTCTAGTTTCTAATGCAATAAATAGTGGGGAGATTTCATTGAGAGAGAGAGAGAGAGAGAGAGAGAGAGAGAGAAGCTACTCTAACACCAGGAGAGTAAATAATGTGCTACTAAATGACAAATGGATAGCAGAAAAAAATCAGGGATAAAATTTTTAGAATACTTAGAAGTAAATGAGATATCACTACAACATATCAAAATCTCTGGGATACTCTGAAGGCAGTGCTATGAGGTAAGTTCATTGCATTGAGCTCACTCATTACAAGAATAAAAAGTCAACAAATAAATAACCTAACATTAAATCAAAAAGCCCTAGAAAAAGAACAAATCAATACCAAAAGCAGAAGACAGGAAATAATTAGAATCAGAGCTGAAATCAATGAAAAACAATCCAAAAAAATTTTTTTAAATCAAAAAGTTGGTTCTTTGAGGAAAAAAGAAACAGTAAAATTGATAAACCCTTAGCCAAGTTAACAAAGAGAAAATGTAAATTACTAAAATTCACAATGAAAAAGGAAATATCACAATGGTCATTACTGAAATACATGAAAATCAGAACCTATTTTGAAAATTTATACTCTATACATTATTTTTTTTATAGACACATGACCTACCCAAATTGAATCAGGAGGAAAAAGAAAATTTAAACAGATCAATTTCAAGCAATGAAATTAAAGATGCCATCAAAAGCCTACCAATTAAGAAAACCCCAGAACCAGATGGATTCTCAGACGGAATGTACCAGACCAACCTTCAAAGAACACTAATCCTTCTCAAATTATTTCATGAAATAGAAAAGGAGAGAACCCTTCCAAACTCATTCCATAAAACTAGTATCACCCTGATACCTGAAATCAGACAAACACACATCAAGTATAGAAAACTTCAGACCAATATCTCTGATAAACATAGATATAAAACTTCTTAATACTGGACAATCACATACAAAAACATTAAAAAGATAGTGTACCATGATCAAATGGGATTCATCCCAGGGATGTAAGGTTTGTTCATCATACAGAAATCAATAAACATAATTCATCACATCAATAGACTTAAAGAATCACATGATATAATAGATGGATACATTAACAAATGCAGAAAAAGTATTTGACAAAATACAGCCATCTATTCATGTTTAAAACACTAGAAAAACTATGGATGGTAGGTATATCCCTCAACACTGTAAAAGCTATATATGCTAAGCCTAAGGCCAACATCATTCTAAATGGAGAAAATTTGAAAACATTTCCTCTAAAAACTGGAACAAGACAGGGATGTCCTCTTTCACCACTTCTATTCAACATAGTCTAGGAAACTCTAACCAAAGTAATTAGACCAAAAAAAAAAATTAAAAGGGATACAAACAGGAAAAAGAAGAATTTAAACTATCCCTATTTGCTGATGACACTCTATATTAAGAGGACCCAAAAAATACACCAGAAAATTTCTAGAACTCAAATGAATTCAGGATATAAAATTAACACCCCTAAATCAATTGTGTTCCTATACATCAGTGATGAACCCATTGAAAGAGAAATTAGGAAAAAAGCCTCAAAAAAAAAATAAAATACTTAGGAATCAATCTTAAAAAGAGGAGAAAGACCTCTATAATGAAAACCACAGAACAGTGAAGAAATAAATTGAAGATGACCTGAGAAGGAAAGATCTCCCATGTTCTTGGATAGGCAGAACTATTATTGTCAAAATGGCTATACTTCTGAAAGCACTACATGGATTTAATGAAATTCTTCATAGAAATAGAAAAAGCAGTCATGACATTTATATGGAAAAATAAGAGGCCCAGAATAGCCAAAGTAATCCACACCAAGAAAAGTAAAGCAGGAGGTATCACAATACCAGAGTTTAAATTATACTACAGAGCTACAGTAACAAAAATGGCATGATATGGGCCCTGGGTTTGATCCTCAGCACCACATAAAAATAAATTAATTTAATTAAAGATATTGTATCCAACTCAACTAAAAATAAATATTAGGAAAAAAAGAAATAGAAGGGGATTTCAACATCCCTCTTCTCAGTAGATCATCCAGACCTCCTCCCACACACACAAAAAAAAAAAAAATCACCCAAGAAGCATCAGAGTTAATCTATACTACAGCTCAAATTAACAGACTTTGCAGAACATTTTATCCAATAATTTCATAACATACATTCTTTTTCATCAGCACATGGAAATTTTTCTAGAATAAACCTTATATTAGGTCACAAGTTTTAAATTCAAAGCAATTGAAATCATATTCTGTATCTTGTCTGATCACAATGGAATAAAACTAGAAGTCAACTATAAATTTTAGAAATTATACAAAGCCCTGAACAAGTTAGGTATAGAAGGATTGTACCTCAATGTAATAAAAGGCTGTATATAACAAGCCCACAGTCAACATAATACTGAAAAAAAAAATCAGAAAAATGATGATCCATCTTACCATTCTTCTTTATATACTACTAGAAGTTTTAGCCAGAGAAAAACAAAATGAAACAAAAGGAATGCAAATAGGAAGTCAAATTTCCCATATTTTCAGATTATATGATCATATACATAGGACATTCTAAAGACTCCACCAAAAGACTATTAGAACTGATAACTGAATTCAGTAAAATAGCAGTATACAAAAAAAAAAATCAGTAGCTTTTCTGTATACCAATAATTAATTCACTAGGAAAGAAATCATGAAAGCAATCCTATTCACAATCACATTTAAAAAATACCTAGGAATAAACTTAACCAAGAAAGTGAAAGACCTCTACAGTGAAAATTATAAACTGACAAATTGAAATGGCACAGAAATGGATATCCTATATTCATGAACTGAAAGAATATTGTCTAAATGTCCATATTAATCAAAGATAACTACAAACTCAAGGCAGTTCCCATCAAAATACCCATGACATTCTTCACAGAACTAGGAAAAAAAATCCTAAAATCCCAGTGGAAGTACAAAAGACCTCAAATTGCCAGAGCAACCTTCAGCAAAAAGAACAAAGCTAGAGATTTCAAACATATTACAGAGCCATAGTAATAAAAACAGCATAGTATTGGCATAAACGCACAGACCAATGGAACAAAATAGAGATCCAAGAAATAAATCTATAGCCAATCACATATATATAGCCAATTGCTTCTCAGCAAAGGTGCCAAAAACATATTGGAGGAAAAGACAACATCTTCAATAAGTGATGGGGAAAACTGGATATCCATATTCAGAAGTTTGAAATTTGACCCCTATCTCTGTACAAAACTAAGACAAATGAATTAAAGACCTGAAAAGACTTGAAATCGTAGAACTACCAGAAGAAAACATCAGGGAAATACTTCAAGATATTGGTATATATGACCTTCTGGATAGGACACCAAAGCACAGGAAATGAGCAAGAATTGCCAAGTGGAATTACATTGAATTAAAACGCTTTTGCTGGTCAACTTTTGGTTACTGTGACCCAGATACCTAACAAGAACAATTTAGAGGAGGAAAGGTTTATTTTGGCTCAGTTTCAGAGGCTCACTCCATGGTCAGTAGGCTTCAGGGCAGAAAGGCATCATGGCAAAGGAAATCTCAGCTAATGGCAGACAGGAAAGAGAAGAGCCAGAGACAAGTTACAGTCCTCCAGGGCACACTCCCACTGACTTACCTTCTCCAGGCACACTCACCCCCCTGCGATTATCACCCAGTAATCCATTAAGTGGATTAATCCAGTGATGAGGTTACAGCTCTCATAATCCAATTTTTTCACTTCTGAATACAGCTGCATTGCCTAACACATGAGCTTTTCAGGGGACATTCCTAGATTCAAACTAAAAACGATGCATTGGCACAGTTGAGAAAACAGTCAACATAGGGAAGTGCTCTATAGAACAAGAAAAAAAATGTTTGCCAACTATTTATCTGAGAGAGGGTTAATATACAGAAGATATAAGGAACTAAAAAAAAAAAACCCAAGTAATCCAATTAAAAAGTGGACAAATGACCTGAATAGATGCTTTTTGAAAGAAAAATATATACATGGCCTAAAAAACACATGAAAAATGCTCAATAGCTTAAGCCATCAGGGAAGTCAAAACCACAATAATACACAATCTCACCCTAGTTAGAATGGCTATAATAAAAAGTTAATAAATGCTGGTGAGGAGTTGGAGAAAAAAGGATTTCTTATTCACTATTAGTGGAAAGGCAAATTGATACAACCACTATGGAGAACAGTATGGAGGTTCCTCAAAAAAATAAAAATAGATCTACCACATGATTTATATATGCCATTTCTGGGTGTGATTCCAAAGGAAATGAAAGCCGTATACCAAGCAGATACCTGCACATACATGTTTACCCTAGCACTATTCACAATAGCCAAGATAGGGAATCAACCAAGGGAATCAACCAAGGTGCCCATCAACAGATGAACAGATAAAGCAAATGAGATAAATACTTTTTAGCCATAAAGAAAAATTAGTGTATATAACTGTCATTTGAGGCTAAACAAGTAAAACTGGAGATTAGGTTAAGGGAAATAAACCAGACACAGAAAGAAACCGTATTTTCTTTCCTATGTAGAAGCTGGGGGGGGGGAAAAATAACTGGCCTGAAAATAGAACATATTTGGAAGCTGGGGGTGGGGTGGGAAAAGAGTGGTTAGATTTGATTAGTGCATACTGTATGCATGTATGGAAATATCACATTAATGCTTATAGTTAATACATGTTAATATAATTTTCAAATAAATAAAAATAAAACCCCAAAATGCAGCTGGCCCTGAGCAATTTAAAAAAGGAATCTTTGAGTCTGTGAATGTAGGTACTAAAACAGTCCATACAGTAACTGCTCAATAAACAAGAACTGTTTTTTTCTACAAAATAAATGTGAAAGTAGTAAAAGAAAACGCCTCCAAAAGTGATCAACATCATTGGTTTACTATCCCTTTGTCAAAATTTTATCCCAAATTTTCATTACAAAATATTTTCACTAGAAAATTTCAGAAGAATATGTGATAGCAACAGAAGCCCATAAATCTGTACATTTATCTTGTTGGATATATCATTGTAAGTAGTATTATTGGGTTTTTTTGTTGTTGTTGTTCTTGTTGTTGTTGTTTGGTACCGGGGATTGAACTCAGAGTCATTCAACCACTGAGCCACATCCCCAGCCCTTTTTTCTATCTTATTTAGAGACAAGGTCTCATCGAGTTGCTCAGTGCTTCTTGTTGCTGAAGCTGGCTTTGAACTCATGATCTTCCCATCTCAAGCCTCCCGAGCTGCTGGAATTACAGGCGTAAATCACTGCACCCAGTTTATTATTGTATTTTGATGTAATAAGCAAAAGTGAACCATTGCCACAGGCGGATGCAGTTAAGCAGGAACTTCTCAGCATGTGGGGAGTAGAGGGATCCAGGGGTGCTTGGGGGTTTTGCCAAAGGCTTCCAACTCCCTGTGTATATTAATAAGCTTTTGCTGTGTATTTAGTTCTGAAATTCCTGAAACTTGCCACTCAAAGGATTTTTTTTAGAATTTTCTACCAATTTTTAGCCAATTCAATTTATTGCTTAATGTAATCCATCAACGGTTGGTAGGTTCATTACTTTTGTTTTTGTCTCTAGAAATTTCTTCCCCCCGTGTGCTCAATTTGTGACAAAAGGGTAGAGTGATCTGCAATCAGGCTCCTAGAAGAAGCAAATCAGGATCCAAGTGTCAAAGAGGCCTGGGATGGTGGCGCATGTCTGTAATCTCAGCAACTCGGGAAGCTCATGCAGCTGGATCACAATTTCAAATCAGCCTCAGCAATTTAGCAAGGCCTTAAGCAACTTGGTGACACCCTGTCTCAAAATTTAAAAAAATTTTTAAATGGGGGCTGGGGATGTGATTATTGCCCCTGGGTTCAATCCCCCATACCAAAAAAGGGTCAAAAGCTGACAAAAGCCCATCCATGTCAGAAGCAAGGAGGAAAATAGGAATATGTGAGAAGCCAGCCCTTCCAGTGCCTC
Source organism: Urocitellus parryii (assembly GCF_045843805.1). Classification (NCBI taxonomy): domain Eukaryota; kingdom Metazoa; phylum Chordata; class Mammalia; order Rodentia; family Sciuridae; genus Urocitellus; species Urocitellus parryii. The sequence continues at coordinate 199,718,938 of NC_135533.1, forward strand.
TTGTTGCTGAAGCTGGCTTTGAACTCATGATCCTCCTGTCTTGAACCTCATTGGTCCTTCCTGGGACTGCCTGGAAAATAGATAGGCAGAGAGACCATCTCATCGCAGGGCCACAGCCTCTGGTTCCTCTTGTCTACATCCAAAGAGATCTGAAAGATTTGTATCTTAGTTCCAAACCTTGCCCTCAACTGATGGAAGGCTATTTTTAATCTTACTGCCACTCCGTGTGAATATTCATAAGTTTGGCTGTCGGATGATAGGCTGCTTCTCTGTACTCCACTGGGGGTGTTAATAACATGATACATACGTTGAATTGTCTTCCCCAAATCCAAAAAATTCTGAATTCTGAAATACATGGAGTTTTTTCAGATAAGGAATTTTAGACATACTACATGGAATCACAGGGGATAAGTATTATCTTCCTTTTTTTTAAAGATAAAAAAAGATTTGGAGATGTTAATTGCCCAAGGTCGCACAATATATTACAAAATATTATGCACTTTGACAGAACAAGTACATGTCAATTGACTTCCAAAGGATGATACCGCATGGCCCAGTTATGGAGCTGATTATAACTTAAAGAGGGGCTGGTGCTTTTTAATAGAATGAAAATTACAAAAAAGATATTTTGCTGCTGGCAAAATTATGCTGTTGATATTTCAGAACAGCTCCCAGAGAGACCACCCCATCTCCACTTTCAAGGAAATTGTGCCCTCTGACTTTAAGAGATACATTTCTTCTCATCCCTTAAAAGCAGAGGAATTTGATAAAGAAGTTGCCTGGCAAAGAAGAAGGGGAAAAAAAAAAACCACTAGACCGAAATCAAAACAAATCTTTTTTTGCATATTAATCAGGTGCCTGATTGAAACTATGCTAGCTGCTTCGAGAGAAGAATATTAAAAGTAAAGCGCTGCTAATTTAAGCATAACTAATTTTAAAAGATGTACCTAGAAACAGCCACATGGGAGAATCACTTAAGCTCCTATTAACTACTCGCTTCATCTGGTAGGCTATGCCTGGGTTGGGAGGTCTAGTGTCATGACATTTGCCTCCCCCTGCGGGTAGACAATGAAGTCAGCCATCCCTGACAACGTGCAAGGCTCTGGTGTCATGGATCTATGCTGATTTACTTCTGCCTCCAAAATAAAAGAGGGACCCAGAAGGAAGATCCTGATCTGGGGTCAAAACAAAGGTCCAGGGAGCCTCCACAAAACTTGAGTCCCACCCCCCACAGCACAGGAAGACCAGTCCTTCCAAGAGGGCAGTCCCACAGAAATAGCTACTGGGCTCACGAGTAAACCTTGTCTGCAGGAGACATGATTGGGGATTTTCCTGGATCTCCTCAAATCTCTTTTCCTGGTTTGTAATCTACTTAAAGCTCTTGGGATGGCTATGCAGAGGCTACAGGGCAACTTTGCCTGCAGGCATTGAGAACTTGTTCCCTGAGGCAGCCCTTAGCCTTTGCCTGACAGGGTGCAAGAGTGAGGACCTCAGTTCCCTTGCCTCTAGCCCAAGTATAATTTATGCTCCGCAAGTTCTCTGCAGTGTCAAGTGAAGGCTGAGCTTCCCCGACTCCTTAAATGATTTCTGATTAAAAGAATAAAAGAAATCAATGCTTCTGGCTTATCCCACCCAAGACCATTGTGCCCAACATGCTGAGCTCTCAGTATAAAAGGTAAATGTTATATTTTATGGTGAACTATCACTGTCTAGTAAATTCCCTCCACTTCCAGGAAGGATCTTCTTAAAGATCAACTCTTCCACTGGTGAGCTCATCATTTGGCTAAAGGGGACAGGAGGAGAGAGAATAAGGTAGAACCAGAGCATAGAACATGCCCAGGCAGGTGCCAATTCATTCTCTATCCAGAGCATACCTGTGGCAGGGGCCACTAGTTACCCCCAAAACTGTTTTTCCTTCTGGCTCATAATCATGAAGCTCTAAATTATAGGCTGGACAATGTGTTCCTAACCAGCCTCCATTCCAGTTAGATGTGGCCATGCAGTTAAGTTCAGACCAATGGAGTATGAACGTAAGCAGGTGTCTCCTTCCCCATTTCCCAGTGTGGAGGTGGTAGAGTTCCATGGTGGTCCATGGAGATGAAGGCCACATCCAAGGAATGGAGGAAAAACAGTACAGAAGGATCCAGCTCTCGGCATCATCGAATTGCCCAGATTATTTCAGGAAGAGAGAAAGAAACATCTATCCATGTAAGCCAAATTATTTTGGGTAATGTTAGTCAAACCACTATTGTAACAAAATTCCTTAGAAAATTTATAATCCTACTGCACTCTGAGTGATGGATTAAAGTTGAATGTCTTATAAAAGATTCTGATGTGAGGGTCCATGTCAACGTGATTTACAATTTATTATAAAACATTTCTACTAAAAAAAAAAAAACTGGTAGCTGAGCTGGAAAGTGAGAAGACAGCCAAGCAACAGCATCATCTCGGAAAAAAGTTCCATGGAGAGTCACCAGGCTCCATCCCTAGAGGAGTTCTGGGGACAGTACAGGCAGTACAGGTCAGGCCCAAGTTGTTGCAATCACAGCCAGGGAGCTACAGAATTTACACCCTACACTCACATCATTAGTGAAGCTATGCCCCCAGAAGAACATAAATCCCTGGGGCCTTCCAGACATCCAAGGACACCAGCAGAGCAGGGTCCAGTAGCCTGCAGCAACCCTCCAACAGAAAAACCCAGCACTGACTATTGGGAAGGAAAGGACTCTGGGAGCCCACGTGCATAAAACTGGTGACTGAGGGCTGGTGTTGTGGCTCTGTGGTGGAGTGGTTGCCTAGCATGCATGAGGCACTAGGTTCATCCCCAGCACCACATTAAAAAAAAAACAAAACCTAAACAATAAAGGTATTGTGTTCATCTACAACCAAAAATAGTAAAAAAAAAAAAAAAAAAAAAAAAAAAAGTGAATCAAGGGGATATAGATGAAAGTCTCATCACCTGCTGACAGAGGTCCTTTCTGAAATTTTTGCTTGGAGGTCCATGGCATTTTTCCTGTGACTCTGCATAGAGAACAATTTTGCCTCTCGTCTTCACCTGGAACTTTCTATTGGTTGTAGCTTATGTTTTCAACCATTGGCATTCTTGGGGCAACTATATGATAGATAATTACATTTCAGGGGTCTCTGTTAAGTCCTCAGAGAAATAACAACAAATTCTTTAGGAGTTCCTGATTTCATAAGAGTTCTTTGCTCCTTGCTCAGATATTAAAAAAAAAAAAAAACCAACATGGAAATTATCTACCTTGTTTCTGAATACAGAATGACCCGACTGCCAAATGTATTCCATCACTACTTAACAAGCACAGACGTTTCATAAATATAAAAAGACATTCGAGGATATAGCCTGAGATGGATTCATGCAAATGCAAATAAACTAGGCTTGGATATTGATTGTTGTACCCACACATAGTCTTTTTTAAACACTCACCTAACATTTACACCTATTACACTGGGGCAGGGGGTGGGGAAGTAATAAAGGACAACAAATGCCAGGCAGGTGAGCCAGGGTAATGGAGCACAGGTATTCTTAGGTGCTTCTCATGGGAGAGTAAATTATTGCAATCCTTCTAAAGGTCAAAATGGAAATATGCTCCAAAAGACTTAAATATGTGCATATATTTTGACACCCCCAAAGTCCATGTTTAGAAAATTTTGGGGGGTGAATAATTCAATGACTTTTAATATCATATATAGATTAATATAATCAAACACTACACGGATATACCAAAACACTGTTCTGTGTTTTGTTTGTTTGTTTGTTTTTTAACAGTTACCTTCTCTCCCATTCCCAAGCCCCTGGCAACCACTGACTTATTCTCTCTAGTTTTGTGTTTTCCAAAATATCATCTAAATTAAAGGGTATGTAACTTGCATTTAGCTTAATGTGTTGAGAAATTCACCTAAGTTATTGTACTTTTAAATTAGTCATTGAGAATTGTATAGATTTCCTACAGTTTATCCATTTACTAATTGAATGAATTTGGGGGTTATTTATCATTTGGGGCAATTATGAACAGAGCTGCTATTCACATGTTCTGTGTGAATATAAGTCTTTTGTGTGACTATCACTAGGGTAGAAAACCAGGCGTAGGATTGCTGGATCATAAAGTACAGTCAACCCTCCATATTTGTGGATGTTGAATCCATAGTTTCACAAATCTTGGTTGGAAAATGTTTGAAAAATTCCCCATGCTCAATATGTACAGGCTTTATTGTTCCCTAAACATTATATTAATTATTTATACAGCATTTACATGTTAGATGGTATAAATAATCTGTGTATAATTTAAAGCATTCAGGAAAGTGTGCTCAGGATATATATGCAGATACTGTGCCATTGTATAAGGGACTTGAGCAGATTTTGTTATATGCTGGAAGTAGGGGGTCCCGATGCAATCCCTGCAGATAGTGAGAACTTTTTTTTCTTCCTCCTTGGTACCAGGGATTGAACCCAGAGGTGCTCAATCACTGAGCCATATCCTCAGCCTCCTTTATTTTCTATTTTGAGATAGGGTCTCACTAAGTGGCTTAGGGTCTCACCAAGTTGCTGATGCTGGCCTGGAACCTTCGATTCTCCTGCCTCAGCCAGCCAAGTCACTGGAATAACAGGTGTGCTTCACCATACTCCACCTATGTTGAAATTTTATAAGCTGTATTACAAATAGCTAAGCTATTTTCAAGATTTGTATTCCCACCAACAAGGGAAGGGTGCCATTTGCTCCATATCTTCATCAAGTGTATCAACATAATCAACTGTCAATATTTTATTCCTCATTTTTGCCATTCTAATAAGCATAGAGCCGATAGATCTTCATGGTATCAATTTGCATTTCTCTCGGGGTCAATGATGTTGAACACACCTTCGGTGCTTATTTCCTACCTGTCAGTGATGAGACGTCTTTTCAGGGGGTTTGCCCATTTTTTAATTTCATTGGTTGGTTTTCTCATTAGAACTTGAGAGTTCTTTGAATATTTTGGAAACAAGTCCTTTGTCAGAGAAGTCTCTCAACAGTGTTCTTTACAGATCAGGAGTTCTACATTAAGTCCAACTCACCTTGTTTTATGGCTCATGCTTTTGGTGTCATACCGAAGGACGCTTCACATAACTTCAAGTCAGAATAGAACATAGGAAGAAATCTTTCTGAGTTTTATTGTCTAGTTTCATAGCCTTATCTATGATCACTTTCAGTTAACTTTTGTAAAAGGTATAATGTTAAGGTCTAATTTTTACTATTTTTATTTTTGCCTATGGATATCCAATTGTTCCAGCACCATTTGTTGAAAAGACTGTCTCCCTGCCCCATGGAACAGATACTTTTTTAAAAATAAATTGTGCATATTTGTGTGGATATATTTTTCCACTCTCCACTCTACATTCCATTGATTTGTCTAATCACTTTATCATACTATCAATTCCCAAAACTCTTTAGTATAATTCCTCCATCTATATTATGCTTCTTCCAAATTGTTTTAACTATTCCATTTTTTCCCCATAGTTAGCTTTTTCTTTATCTACTATAAACCTTGCTGGTATTTTGATTGATATTGTAATAAGTTTACTGATCAATTTGAGCAAAATTGACATTTTTATTATGTTGAGTCTTTTAACCATGAACAAGCTCTCTCCATTACCTAGGCTATCTTTGACCTCTTTCATTAACGTTTTGGTTTTTGGCACACCGGCCCATTACATTTTTTTTTTCCAGTTGCACACAAAAGTACTTTACTTGGGGAAAAGCTATTGAAAATTATTTAAATTTTGAACCCTGCTAGTATGTAGAAATGAAACCAATTTTTGTATGATGCCCTTATATCCTGAAAACTTGCTTAACTCATGGTTTGGTTTTTTTTTTTTTTTTTTGAGATTCCTTAGGATTTTTTATATAGAAAAAAATCAAGCGGTCTGTGAAAGGAGATTATTTCTTCCTTCTCAATCTATATAGTTTTGTCTTGTAGTTTGGTTTGTTTTGGTTTGTTACTTTCTTCCCCTCCCCCCCCCCCCAATCACACTAGCTAAGTCCTCTAGTGGCGAGACTGGACATTCTTGCTTTATTTCTAATATTAGGAAAAAATCATTCAGTCTTACAAGTATGTTATTAGGTATGAGGGTTTTTTTTTTGGTTTTGTTTTTCTTTTTCTTTTTTTTTTGGGGGGGTGTGTGTGGTGCTGGGGGTTGAACCCAGGGTCTTGTGCATCCTAGGCAAATACTATATGTTATGATTTAGAGGTAATGACCCCCAAAGGTTTACATGTGAGACAATGCAAGAAGGTTTGGAAGAAAAACGATTGTGTTTCAAGAGTCTTAACCCATCAGTGAATTAATCCCCTGAAACCAAGTGCTTAGGTGTGACACTACCACCCTAAAGTAGAAGGGTGTGGCTGGAGGAGGTGGGAATTGGGGCATGGCTTTGGGGTATATATTTGTATCTGGCAAGGGGAGATCCCTCTCTGCTTCCTGATCATTATGTGTTCTTTCTATAATTGCCCTTCTGCATGCAAGTTAAAATTTTTGTGATTCTTCACATGTTGAATAATTCTAGATTGTACCCTGGACACCTTAAATATTATGAGACTTGTTTAAATTCTTCATAGAATTTAAACAAAAATAATTTTTGTTTCAGCAGACAATGGAACTGGTTGGGTTCAGGTGAGTTCAACATTAATTCAGTCATCAAAACTTTAGCAATGCTTTTCATATCTGTCATGAACGTATACCACTCACTCTAGAACCCATGGGATAATCTATCCATCATTTTAGTTCTCAGCATCTTTGGTATACCAACTGCAATCAGATGCACACATCATGTCTCGGGAGTGGGACTTGGGAGCTCAGACAACTGTTTGCAACAGCTCTCTCACACACACTTTCCTGAGCTCTTCTTTATAGTCTGCCTGATACTTTCTGGGTTTCTTAGGTCTCCCCATTTCAGTCTTCTAGGCAGAAGCATGAGGGTGTAGTTGTCCCACTCTGCCTCACACTTCCATAATTGATTATATATTTGGGTTAAATGGTAGGAAGACAGATTAGAAAAAGCAACAACAGGGGCTGGGGTTGTGGCTTAGTGGTAGGGCACTTGCCTAGCACATGTGAGACACTGGGTTCAATCCTCAGCACGACCTAAAAATAAAGGTTATTGTGTCCACCTACAACTAAAACAAATATTTTTTTTAAAAAAAGCAACAACTAGCCATACCCTCTTGGTACAGAAGATCCACCCACCACTGCCCCTGTACTATAGGATCACCTTGGGGCTGGGGTATGAGAGAATAAAGGTTAAATCCAGGAGGGTTTCTACACACAGTCTCAAACATTCTCTAATTCCTCAGTCCAAAAGAACTGAAGGATTTCCCCTAGAGCTCTTCTGAGCTCATTTTTTTTTTTTTTTTTTTTTTTTTTTTTAAGTTTCTAGCAGCAGTGAATTCCACTGAGGGAAACTGGAGGGGAAAATTTGGTCAACTGTAAGGTTGGTGGTACTTCAATTTCTGGTACTTTTCTCCAATCTACCCATTGCTATTTACTTTCCAAAGTCCTAAAATAGCTTCTCTGTGCACACTCCATCTAGATATTATAGTCATATTCAATGGGAGTGATGGACAGAGTGTTTACTCCATTTTACTCAGAACTTAAAAATCCGGCTTTAAGAATTTATCATAAAATTTTGGGCTGGGGATGTGGCTCAAGTGGTAGCGTGCTCACCTGGCATGCGCGGGGCTCTGGGTTCGATCCTCAGCACCACATAAAAAGATGTTGTGTCCACCAAAAACTAAAAAATAAATTTTAAAAAAGAATTTAATAAAATTTTAATTAAAATTCATTTAATTTTAATTGTAAGAATTAGTTTAATTTTAAAATTAAAAGGTGTGTGCTGAGAAAATCCATTGTGTAACTATATAGGTTGTTATTCTTTGGAGGGAACAAAATCTGGTTATTTAACTTTAATCAGGCTGATTTAAGTTTTTAAAAGAATATTGATTATAGAATGTCAAGGAAGGTTAGAATCTAACCTGAGAAACTATATACATGAACAATGCCCAAATTCATGTTCTACATTTGACTTAGTGGCTACTTAATAGCACTATTGTTTAGTTGTGGGCTCTAGGAATTGTAGTGGACTCCAATTATCACTAATCAAAATGTTACCATTGCCACCACCAAAAAATTGATCTTTCTGCCTCTGACACTACCTACCACCAAGGACAATTCTGTTGCTCCCACTTGTTTGCATCCTTCTGACATATTCACATCCTTCTCTGTTACCCTCCTGTGAAGCTACTGAAGACTTATGTTTTTAAATTTCTTCTAACATATTAACTCTAAGCACTAAATTATGTACCAAAGGTTAAAAAGGCAGAAGAATTTTCGAGAAGGAGGACACTATTGAGAAAACGCTTTCAAGACAGTAGAAACACAGATGGGTTGTGAACTATGATCTCACTAAAAGGGCTGTATCAGTCAGCTATTGCTGCACAACTGAGGTACAACAAGTCACCCCTGGATATTTCTCACTCATGGATTTAGGGACCAACCGAGGCAGCTGTAGTTCTGATTTTAATATTGTCGTTCCCAAAGCTTCTGTGGCTTATGTCCTCTTATCTCCCATAGCTTTCAACTGACAGTGTAGGTTGTCCCACATTTGTGCAGTACAAATCTGACCTCACCAGTTCCCACTAGAATCTACTCACGTCAAGAAGTTTGTGATTGAATCACACTGCACCAGGGATTTCAGGGGTCATGCACAAGGTCACATTTTAGAACATGGCCTTCTGCCATCTTGCTGGTTATTCCCTCTTTCTCCCTCAGCCTCTTCCATACCTATTCACTCCCTGCTTCTCCAAAACTCAAATCCATCTGCACACACTCTCCCTCTTCTTTCACAGACTATTCTATTCTCATTCATGTTCCCCCCAGTTTCACCTGCTTCTTAACAGCTTAACAAAGCATTTCTTTCAAACTCATCAAGTGCTCCTGTGAGAAAATATCTGACAAATAATGCATTCTCTCAAAGTAACCATCCTTATTTTTTCTTCTTATCCCCGCTACCAGTTATTTAACTTATTCTTATTCACGGATTAGACAAGCAACAAGCAAATGATCTGTGGAAGATTTAACCTACTTAAAAGGGAGAGAAATGAGATGTGGCTACCTGTGTGTTATCCCTTGAAGAATCTTATAAAAGTATAACCCCAGTAGTCAGGATGCACTGAGGAGAACCCCATTGGGGAGAACAATGGCTAAAAATAGAACTTGACCCTGGGCATCTGAAAGGAAAATGATGAAAATGTTGACCAAAGAGTTTAAAGTGTCTTTGAAGAAAAAAGAAAAATAAAAGTACACCCAACTTTTTTAAACTACACGGAAGTCACCTTCTGCACTTTCTGGAAGGGAAAAAGTGTTCAGTCAAGGTGTGGGCTTTCAGGCATGACTTCCAACAGGCAAGGGGCAGCCACTCTGTGTATCAAGTAGATGGTAGAGGTGACAGAGTGGCAAAGGAGATGCCCCCAAACATTGGAGAGAACACAAAAGGAAACAGCTAGGTCAGGAAGCAGAGCCATCACCATGGGGTCCAAAGCTTCTTTCACTGTCAAAGATTCAGTTCAGATGGGCTGCAGGCTCTGGGATGGATGCCACTCATGGGAACTGAATGCTTCCATGAAGGAATGGGGGAAGAGGAATCTGATTCTAGCATCTTACTATAAATGTGTTCATGGTGCCAGCACTCTAACCCCTTTGCAATGAGATTCTTCTCTTGTGAGAAGAAATGGAAGGTTCTGGGGGTAGGAGGGGCCTCCCTTGATTCTCACACTCCCAAGTGCTGTCTTGCTGTTACCTTCCTCTTGAACCTCCCTTAAATAAGTGTTAAAGCTTCACCCCAAGCCAGGAGCTCAGAAGAATTCAGATATGAGAGAGAGGCCATGTTTGTGCCCTTAGAAGTGTGGAGTCTCCCAGGAAGAAGTGGCTTAAGCAGTGTTCCCAAGGTTGGAATGGGCTGGAAAGAGGGGTCATTGGTGGGTCAAGAATATATGTATGTACTAAGCAACAGTGTTTTCCTTGGGTTATTTTAGTTAAACTTTTTCAAAAAAAAATTTTATTGGGTGATACTGGATGTCAGATTCCAGGAATTCAATATGAACAGAGGAGTCACTTTCCTCATGGAATTTCACATCTGATAGCATGATAGACAGATATGTTCTTATCTGAATCCACAGAAGCTGTAAGCAAAGGAGAATTAAGGTGAATTTCAGCTCATCTTGAAACAGGGAGATTATCCTGGACAATGTAATCATGACAATCCCTAAATGTGGAAGAGGGAGACAGAAAAGTTAAGTGTCACAGTGATGGATGGGAGAAAGACTTGACCAGCCATTGTTGACCTGGAAGATGGAAGGGAGCTATGAGCCAGGAACCCTGACAGTTTCTAGAAAAGGCAAGAATGTGGATTGAGTCCCTGCCCCAGAGTCTTGAAAAACAGAACAGTCTGCTGAGGCCTCGATTTTAGCCCAGTGACATCCATTTCAGAATTCCGACCTCCACAACTATAAAATAATAGATCTCTGTTGTTTTAAGCCACTTAAACCCTGCAGCCTTGCAGAAACGACAAAAATGTTGTTGTGTTTTTACCTGGCAAGGAGTGAGGCATCAGGGACTGTGCAAGTTGTGTAGCAGTAACAGATAGGGGGCCAGGGTGCTCTTCTGACTCTGCCATTAATTCATGGATTTACTCATTCAGTTGGAACAATGTGCTGGGCAAAGTAACAGATCTAGAGTACCACCAAAAATAAGCTCCTTAAGAGCCAAGTCTTACAGTCTAGATGGAGAACAGGTAAGATGTAAACAAGCGATAACCCAAGGTTGGCAGTGTAGCTCAGTGGTAGAGAACATGCTTAGCATGTGAGAGGCTAGAGTTCACTCCCCAGCATCAAAACAAGGAAGAAATGTAACCCTGATGGTAATGAACACTACAAATGAAATTAACATCATGGTGCATGAGAAATAGCATAGTCAGGGAAGGCATCTCTGAGGAGGTGACATTTAAATTACAATATTGAAAGGAAGATAACCATGTGAAGGAAGCATGCAAAGAGGGAAGGAAAAAAATCAAGTTCTTGAGGCTGGAAGAGTGTATTGGTGTGGACTAGGATTTGACACATGGCCTAAGGGACAGAATAGTGAGCAAGGGGAGAGATGGGGTAGGGGGCAGATTACAAAGGCCTTGTAATTCATAAGAAATTATTCTTGATAGCAATGGGAAAATATTGAAAAATTATAAGAAAAATCTACTTCAAATTGTTAACTTTATTTTGAAGTAATCAGATTATCAGGAAGCTGAAAAAATATACAGCAACCTTTACTCAGTTTCCCCTAATGGAAACATCTGGCATATCTATAGCATAATATCTAAACCAGGAAACTGACAATGTAAAATCTTCAGGACTTTCTCAGATTTTACCAGTTTTACATGTACATGTGTATGTAGCATATATAGTTCTACTTTGATTTTATCACAAATTCATATACAACTATCCACAGTTGTGATACAGAATTATTCCATTACCACAGAGTTCCCTTGAACTTACCCTTTTATAGCCACATGCGTCTCCTTTCCCATATAACCTTTGGCAACCTATAACCTGTTTTCCATCATTATAATATTATTTCAAGATTGTTTTACATAAGGAACCACATGGTATGCAACTATTTGATACTGGCTCCTTTTGCTCAGCATAATGCCTTTGTAAGCCATCAAGTTGTTGCAAATATCAATAATATGGTCCTCTTAACTGTCAAATATTACATGATATAAATGTACTATAATTTTATTAGCTATTCACTTACTGAAGGACACTTGGGTCATTCCTCCTTTTTAGCTATCACAAGTAAAGTTACTATGAACATTAGTATACAAGTTTATTTAAATGCAAGTTCTCATTTCTCTGAGACAACATTTTACCAAGAGTACAATGGCTGGACCATATGGTAATTGCACATTTTCTGAGTTCAGTCAATCTTTGTGTCTAATGCCCCATAATACGACATTGGCTTGATTACTATATCCATACAATAAGTTTTGAAGTTGGGTGGATGGATTCTCCCAACTTTATTCTTGTCATATTTTTTCTAGCTATTCTCTTTTGTCTTCTCAGTTAAATTTTTAGATTAAGTTCATGTATTGCTATAAAAACAAACAAAAGGGGCACACACCTGTAATCCCAATGGCTCGGGAGGCTGAGGTGGGAGGATTGTGAGTTTAAAGCCAGCCTCAGCAACTTAGCAAGGCTCTAAGTAACACAAGAAGACCCATCTCTAAATAAAATATAATAAAAAGGGCTGGGGATGTGGTTCAGTGATTAAGTGCCCCTGGATTTAATCCCCAATATCCAAAAACAAAGTCTTGTTGTGACTTTGGCAGAAATTGCATTAAACATATAGATCAGTTTAGGCAGAACTGACATCTCTACAATGCTAAGTCCATGAACACATTATGCTTTCCATTTACTGAGGTGTTCAGTTTCTTGCTCCAGCATTGTGTAATTTTCAGTATACAGTTTCTGCACATGTTGTCAGATTTATACCCATGTATTTCATTTTGTTTGGCATTATTGTAAATGGTATTATGTTTTTAATTTTAGTTTCCACATGTTTGTTGTTAGTATTTTAGAAATGCAATTGATTTTGTAGGTTATATATACCCTTATACCCTGCAGCCTTGCTGAAACCACTTATTAGTTCCAGAAGGTTTTTGTAGACACCTTGGGATTTCACCTTCCCATAGAAAAACATGTCATCTGTAAATAGGGGTAGTTTCATTTCTTCATACCCAAACTGCTTGACTTTAAGTTTTTTTAAAAAAGGTTTTCTGTTTCTTAACAAATGAATTATAGGTCAACCTGTTTCTGGATGTAGGAAATGGAGTGAGAATGGAGCCATTTGTTGATATTGCAAAGACTAGAGAAGGAGAAAAATCAGTTTTACCTGAGGGACTTCTAAGTGGAAATTTTGAGCAGGTAATTGGAGGTTTGCGGCCAAGGTCTCAGAAAAGTCAAAGGCAGAGATAAATTTCAGGAAGAGTCAGCAATTAGACAGTACAGGGAAGAATGAAAATGTTGGCCAGGAGAGAAACCAGAATTGAGTCCTGAGGACCACAGGTATTTAGAGGTTGGCTCAAGCCAGGGACTTAAGGAATAAACTTTTTTTTTTCTCTAAACAATTTACTCACTGAAAAGACGGGAGTTTGGGTGAGAGCACAGAGTTCTTAGCTCTTCAGCAGAATATTCTTCAGTTTGGGGGTTCCCAACAGCAAAGTGCCAAGTGGAAGAGGATCAGATGCCAGGGCATTCCCTCACTGACTCATTTTGTGGGAATGAGAGAGATAAGATTTCCTTGGAAAGATGGCATCTATCATGAGGTAAGAAGACAACCATCCACCACCTCTTTTGCCAGGCTTTCTTGCCATTATAAATAAGTGAATCCAAGACAATGCAAAGCCGCCTTCAGTCATCATAGTTTGGGTCTTGGATGCTCCCAAAGGAGCATGTGTTGAAGCCTAGGTCCCAGCCTGTAGTACAGTTGGGAAGAAATAGAAACGTTAGGAGGTGGGGCCTAGTGGGAGAAGTTAGGTCATTGGGGGCAAACCCTCAAAAGGGATGACGGGACCTTGATCTCTCACATGATTTCTTTGTTTCATAGCCACCATAAAGTGAGCAGCTTTCTCCACCATACACTCCTACCATGATACATTGTGCCGCCACAGGCCTAAGACAACAGGGCCAAGCTACCATGGACTGAAATCCCTGAAATTGTGAACTGAAACAAATCTTTCCTGGGCTGGGAATGTAGTTCACTGATCAAGTGCTTGCCTAGCATATGCTAGGCCTTGGGTTTAATCCCCAATACTGAAAAAATATTCAAATTTAAAAGCATAAAAGGAGGAGGAGGAGGAAGAGGAAGAGAAGAGGGAGGAGAAGGAGGAGGAAGAACATTAAGTAAAACATGCTTTAAAATAAATAAATAAACACAACTTTCCTCCTTACAAGTTGTGTATCTCGGGTTTTATAACAGTGATGGAGTGCTGAAAGTCACATAAATCATATAAATCAGAAATATCTCGATGCTCTGTGAGCCCAACCGCATCCCAAAACCATATCACTGCTCAGATGCTGGCAGGAGAGATCTCTAGTTGGGAGGTCTATGTAGCTCCCCACAAGCTTCCCCAATGTTCTCTGGATCACTCTTTTAGCAGCAGATGAGACTCCTGGTAACTACCATGAGCCTTGTGATCCCGGGAACTGAGGTGCTGGAATTTGCAATGGTCCCATAGAGAAACTCAAGCCCTCAGATGACCAGGGCCTTGCTGTATCACTCTATCAGTGCTATCAGACACGGAACGCAAGTGACTTTTCCAGGCAACCCTTGCCCCTTCCCATGTTCGACATGTTCACACCTCTGAGCACAACACCCAGATATAGATCAGTCGAGACAGCTAGGATTTGCTGTGATAACAAAATCTTTGCAGCCTCTCAGTAACTCAAAACAAAACTTCTTATTTATGCTGCATGTACACTGGGTCAGCAGGGAGGTTCTAGTTTGGCACTGTAGTTCAGGATTTTAGGATGATCAAAGACCTATGTCAAAAAAGGTTTCCAAGATCATCAAAGCAGGAAAGAGAATGGAGGCTACTCACACACTAGCTCCTAAGGCATCCACCTAATGGGGGAAAAAAATCCCTTTCACCCACAATCCCTCTGCCAAAGCAGTCATGAGCTCACTCCAGATTTCAAAAGGAACAAGGAATTATCCTAATCCTGTCATAGCAAATGATGTTGGCACCCCACCCAGATGTCCTTATGTTCCTTTGGCTGCTTTGGCTAGCATCCCATCCTCTGCCACCACATGTCCTTCAGTTCATGACTGACCCTGCCTGTCTTCTGCAGAACTGATCATCCCTGGGCAATTGCATGTATCTTGCCACAAGTGTAGAGCTACACAGACATATCCCAGGGGGCCCATGGGTAGTGGCTGAGGCAGGCTAGAATATAAATCCTTCTGCTTGCCTCAGGTCAAACAGATTCTGTGGTGCAATTATCACTCCAGAGCTCACCACAGGATCACTTTGAAACTAGATTTCACCCAAAAATATTTTTGCATTTTTCCTTCATCTTTCCCTGTGCTATATCCCTGACTCCATTACTGGTTTCTGTAGAAAGCCCTCCCTCTATAAACTACATGCACACAAATCTCCACCTCAGGGACTGAGGGAACCTGACAAATCATATATTATAGCATGGAAGAATAAAATATTTGGGGTCAGTCCTTATGGCTATTATACCAGTATGAATTAATCCTTTCTGAAGATTAACATGACTGGAACATCTTGCCCTGAGCTCCTCCAAAGCAAGACTTGAAACAAAGTCTTAGCGAGTTTATTTGGGAAGTGATTTGAGGAAGCAGGAGTGACAGGGAAGTGAAGCCTAGAAGAAGGAATCGTATTATGAAATGGATATGAGGTGTCCCCTAAAGGCTCCTGTGTGAGACAATGCAAGAAAGTAGTTCAAAGGAGAAATAACTGGATTCTGAGCCTTAACCCAATCAGTGAATGAATCCCCTGATGGGTTAACTGGGTGGTAAATGAAGTGTGGCTGGAGGTGGTGGGCACTGAGGGCGTGCCTTTGGGGTATGTATTTTGTATCTAGTGAGTGCTCTCTCTCTGCTTCCTGATCATGTGAGCCACTTTGCCATACTTTTCTGCCATGATGTTCTGCCTCACCTCAAGCCCAGAGGAATGGAGCCAGACATCTATGGACAGAGACTTCAGAAACCATGAGCCCTCAGATAAACTTTTCCTCCTCTAAAATTATTCTTGTCAGGTCTTTAAGTCACAGCAGCAAAGAACTGACTAAAACAGACAGTACCAGGATTTGCTATTGTCAACCAGGGTTCGATTCCAAAAAAAAAAAAAAAACTTCTGGGGAATCCATCCCAATCCACCAAGGAAAGAAAATAGCAGGAATCCATCCCTAGCTCCTCTACCCATTGGGTAAGGTGGCCACATGGGCATTTACTCCTTCATATTTCCTGGTTCCTATGTATTCCCCTCAGGTGCTTCACATCAATATCAGAGAAGTGCTAGGGAAAGAAATAAGGAGTATACTGAATGGCCATGGCAAGTGGAAGGATGTTGTTAAAGGTTGCCCATCACAGTTGCTATAGCAGTGGTAGAATAAGAGGTAGGACCTGATGGATTTGGAGAGTTCATATAAAATGTCCCACATAGATAGTGGGGTTCTTCCGCTTGAAACACCTTGCCATAGGCCCCCTGAATTACTGATAGAGTGCCATGATAACAAGTAATTTGTAGCCTTTTTGTTCTTCTTTACCCATAACAAGTAAAAGTTGTGCAACCAGAAAACCCAAATTACCAAAACATGGGGAGTGCTTAGAAAATAATATTTTCTAAGAACTAAAGTATTTTTTAGGACCATGAGTGTTATGGTTTAGATAGATACAAGGTATCCCCCAAAAGCTCATGTGAGAGACAAGAAAGTTTAGAGGTGCAGTGATTGGGTATGAGAACTTTAACCTAATCAGTGAATCAATTCTCTGTTAGGAATCAATTGGGTGGAAGAGATAGGTCAGTGAACCTTTGGGGTTTATATTTTGTTCCTGGGGGGTGGAGCTCTGCTTCCCAACTGCCATATCCTGAGCTTTCTTCCACCATGATGTTCTCCCTCATCTTGGGCCCGGAGCTATGGAGTCGGCCATCTATGGGCTGAGATGTCTCAAACCATAAGCTAAATAAACTTTTCCTCTTCTATGTTATTCTTGACAGATCTTTTGGTCACAGCAACCCAAAAAACACAAACAAAAACCTGACTAAAACCATGACAGACAGCACCACTAAACTGACCTGAAAGGTCCCAAGAAGGCATTTTGGTGGCGAGCTCCGGAATGAGGGAAGAACCAGATGCCATTAAGAATGTACTCATTTGTTCCAGGAGTATTTTTTGGCAGAATTGGACCCTCTTCATTTTAAACTTTTGAAGTTTTCCCCCAAAGTCCATCTAAAACACCAGGAATTCCCTCACCCACCATCACAGGTACATCACCTCCACCCACAAGCAACAGAAATCTCAAGTGGCTTTGACTGCAAGAAACTCTTCTTACATAAAAGAAGCCCAAAGGGAGCAGGGCAGCTCCATGACAGATCACAACCCATCCCTACAGCCTACCTTTTCCAAAGGCTACAACGTGATTAAGCCAACTCTAACTCTGCAGTTGCAAGAGCCATTCAGCACCACCATGCAGGCAAGGCAAGAGGCTGAAGGGGGTCCGCCTGAAGGATATGAAAAATAACATTCTCCAGGAACAGGGGAATGACAGCCCCCAGGGAAGAGGTAGGATAATGGGTCCCAGGAGAGAGAAAGTAAATATTAGGCCCTGGGCTCCATCTTTCATCCTTTCCCAGTAAGAATGAGTCCTGGAGGGGAAGGCAAACAAATGAGCTCTGGGTTCTACAAACTTTTTTTTTTCCTTCGTTGAACACAATTGCAGCACAACTTTTCATTGTACAACCACACCATGTAGCATCACATCATATGGCAGGCATATGTGTACCTAAGGTAATGACGTCCATCATTCCACCATCTTTCCTGTCCCTGTGCTCCCTCCCCTCCCCTTTACCCAAAGTTCCTCCATGTTTCCCATGCCCCCCCCCCCACATTATGAATCAGCATCCACTCAGAGAACATTTGGCCTTTGATTTGGGGGATTGGCTTATTTTGCTTAGCATGATATTCTCCAACTCCATCCATACAAGTCTTTAGGTCTTTTGACCCAGTACCAATGAGTTTCAAGTTTTTACAGTCTTTTCCTGAGTTAGATGTTTAACCTGAACAACTAGTTTCCTGACTGCCCAATCAGCACGTCCCAAGTCTCAAACGATTAAGTCACACTACACATTCTGCTAAGATTAACTCTCATTAAGACTCCTTAAAAAACAGACCTCCTCTTGTAACTAGTCACCATTTTCTCCCTGAAAAAGTGCCATTCCACCACTGCTAAACAAAAACCGTGTGCTGATCCAAGGTCTGAGCCAGGATCTGCTCCCCTTTTATAGTTATTTTTGCTTACACTGCCTCTTTCGCAATTTAAAGAGTGAGGATGCCTTTCAAGAAAGGCTGCATAATTGCCTATTCCTCCCATTCACTGTATCTTCTGGCCTGTAGCTTTCCTGAATACACTAATCAAACTCACCCCTCAGGACAAGGTGAATGGGCCACCCTTGAAATGTAGATTTATGAAAATTAGGTTGGGAGAACACAGGAAGGTTGTGTGGGAGGTGACAGGGAGGGATGTCAGGCTGGCAGCCAGCAGCATTGTCTATAGGTGCCGGGCTTTCCCAACTGATCACCAGGTGTTATGGTTTGGATATGAGGTGTCCCCACAAAGAAGTTCCTGTTAAGGCAGCAATCTTCAGAGGTGAAATTGAAGTGGGATGAAAGAGGCTGGCCACCTGAGGAATTTTCAGAAAGCAAATTTATTGACTGCAAGATTCAGAGGTGGCTCTTGCCTAAGAATTCTTCCTCTGAATAGTGAGTATAAAAATTCTTTGTACTTTATACCCACTGGGGGTGAGGGGCTAGGGGGTTCATATGATAAACGCATCTCATTTCATCCTCTAGGGAGAGGGGTTTCAATTTTTTTTCTGCAAACCTGGCATTTATAAACAAAGAGAAAGCTACAAACCATAATGCTTTCTATAGATTTTTGCTGATAGCTGAGGTCCTGGGCAAAAAGCTCTCCGATAAGAGGAATTTACATGCCACAAATATGGTGTGTGTGTTGGTTGGGGGGGGGGGTTCTCCTTAATTATGGTAAGGGTCTTCTGAGTGGAGGGTCTCTGGCCTGCTTCAGAGGAAGCAGCAAGCACGTTCTCCTTGGCTTAGTCTTTGAGGCTTTCCCAACTCCTTCAAAGCACACTGGGAAAGGAGATTCACACTATGGAAGACTTGCGTCTCTGTCCACTGATGTCTGGTTAGCCCTCCTTTCCCAATTCATACAGTATGTTTTAGTTATGGATTGTCAAGTTTGTCCTTTGTTCAAAGTTAAACCACAGCACTATCTGCCCAGAAATCAAAACCTATATCTCTACTCTGATAGGCAGAAGTACTCCTACCTCAAAAGTGTACCACAATGAAGGACCTAGGAATCAGACCAGAGACCCTGTCCTAATAGAGGAAAAAGCAGGCCCAAATCTCCATCACATTCGTTTAGGCCCGAATTTCCTTAAAAGACTCCCAAAGCACAAGAAATAAAAATCAAAAATTAAGAAATAGGATGGACCCCAACTAAAAAGCTTCTTCTCAGCAAAAGAAACAGTCAATGAGGGTAACAGAGAGCCTACATTTGGGGAGCAAATTTTTGCCACACATCAGAGCACTGATCTCCAGGATATATGAAGAACTCAAAAGACTTAACACCAAAAAACAAAACAAACAAACAATCCAATCAATAAATGGGCTAAGGAGTGAACAGAGATTTCTCAGAAGAAGATATATATATATTCAATCAACAAATATGAAAAAAATTTCAATATCTCTAGTAATTAGAGAAATGCAAATCAACACTACTCCGATTTCATCTCATGCCAATCAGAATGGCAGTTATCAAGAATACAGACAACAATGAATGTTGGCAAGGATTTGGGGGTGGAAATTGCTGGACTGAAAATTGGTGCAACTAATCTGGGAAGCAGTATTTCTTGCGCTTTAGGAGTCTTGTTAAAGAAATTGGGGCCTAAACAAATTTGATGATTAGGCACAGGGTCTCTGGTCTGATTCCTAGGTCCTTCTAAGATTCCTTAGAAGGAACCACCATGTGACTCACCTATCCCATTCCTCAGTTTATACCCAAAGGACTTAAAACCAGCATACTATAGTAACACAGCCACATCAATGTTTATAGCAGCTCAATTCACAATAGCTAACTGTGGAAGCAACCTAGATGCCCTTCAATAGATGGATAAAGAAACTGTGGTACTTACATACAATGGAATATTACTTAGCATTAAGAGAGAATAAAATTATGGCATTTGCAGGTAAATGGATGGAGTTGGAGAATATCATGCTAAGTGAAGTAAGCCAATCCCAAAAAACCAAAGGTCGAATGTTCTGATCAGTGGATGCTGATCCATAATTGTAGGGGACATGGGAAAAATGGAGGAACTTTGATGGGGCAAAGGGGTGAGAGGGGAGGGGACCTGGGGGTAAGAAACATGGTGAAATGAGATGGACATCATTACCCTAGGTATATGTATGACTGCACATATGGTGCAACACTACATTGTGTACAACCATAGAAGTGTAAAGTTGTGCTGCCATTGTGTACAACAAATCAAAATGCATTCTGCTGTCATATATCTAAAATATAAATAAATAAATAAAGTATCACAGATGTGGAGTCAAAGACCTGGTTTGGAATTCTGCCTTTGCTAGTTAATTGCTGGGTGGTTTTTAGGCAAGGTATTTAACCCCTCAGAAATGATTGCCTCTTCACAAAATGGAAATACTACTACCCATCCAGGGGGTCATTTTTCTTCTAATAAATGAATACAATCTTCTCTCTCCATTTTCCTGGAGAATTCTGCATAGTGAATAATCGGAACATATTCATGTCAACTAGTATATAGACCAAGCTTTCTCTTTGCAGTTTTCAAGATTGGATTAAATTAAATTTGGACTGAACCAGAACACCAAAAAAACAAGTGGATTGAATTTGAGTAATTATACTGTGGTGAATGGGGCTTTACTACACACATGGCTGGAGTCAGAAGAAAATCTGTAATTCAAAGAAGCAATAAAATGCTTCCTTGGCATTTTGATTTTCCTGTGTATGAGAAGCCATAACTTTTTTTCAATATATTTTGGATACTTCCACCTCCCAACCTGAAGATGTCCCATCTGTTGGGGAGGGTTCCTTGCATGCAAGTACTGTAGACCTGCCAGGGGAGAGAGCGAGAGCAAGAGACGGCAAGAGAGACTTCTTTCCACTCCAAACAGGCTGGGAGACATCTGTTAACACAGTCGGGACACTTGATCAAATTTGGTCGGAGACTCAGGAAGCAGTGAAGCTGCCAATTGTGATATTGTGTGTGAGAGACACACAGAGACCTTCACTAATCAACCTGAGCGGATCAGGTTGGTGGTTGACATTGGCACTTGGCTCACTGCCCTTTAGATGCCTCCTCCCCTCACCCCCATAACATACCCTTATCCAGGGCTGTGTTCGACCCGGTCCCTGTTTGGTATGATGGCATTGCTCTCCTCTTTCCTACTTTGTCTGCCTCAGTCTGTTAGCTAAATCCACATCTACAAAGGAGAAACTGATTGGCTCTGCTGATCCTTTCAAATCTGGCCACTTAGGCCTTTGACTAGTGTAGAGTTGGACTTCACAAAGTCCAGACAACAATGGCCAGGGATGTGGGGTCAGAGAGAACATGACAGGTGCCCAACTGCCCCCCTGCAGGTGATTGATAGCAGCCCTCCCCTTAACAGGAAGCAGAGCAGAGAGAGAAAGAGCGAGGAGAGAGCGAGCAAGGAGAGAGAGAGAGAGAGAGACCCAAAACCCAACCTGGACACAAATCTTACTGCACATACTCAGCACACGCCCTAAAGAAAGGACAGATCAGCTTGGTTCATTTTTACGGGCAGGTTATAAACTCCAGGTTCAGGGTAATGAAAAATAATTTACTTGTTTCCATCTTAAAAGTGAATGCTTTTTACACATTTTCTCTTTTGAAGGGATGCCAATGTGATGTGAAAGGTGTGTGGTGCTGAAATGACCTTCGGTATTCAAGAGTGATCAAGTCACCTTTACTAGCTCCCAATTAAATCAAAGGTAGAGCCAGGATTGAACCTGCAGACACTTGAACCCACAACTCCAAGTATCAACCAAAATATCCCAAACCTTGGCCAAGTACTACTGTAATCAAACCAAGAAAACCTTCGCTGGCTTTGCTCCTCCACAAACTACATGCTGCATCCCTATTTTTAAACTCCTCCCCCTCGCCCCCAAGTAATTGTGAGCATCTCTCAAGGAACATGAAAGACAGGAAGTATACAAGAACATTTTGAAGATAAAGAGAATCCGCGCCATCTCACCAGAAACCTGGTTCTCTCTGCTCAGTCATTCCCCACACCCTGTGTGTTGGAGGCCTTTCTAATTTAATGTATTTCCTCAGGCTTTCCCATCAATAAATACTTCCTAAGGGACCCCAGCCATCCAATGCTTGGCAAGATTCTCTGTGGCCTCCTTGTCCAGCCCTTCCCCATGCTCTATCCATGTTTGACCAATGAGTTAGCAAAACACCCAAAATGGAACCAGGCACCGTGAAAGATGCAGGGGAGCCCACCACACTCAATAAGGGCAGCTTCCAGAGAAATTAAATCTTTCTGTCACTAGGGCAGATCCGTCAGTTTCCCTCTAGAGTTCCATCCTGTAGCTATCACCCCCATAGGCTTCATCTGCCCACACTTCCTAAACAACCACCAGTCTTCTCTCTGTATCTGTAAACTCTGAACATTTCACAGGATGGAATCCCACAATATTTGGTCTTTGGTGACTGGCTTCTTTCTCTTAGCATCATGTTTACAAGGTTCATCCGGGCTACCATATGCATCAGAACTTTCTATACTAAATAATATTCTAGTGTTATATACAATGGTGGTATGACTATACCACCTTTTGTTCACCTGCTCATCTATCAATAGTCATTATGAATACTACTGCTCTAACATACAATAATAATACTTGTACTTTATTTGTGTACAACTTTGTGTGGACTCTTGCTTTCATTCTCTCTTCAGTTGATGAAACTACTAGTGAAACTGCTGGGTCAAATGGTCACTCTGTTTAATACACGACAGCTATAAAATCGTTTTAAGTTTTTTTTTTTTTTTTTAAAACACCAGTACTTATCCCCACACACCTCTTTCCCATTTTTCATTAAATTAAATCTCCTTAGTTCCCATTTTTTCCTTCTACTAGTTAGAAGGCTACACATTCTATGTTTGTTCTTTTAATGATCGAGTTAAAAAATGTTTTTTGTTCAAAACATTCAAAAATGTTTTTTGAATACTGGGGATTGAACCCAGAGCTGCTTAACCACTGAACCACATCCCCAGCCATTTTTATTTTAGAGAGAGGGTCTTATTAAGTTGCTTAGGGCCTCCCTAAGTTGCTAAAGCTGGCCTTAAACTCACCATCCTCCTGCCTCAGCCTCCTGAGCTGCAGGGATTACAGGCATGCATCACCACGCCCAGCTGACTCTTAAATTTTTAATCTTTAAATTTTATTCTTTGAATGTTTAGGCCACCTGCATTTTGGGGAAGGTGGTTGTCAGTGGGCCTTTATTTATTTATATGTGGTGCTGAGAATCGAACCCAGTGCCTCACAAATGCCAGGCAAGTGCTCTACCACTGAGCCACAACTCCAGCCCCTGCATTTTTCTAATAAGATCTCAATATATCTTCCAAGTCAAGAAGCATAATGCCTCTCTACTCCCCCCTGGCACCAGCTGCCTGACCACCATCCTGAAATTCTAATTCCAGTTTGTTCTTTAAAATTTGTTCTTAGATATTTAAACAACTCCAGATTTTACTCACCATTGGATCTACTTCCTCCTGTACTCATTTTTCTTCTGGCTGAACTACAGCCTTTAGTATTTTTTTCCCTCTTCCCAGAAAGAGTCTGAGAGTGCTTAAAATCCTCACATATAAAAAATAGTACCTTTAAACCACTTATTCAAATGTTCCTCCTTTAACATCACAAGAGGTGAAATGGATCATCTTCCCACCCAGGATCCACTTAACTCTCATCGCACTCTGACCATAACTTCTACTGGCAGCTCATTGGCTTTGCTGACCCTCCAGTATGGGCAATGACACGTCACCTCATGCCTTTGTTCTCCCTCTTTTCTCTGGAACACTGCATCTCCCCCTAGTCATTGGCCAACTCCCTCACCTGATTCCACTCAATTGACACCTTCCCTGTAAGGTCTCCCCCAACTTTCCTATCCCCCTCTACCCTACCATCTCCAGTTCCCTTTACTTGGTTCCTTTCCATAGTACTTACCACTTTCTAATGTTCTATATTATTCATGGATGGTTGGCCTTCAGATCCATAGGCATCCTTCCCTTGCCTTATTCTGTAGCACAGGGAACTATAATTTCCAGGTTGTCTTCCCTTTGACTTCTGGGAGATTCCACCAAGGAGAGGCATTGGCAGGAGATTGAAAGGTGGTATCAAGGAAAAGCAAAGGCCGGGGACTTTCTCAGCTTCCCAAAGAACGTCTCCCTATGGCTCCATCTCCCCCCTTCCTGTGGGGTCTCCACCAAGTCCCCTCCCATGACCTCAACTGTTAAGAGGCAGGTTTACCAGACCCTTAGTCTCTCTAGCCCTTTAGGTAGAAGTTTCCTGTCATTGCTAACTCTGGGTACCTACCTCCCATTCCAATGAGCTGTCCCACTTTTCCAACACTGATATTGACTCCCTATATAAAACTCCTTCTATTTGAAAATTCTAAATGGATTTTATTTCTTGGCCAGACACTGATTGACACTCAACCGTATAATTTACTTATTTGTGAAAAGTGCTGCTGGCAGACATATCCCAGCTCCCAGCCTTCCCAGAAATTGAACTTGGCTAAAGGGAACTCTTCCTGGAGCATCCAGTGACTGGTCCATAGGGGAGTACAAAACCCAGTCCTCCCTGCAGTGTGGAGCAGCTCACCTCAGGGCTCCACTTGGTGGCAGAAGCCCTTGCTAGGATTCCGCTGTAGCCCAACTTTTCCTTTTGTATAGTCCTCCGTATGGGTCAATTCCCATAAAACTCCCATTTGCTAATCTTGATGTCTGTTTCCTTACAATCCCTGAACAGTTTTATTGGGTATAAAAGCTCCAGGTTAAAGTTCTTATCCTTCACCACTTTGAAGCAGTCGTTCTATTATCATATTCTAGAAAAACTGACCAGGATTTTAATGAAATCTGATTCTCCTTTATAGGTGTGCCATACATATAGATGTGACCTCTTCCTCCCACTCATGGATGATACAACCAGATTATTCAGGTTTCTGTCAGCCAGTGTTTGTCTTCTCTCTAGCCCTGGGAGTGCATGTGAACCACTGGTAGCCATTGCTTCCCATCAAGGCCACACCGAACAGGCTTCTAAAGGTGCCACCTTCTAAAGGCTTGCATTTATCCTGATAAGGATGGCTAGCCTGGGAGGCTCCAGACATGTCCCCCAGGGCTACCCTAAAGACCAAAAGGATCAAACTCTCAGAACTATAGTCATTTCAAATACTGGCCTGCCAAGCTGACACTCTTGGTCAAGTCCAGAATTTCATCATGCTTAGCCCCGACTCCCTTGTCAGAATTACTTTTGATGCAAAATAGTTGCCTTTTCTAGTTTTTAGTCATTGTTTTGAGAATTAATGATACTTGTAGTTTGACCATCTTGTGACTGAGGTAAGAGTCTAGGAACAAAATTCAAATACTCTTGGGGAGACAAAGACAAATATTCTAGATATCTGATGAACACCGAGTCACTCAATTAACACCAGAATCTTCCTACCTCAGGACTATGTGTAAAGAGATTTCTTCATTCTTTATGTCGAGTTCTCTGTTGAGACCAAAAAGCACCTTCTCTGTTACAGATGATTTTGCTTATTTCTAGGAGTGCTTTGTGGGTGTTGTTTTGTGTTTTGTTTTAATAGGATGGAAATGGAAATCATTGGCTAGGACTTTCGGCAGAACAATTTTTTGCCCTTTTCTTGCGCTTCTGGAAGCGAAGAATGGTCATACTTTGTGTGGTGTTCTTGCAGCCTAGGTAACTATGAGGAAAGGCCAAGTGAATGCAACACCTCAGCCCTGAACCCATGCCAGCAACTTCCTCCCTTTGTACCTATTATGAAAGCAAACAAACCCTCAAGTCTTGAAGCTACCACGGGTATCTGTCACCAGCAAACACGTTCCTGATTCAATGCTCTTTGCTTATTTTCTAGCAGATTGTCTATTGTCAGTTTTTATGAGCTCTTTATATATTACAGAGATTTCTCTTTATCTCATTGCAAATATTTTTAAGCTATCAACTATGTATTTTAGCACACAAATGTTTAAATTTTTTCATACAAATTTTCCTTTTGTTGTTTTCTAGATTCTCCTCTTGGTCCGCAATGATGAGACCAAGCATTTATCACTTTTTAGTGTTCTGTGGGTCAGATGCCTTAAATATACAGTTGGAAAACTCTGCATTTTAAACACTTATTTAAATGTCCCTCCTTCAATTAAGACCATGTGATCTCTCTGATCTTACTCAGTAAAAGTTGAACTCCCAGTGCCTTAAATCTACACATTTGAAGTGTACCCACAATTCTTTGAGACCCCCTCCCCATCAGGAGGTGAAGCTTAATTCCCCTCCCCATGCCTGAACTTAGTAATTTGTTTATAATGAATATGGCAAAAATAATGAGATGTCACAATTATGTTTTGGATGTGGTTTAAATGTATCCCTCAAATGTTCATATACTGAAGGCTTGTCCCTCAGTGTAGAAGTAGAGCCTGCAGAGACATCTGTAGATTACTGGGGATGTACCCTAGGAAGGGATTATGGGACCCCACACAGCCATTCTCAAGCTAGTCTCTCTAGCTTCCTGATTTGAGATGTGACCTCTTCCTCCCAAACATGCTCCTACCATTGCTATCCTTCATGAGATGATGGTGAAGGAAAGGAAGCCTTTGCAGGAAACTGCACAATCTTATTTGGATTTTCAACCTCCAAAACTGGGAGGTAAATAAACCTATTTTCTTTATAAAGTTGGCCTGCCTCAGGTATTTCATTATAGTAATGAAAAAACAAACCAATATAGTTAAGTTTAGGATTAGAAAAAGACTGAGGCGACCATCTTGGGTACATTCTCATTTTGTTTTCCTTCCCCAAGTTTACTTTCTCCTTCTCACCCTACCCACCTTCTCAGATCTGTCACTGAGGGAGGCAAGCTGCCATGATGTGAGCAGACTTGTAGAGAGGCCCACATGCTGAGAAATGGAAGCTTCCTGCTGGTAGCCAGTGAAGAACTGAAAATTTCCAAGAACCACAGAGCAGGCCCTTCTAGCCCCAGTTGATCCTTTTGATGACTCCAGTCTTAGCCCACAACTTGCTGCAACCTTATGAAAGACTAAACCAGAGCCTGCTAGCTAAGCTGTTCCCAGATTTCTAATTCTTAGAAATTGAGCTCATTGGGTTTGATGCTTTAAGCTGTTAATTCTCAACAGTTATTATAGAGTAATATGTAAATAATATAGTTACAAACCAATCCCATTATTCCAGATTGTATCTGTACTACCCAACATTTTATTTCAAGGTTTAAACTTAATAAAATTTTAAAAAAAACAGCACAGACAAACCAGGACAACAACAGGAAAAACCCATTTCAAAGATGGTAATTGAGGGAGAGCTCTGGAAATCAGCAAAGAAGTAATCGATCTAGAGAAGAAAGCAAATTGCAGCTTTAAGAGGTGAGGGTAAAGTCCCAAATTGCCAGAAAGAGGTAAGCAGGAAAATTTCAGCAACAAACCAGAAGTCCTACTGCAAGGGAATTCCACGTTCCTTAACCAGCTTTAAACCCAGTTTGGGAAGCTGCCCGACTTAAGAGTGAGCGCTCTACTCCAAAGATGGAGCTCACCTCGAGCCTCCCCCTTAACCCCCCAAACTCAAGTTACAACCATAACCGGTTGCTAGATGCCATCTTGACTTAGGGGATGGTAGGCAGCACCCTGACACTGCCAGAAGCCTTGGACCAGCCCCTCAGAGTCCTGCAGCTTTAGGACCAATGGCTGCCACAGCCACAAGCCTGAGTCCCCCATGCACTTGCTGCACGGGAATTTGGAGGGGTCTCTCCTCCAGTCCACAGTGCTGGCAGTGTAGCGACTGGCACCAAGCGCAGCCTTCACTCACACCTATCCATGAGGAGCTGGGAAAGATTCCAGCTACCACCCACAGCTCTAGGAACGTGACTAGAAGTGGCCTCCATCCCCACCCTCACTTGCACTTCCCCCGCAGGCACTTGAGAAGGTCTCCTGGCCAACCCACAACCTTGGGTTTCGCCTGCAACCAGGACCGGCTTCATGAATGAAGGTGCGTGATAATTCTCTGGGGAGTTTTGATTTAAGGAGGCAAGACTCTAATTACCTTTAAACCAGCTCCAGGATGGCTCCTCCTAGCTCCAGCCACCTATTATGGTAGCGAGGTTTACTGAAAAGGCGAGAGAGAGAGAGAGAGAGAGAGAGAGAGAGAGAGAGAGAGAGAGAGAAAACACGCCAGAGAGTGGACTTTTTTGGGGAACAAAAATTTCTGGGGAAAACCTCATCTGATGAAGATTAAGGGGGGCAGCATCCCAAGGTCAGATTGGGTCTTCAGGGTAGTGGCCAGACACGCCTCCACACAGACAAGCCCTCAGACCTGAGAAGGGTGGGGAAAGCTCTGGACACAGTATGTGCCTAAGCACCTCTTGCCCAGCCAGAGAGGTAACTCAAATCATGTGTGAGGATGGCCTCCCACACTTGGGACTATAGGTGCAAAATCTCAGCTTCACTTGCATCTATCCACAGGAGCTGGGGAAGGTCCCAACCACTTCCAAGAACTTCAGCAGCCCTAAGTCCCAGCTTCGCCTGCACTCATCCAGCTGAGACTAGGTAAGGTCTCCCTCTTAGCCAATGATCTGGACCTGCAGCTGCTGGTGCCAAAAGACTCACCCACTCTTATCCCTGGGCAACAGGAAAGGGTCTCATCAGTGTCCTGTAGCTCCAGAATTGTGGCTACCAATGCCACAAAATATACCCCATGTGACCTAGGGATATCCTCTGCAACTCCAGGACCATAGATACTAAAGCCACAAGCCCTATCACCAACTGTACTCAACTAGTGGGATCTACACGTCCTATACCTCCAGAAGCATGTACACCAGTGCCACAAGTCAACGTGTTACCTTCACATGCCCCAGAGGACCTAGGGAAGTTCTCCACAGCCCATGGACTTGAGACCTTAGCTACTAGTTCCAAATGCCCTGGGATAGCTTGTGCTTGGCCTTTAGGACCTGGAGAAGGTTATCTTCTGGGTCCCACAGTGGGAATGTGGCAAAGAGCACTACAAGCCCCATCACCAACCACAGTTGCCCCCATGGAATCTAGAGAATGTCCCCTTCGCATTCTACAACATCAAGCCCGTGGTTACTGGTGCCACAGACCCTAGGATTGCCTGTGATCATCATACAGGACCTGGGGAAAGTCTTCCTCACATCCCCTGGTTCAAGAATCATAGTCGTCAATGCAGGCATTGGCGTCACCTGTGTTTGCCCTGAAGGAATCGGGTATAGTCCTCGTCAGATCCCACACTATCAAGAAGGTGGCAGCTGCCACTTCAAGCCACAATATCAGTGCTCAATTTCATGGATCCTCAGGACACACATCTTTAGAATTTTATGTCCACTGCTTTAGAATCCTATATCCTTTATGAACTACTGCAGTCTAGACTATTTGGGCACTCTTAGTACTGACAAAGTAAAAGAAATTACACAAACTACTTTTGAGCTCCCCTAAAACCAAACGCAAAGCACTTATCCAATGGAAATCTCATTCAAATGAGAAATTTTCCTACAATATCTACTTCATCAAATTGATAGGAAAATGTTACGCCAGATGTGCAGACACTAATATAGAGACACAAGAAACAGGATACCTCCAAAGGAGAACAATACTTCTCCAGATATAGATCCCAATTTGAAGTCAATCTATGAAATGTTTAAAGAATTCAAAATAATGATCTTAAGGAAACTCAGATGCAATACAAATAAACAATATAAAGAAGAAAAAAACCAATTCATAAGAAATGTATCAGAAATTCATACAGTTTACATGTGAAGTGTCTCCCAAAAGCTCATGTGTGAGACAATGCAAGAATGTTCAGTGGTGAAAGGATTAGGTTATGAGAACTGTAACCTAATCAGTGGACTAATCCATTTATATGGATTAGCTGGGTGGTAAATATAAGGGTAGGCTGTGAATGGAGGAAGTAGGTCACTGGTGGTATGACTTTGGCTTTATACTTTATCCCTGACCACTACTCTGGTTGAGTTCTGCTCCCTCAAATGCTGAGGTTTGAACATCAGAGAAGCACACTGAGACAAGCATATAAAGCAGGGTTTATTTTAAAAAGGGTAACATACTTCTCCCAGGAGGGAAAAGGAGGCTATAGCTGGTATCCTGTTATCCCCAGAAGCAAGTGTTCCCCCTTTTTATATGTTCTAAGATTCCTTTGTTCTGCCCTCTTCCCCTTACCTCTCCCTTCCTACCTATGTGTCTAGGCCCAGGAATGCTCGGTGGGATGGGCAAAAGGTGGGAAACAGGTGGGCTGAAGGGGGAAGGGCAGGATGGTGCAGCCAAGGACACATTAAAAACCTTATAGCTCCCAGTAGGGAGGGGCAATTCCTGGGACAGATTACCTTGGCAACAGGTAAAGCAGGGGCAGGTTCTTGATAAGGGTGGAAGAAGGGCTCTGAAGGAATTAACATTTCAATCTTTCCAAATCTTCAATAAAAAATATACATCCAGATGAGAGAAACTCAGAGGGCCTCAACTAGATTTAGCCAAAATAGATTTCCACCAAAGCACAGCATAGTCAAAAGTACAAGAGAATCCTCAAAGCATCAAGAGAGAAAAGCATCAGGTCACATCTCAGGGAATACTCATGAGATTTATAGCAGATTTCTTAGAAGAAATCTTACAAACCAGAAGACAATGCTATTCTATATTCAAATTACTTTAAAAAAAAGTTATCAACCAAGAGTATTTTATCCAGCAAAATTATCCTTTGAAAATGTAGAAATAAAGCCTTTAACAGATAAGCAGAAACAAATTCATCATCACCAGACAAGCCCCTAAGAAATACTTAAGGGAGTCCCCTCATAGAAACCAAAGGGTAACTAACATCATGAAAACATGTGACGAAACTCAATAGAAGAGCAGATACATAGGGGCTGGGGTTGTAGCTTAGTGGTAGAGCGCTCACCTAGCACGTGCAAGGCCCTAGGTTTAATCCTCAGCACCACATAGAAATAAATAAAAGGTATAAAAAAATTTAAAAAACAGATATATAGAAGAATCAAACCTTATGCCCTGGGCACAGCAGCTTCTGTCCTCATGAACTTGAGTTGACCATCCTCTTGACATGTGGATACATTCACCAACCTGGAAAACTCATCAAACCCTGTCATTTAGAGGCTTTAGGAAGATCGTCTTACACAGACATGACTGATGAAATCACTGGACCCAAGTTTCTGCGATGGGGCAGAGTTCTAACCCTCTAATCATGTGGTTGGTCTCTCTGGTAACTAGCACTCATCCTGAAGCTATCTAAAAAGCCACTAGGCAAAGTGTTATCTCATTAGCATACCAGAGACACTTATCACTTTGGGCAAAGCCACCAGATTTTAGCAGCTGTGTACCAGGAACACAAGACCAAGTATATATTTTTGGGAACAAAGACAAAAATACATATTTATTCCCACCATCATGATTTTTGTTAAGTGACAAGATTAAGGAGAAAGTTTCAGGATGCTATTTGCAGACATTTCTCTACAAATAACACATTACAGATGTGGATAGTATTTATTTCCAATAAAAAGAAAGCCAATTTGGAGTAATTTTCACCATATTTTCTCTTTAGCACTGGTTGCTTTAGAGAGAAATGTTGATCTGCTGTATAAAGACCTTGATCAGATAAATGCAACTTCTGAATCCAAAAGTGTCTCGAAGCTAACTTGAGAAATTGCCATTTCTTACATACATTTCAACAGCAATATTTCTTGTACGAACTACTTTCCAACAGTGCTTCATTATAGCTATGAATTAAACACCGTGACTAAGAATAAATAATGTTAAGATAATGGCAATAACACTGTGCTTTACAAGCCACATCGATTTGATTTCAGGTAGACAAACTCATGAAACACAATAGACCTCTCCCAGGACCAAATTTTTGCTAAAGGACAGAGGACAGTAAATATCCTAGCACACCACTGTAATGGCAAAGCAGAGATCCTGCCACTCCCAGGCACAGCTTCTAGAGTCCTAGACATCCTGAATTTGGAAAACATGTGCTCACTAGAGACAGAACAAGTGAGTCCAGATGACTTCAGCTCAGGTAAGCCAACGTCCCTTAGTATCCCATGGCTTTATGCCAAGTAGCCCTTCAGGTATATATAACCAACCCGATTCTTCAGGGTACCTGCACACGACTGCCAATTCTCATTACTTAATCACCAGTTTTGGATGACATGCATGTGATTGGCCAGGCACAACAGGACAATATATCCATCCCAGCTAAAAGGAAAGGGCTTCAAAAAGGAACCACTGTTTACAGTCAAGAAAATTAAAATAAAATGATAATCCAGCCTATTATTCAAATTGTTCAAAGAGGTACTGATGGGTGGTAACTTTTTATATTTTCTTTTTTTTTTTCCTCCCAAAAATCAACCTGGTAGAATTTTATTCTGGCTTCAGCTCAAATCTCTTTATAAAGAGAAAGCAGATCCAGGGGTTTCTCGCAGCATCTGCCATGGCACCACATTTATCTAAGCATTCTTCTCTTGCTCCAAGATGCTATCTTGAGAAAACAGTGACATTATATCCTTTCCCAGTATTGCTGGTCATTTGTGTGTTCCACTCCCATTTGTCACAATTTCTCCTTTGTCCCTTCATTATCTCAAACCAGACAATAAACCTGAATCTCTGGATTTGGCCATCCTGGCCCCCTGTAGTCCAGATCTGCCTCACCCATCTTCCCCTTTGTGCATTCTCCGGGAGGAGGAGGATGAATACTAGCCAAAGAAGAAGAATCCATACAAACGGGCCGCTGGGCAGCATTCAGTCAGTCTAGACCCATAAGGTAAGTCACTATCCAGCACGTGTCGTCTTTGAGGGAGGAAAAATATATTTAAATTCCAAGTAACTGAAATAGCACCCTGAGTGATAATTTCTGCACAGTCTTGGCCCAAGTTATTCCAACCCCAAATTTAAACTGATTGAACCTTGCATTTTAGCCAAGTTAATTAACTATCTTCTGATCATGTTCATTCTTCCTTATTTCTTCTGATGAAGGTCATCAGAATTTCAATGTGAAAAAACAACTTACTTTTGATGGTACTTAAATCCAAATCTCTTCTCACAGGTTAAGAGCAGATACTGGAGAATTCAGGCACCCTTGGCAAAAAGCGGCAAATGCATACTACATCCTTTTCCTTCAGAAAATGAATTGTGTCTGGCTTCCTTTCAAAATTCATATAGGAAAGCAAGCTAATGCTTTCTCAGTCTGTTGGACTTCCTAAATAGTTTTCCTGTGTCTAGCTTGGTGAGAAGCCATGGACAGCCAACATCTCCAGGAGCCACCCACTTTACACATAAGCCAAATAGGAACTTTATCAGAATTTATCACTCCTGCTTCTCCCACTTATCTCGCTAAAGCTAAAATTTCTTAATGCAGTGCTGCTTAATGCTCAGTTGAAAGTGGGTATCAAGGGGAAGGGGGAAGGGGAAACTATGGTACATTAGGAATTGCCAGATCTGTTCAATAGTGATGTGTTCAATGAGCAACCAAGCACATTTGATCCCCTAGGAGGTAGAAGTAGATAGTATGGATAATGAAGGTTTTGAGATTTATCCTACTTGCAAGTTAATAAATTAACCTGCCACTCTTTCTTGGGCAAAGAAACAAGACCCCAGATAAAAGAACTTTCTCATGGAACAAGAGAACATGAACTTCACATCTGCCTGGCTTCTGACACCAGGTGGACACTGTGCTGCAAGCATCCAGTCCCAAGGTGGGAGAGGAGTTAGCATGTGTAACAGCAGGAAGAATACAAGTGTGTCTAGTGTATCTAGAGACAGGCATCAAGGGAGATGTAGAATGAAGAGATCGGCATGGTAGCAGGGCCTTGGATCATAAGGTGTCCTGAATTTTATGCTAGAAGGTCCAAGAAAGCCATTGAGACTCTTCAGAGGTCAGAAATGCCGTAACTGACTTGGGCCTAAATATGCAACATGGCTGTACTGTGAAGAAAAGATGTCAAGTAAAAAGTTTAGTTAATGAGAAATGAGGACCAATTGACTAGGAGATGGGAAAATTGAAAGATGTAGATAGATTTAGGACAATGTGAAGATTAAATATGCACTACTGTCAATTCAATGGTGAGGAGAGGCTCTGTTCTGGGAGAAAGAAAGAACAAGGGTGATGTACGATTCCGGCTTAAAAGAAAAGCAAATGTAGGGGAGGAGGATAGATAGGAAAGGAGGTTGGGGCAGCCAGAAGGACACTGTTAACAGCTTCTCTTGAACAAAAGCAATTTGAAATGTGCATAAATTTTAGAGTGTTAGCACTTGCAATGTTAAAGTCATGAGACAAAAAGACCCAAGACTACAGAGAAAAGACCAGACCAATCTCTCGCATGTGGGCAAAAATTTGGCTATAAGAGTGGACATCATTTTTTTTTAATTTGTTATAATTAGTTATATAATGACAGTGGAATGCATTTTGACATATTGTATGCAAATAGAGTACAACTTCTCATTCCTCTGGCTGTTCAAGGTACAGGCTCACTCCAGTAGTGTAGTCATTCATGTATATAGGATAATGATGTCGGTTCAATCTACCGTCCTTCCCATCCCCAGAGTCCTACCCCTCCCTCCACTCCCCTCCATCCTGGTGTTTAACATAACAAAAAAACAGTAGCCCAAAAATCCATTGATAGACTGATTAAACAAAACCACTGATTAAAAATATGTCATATAGCATATAGCGTACTCACATGAAAAGGGATTTGTGATATTAAAAGTATTACTATGTATAGTTGATTCCATTTTTACTTAATCTGTCCATGTACATTAAAATAAAAAGAAATATACATTAAAACCTACACCAAAATAGTAACCCAATTCTGAGGGGCTGTAGATTTTTCTATCTCCAAAATCATCTTCGATAAACTTCTATCATTTGTATAATAGAAAAAAAGCCAAGAAAAAATAATTTGATGCCTCACTGCTTGTCTCTGGGACCAAATCCCACTTCTAGAGACATGCAGGTAAGGCATCAAGCTGACCTCTGTGGATCAGAACAGTCCAACTCTTAGCATCACTTCTATATATATGGCTAATGGTTCTGAACCTTGGCTGCATGTTAGAATCTGCTGGGTAAACTTGCCTTCCTCCGCCAGGGCGTTGCCCCTAGAAATTGAGTTAAGTGGCCTGGGAACTGGTCCAGCCCCTTATGTGTCCTGGATGAGTCGGCTGGGCAGGAGGAACTGGAAACCACTGTTAAAGCCCTGGTTCGGTCTGCACATTCTGAAAATTTAGAGGAAAGGAAGCTAGAGCATGGGGAAGGAACCTGGAAATAAAGGCTTAAAGAGAAATTAATCAAGACACAAAATTCAAGAGAGGAAAGGTTGAGAACTCCTCCCACCTCAAAATAGCTTTGATTTCACACCAGGCACTAGTTAGCTGCAAAAAAAATCTGATCCCAGCACAGAAGTCGACAATAAGAGGCCGTTCCGGAGCTGCTGGAGCAGGTGTTTCCTCCCGAAAGGGGGCGGGCCAGAACTGTAAATCTCATTTTGGAAGTTTCGAGCCCTGGGGATACTATTCTGTGGCGCTGCCACTCTCGCTGCCATCTGGACCGAATCTCAGCTCCCGTTTCTGGGGCAGCCCTCCATCCAACTGGCAGCCGCAGGGTTTGCATTCTTGCACAGCGTGTGAATGGAGGGGGAGAGCCTTTGGCGAGGCAGCCCTGGGGTCTCCTTCCCTCAAAAGATTCGCCAGTGATCCTTGCCCTGCTGGCTTCCTCTCTAATTGGCCCACGCTGTGGGGAGCAATTGAGATTAAATGGCCTCTTGCTGGGTGGCTGGGAGGAAAGGCCCGCGATGCTGGGCATGTGTGGCTCTATTTGGAGCATGTGTTGTATCCCGGGATTGAATGAAGCAACTGCCGCTGTTGAAGCTCGCTCACGGGTGTTCCTTTCAGCCATGTCAAAGCAGGCTCTTCATTTTGGTTTGCAAAACAGCCTCCCAAAGTCAAACCGGCTCAGACTGGAGCCATTCTAGACAGAGGGATGTTACAAACAGAAGCCAGAAGGCACAGAAAGAACAGGGTAGGAGGAAATTGAGGGCTGTGAATCAAGAAAATGGGTTACTAGACCATTGCCAGGTTGCTCCGAGTAACCAGGGGGATGGGGAAAGAGCCCCCTCCACTGGATAAGTTCCAGAACTCTTGCATCTTCCTGAGGGTGCTGGGTACAAAGGCCATCCCAATTCTGCACTATGGGTGGCAAGGCCTACACTTGGGCTCTGCTAATGGAGTGACAGGTAAGCAGGTAGTTTCCATGTTCCCCTGGGAATGTTCTCAAAGTAAACTTCCAGAGCCTCTATACCACTCCATTGTACAGAATGGATAGAGGAACCTGATTCAGACAGGACCCAGGCAAATGCCAATCTGGTGGCAAATTCAGAATATAACCACTTCCTGTCACCTGCACGATCACCCCTCTCTTATGAGCACATCGACCTCATCTCCTGCTACTTTCTCCCTCCTCTACTCTTGCCCCAGTACCTTTGCACTTGCTTCCCTCATCAGATCCATACTGGAGAGTACAGTGAACTTCTAACGGAAGCTTTCCACCTCATGCAAACAAGTTACAATATGTATGTATCAAGACAAATAAGGAAAAGTATTGCTTGTGATTAGCTATAAACCAGTGATAAATTGGACATTTTCCATCACACAGACTTGCTTACTTATCCCTTGGATTCTGGATGAAACTTGCTGACTATTACAATTTTCCATATGTAGGTGACAGTTTTCATTTTCTTCTTTTCTATCCACTTCAGCCCACTGGGCTAAGCAATCATTAAATTGAAAAGAAGGGCATGCAGGGCAATTGGGCTTTGAGAGATGAGTTAACTACACAGGAAACTAGAGCAGGAGTCACACACAGGTCTAGCAGGTGACAAAGAGCAAAGCAGGCAGAGGGAGGACCCATTAAAGAGGGCAGCTGGTGCTCAGCACCAGCCAGTTCCTGTTCCAAAAGGATATAGGTCTGCGATGACCAGATCCAAAATTTTCAGTACAAACCAGAAATGATGTTTTATGTGAAGTCACCATTTTTTTTTTAATTGACACCTAATATAGATGGGAAAAAATGATATGGATTCTATCTTTAGGCAAATTCAGCAAACAAGCCAGCAATCTGTGTCCTCTAAATTGACATTGAGCAAGTTAGAGACCAAGGGAGCGCTGTAAAGTGCATAATGAGAAATTGTGGCCTCCCAAGCTTGAGGTCAGGAAAGGGATCAGAAAAGATGGGTCTTAAGACAATGCGTAAAAGACGAGACTCGGTTATAGGTAGGTGTGTGTTTACCTGCCAGACGTGGGGACAGCACAACAAATTCATGAAGTGGGTCAACAGGCAGCTTGGAGTCCAGTCAGCTAGAACACAGGAAGCATGCTGGTGTGACAGGATGCTTCATCTGCTTTTTTGCTTCACTTATGTTCACCTTTCAGGAATACAGGCACCAGGCACGGTGGCGCACACCTATAAACCCAGCAGCTTGGGAGGCCGAGACAGGAGGATTGTGAGTTCAAAGCCAGCCTCAGCAAAAGCCAGGGACTAGGCAACTCAGTGAGACCCTGTGTCTAAATAAAATACAAAATAAGGCTGGGGATGTGGCTCAATGGTTGAGTGCCCCTAAGTTCAATCCCTAATACCAAAAAAAAAAAAAAAAAAAGAAACAAATACAGGCATCCCTGTGCTCCTTGCCCTGAAGTTGAAGTCACAAGAAACCTGGGACTCCACAGGGCTTAAGCCTTAACTCTAAACCCATGAAGATAAGGGTGGAATCCTCAAGAAAGGTATTCTGGTCAAAAAATTGGGGTCTCTAGCCAGGCATGGTGGTGCACACCTATAATCCCAGCGGCTCAGGAGGCTGAAGCAGGAGGATCATGAGTACAAAGCCAGTCTCAGCAACTCAGCAAGGCCCATAAGCAACTCTGAGACATTGTTTTTAAATAAGTTAAAAAAAAAAAACCTGGGGATATGGTTCAGTGGTTAAGCCCCCCTGGGTTCAATCCCTGGTACCAAAAAAAAAAAAAAAAAAAAAAAACAGTGGGGGAGAGGGATCCCCTCCCAATACTTTAGCTCCCCCAAGAAAGAATGAAGCTCAAGTTTCCTAAAACCCAGTAGAATGGAGACTCAAAATAAAAGTTGATTTTTCATACACTTGGGTTTATGGACTGAAGTTGAATCTGGCTTTTCTAGAGATGCTGAAGGTGAAGATGAATAGCAATTCAAAAGCAATAACCGAGACTACCCTAGGAAGAGCTTTTTCCAGAAGATGAAAATAAAACAATCATAAAAGTCTGAAGGCCCAAGGCAGGAGAAGCCTGCTCCTTATATCCTCCCAGGAAGAGCAACCTAGAAAGTAGCCCAACCCCAGAGAGGACCCACCTGCCAAGGTGCATCCAAGCACTTGAGATTCTCTATGGCTGCCCAGATACTACCCCACTGCAGCCTATAAGCAGAGGCCCCAGGATGCCATAATGGGAAAATGAGGAGACAAGTTCTTCAAACTCAGGGAGATCCTTCCCAATACCTTAGCTCCCCAGGAAACTGTAGTTTAAATTTCCTAAGACTCAGAAGAATGGAGGCTCAAAATAAATTATTTTTCATGAATCTGGGTGGACTGAGGTTGAACCTGGATTCTCTAGAGAAGGATTAAAGATGAAGATCTGAGCCTAACTCCTCTTGAATGGTCACTATGATAGGCAGTCCCTAAGACAACCCCCCAATTTTCCCCTTCTTGGTATTTGTGCCCTAGTGTAGACACTCCACAGTGTAACAGTATTGGTCTCTGTGGCCAATATCATGGCAAAAGTGATGTCAGTTACTTTTAGGACCAGGTTATTAAAAAAAAAAAAAAAACACAGCTCTTTGATAGCTCACTCTGGGAGAAGCCAGTCTCCATGTGTGAACAATTTTAGCAGAAACAGACCCCAGCAGTGAGGTAGTAAAGGTTTCTGACAACCATCAGCACATGGCTGAGACCCTCAGACCAACAACCACATGGGTGATGGTGGAAACACATTCTTCATCCTCCATAGAGGCTTGAGATAAGTCTAGGTGACAGTTTGAATGCAATCTCAAGGGGAATTCCGAACCACAGCCTGTAAGCCACTCCTAGGTTCCTGGCCCTTAGAAATGAAGATAAAAAGTGAAGTTTCAAACTGTTGCATTTTGGGTAATTTGTAACAGTAACAGAAAACCAATTCACACCCCATATCAACAGATGAAGTAGATGCTGAACCTGGCAAATTAGGAAATAGATGACTGGCCAACAGCAAAGTACACAAGGACTGCCCTCTTTCTGCCAAGTAATGTTGCCAGTCCTCTGCTGGAAGAACTGACTCAGGAAAGAAGAGTCAGGTGGACAGTTGGCTATAGACATCGAGCCACACTCTGTACTAGGCACTTGTGGGCGTGACAGAACAAATCCTGTATAGAAATGATCCATCAGTAGGGGGACATTTGCCACCATGGCTTACAGCAGTCGGGAAGCTAAGCATTTTCTCAGGTGTCTAGGTAGCTTCAGGCCAAAGCCCCACAGACTGGGCAGCACGGAAATCAAGTCGGGTGATTTAAGGTAAAGACCAAATTTTCAAGAGCAGCAAATCTTTGCAAGTCACTTCTCCATCCTCCTACTCTTTTTTTTTTATTTTTTTTTTTTTTTAAAAAACACAGAAGGGGAACATTTGCTGTTTTTTTAGTGCCTAGAGCCTTAGCATCTGCCCCCTTGTCATTTGGGAACTGAGTATTATGCTGCGTGCTGATTTTCAAAGTAGCCATTAATCAGTTCTATACTCACTCTGATGACAAGCTGTGGAAGTCATTACATGCCGGAGCACTGAAGTGGGTTCACCCAGCACTTCACCCCGACATGCCTAACATTGTCCCCGATCGCCTATGAAGCTAGTGGGCACAACCCAGAGCCCTAGAAGATAGAAGCTGGAGTGGAAAAACATGTCACTCAGGCCTCCTGGGAGAGATCTTCCATGGCCTTTCTTCAGTACCTAAGTCCTTACCCCCACCCACCCTTCTGTCCTGGGAGCATCCCATGGGGGTTGCTTCCTGAATGACCCAACTGTCTTCTACTAAACCATAGGTTCCAGGTAGCCCCATCACTGTTCTCTATTTCCATTTTTAAAGTTTTCAGTCCTAAACAAGTTCACTTTGAATCCTGAGACTTCAAAGAATTCTAAATTAGCACAGGGCTTCCTCAAGAATTCACATCACCTCTACTCTGATGATTCTTCATGTTAAGCTTGCGAAAAAGCATTTTTTTTTCCCACAAAGGACTAAGTTTGATTTTGATCTCTTATCTGGGAGCTGGAAGGCTGGGGAGCATTGATGTGAGCTTGTGGTATCAGGAGAAGGTCACCTTGTGACGAGTGACCTCTGTCGAGTGTTAACAGAGGGTCAAAGTGAAGAACCCCCTGTATCTTTGGTCTTTCTTTGCACCTATGGATACAGATAGAGGGGATTTGCTTCCTAACTGAAAGGAAGATATTTGGGAAGGCAAGGGATGACGCAGAGAAAGCAGACCAAGGTAAGGACTGGGAATGGTGTGGAGACAGCTCTTACTGACTCCATCAACTAGTCTAAGCATCTGTGGATAAGGCCAGAAGATCTAATTCAATGAAAGTAGGTCATTAGAAGCTTGGCGACACAGTGGACAGAGTAGCTAGAGCCCAAATAATGGTGTGGTGGAACATGGGTACTGGCGAAAACTTTCTAACAGAATCGACATAGTTCCGCATCCCTCAGGAAGGTGAATTCTTGAAACCATTTGAATCCACTACTCCATCTGTTCCCTGATAGAATCCAGCCTACCACTCATGCACCTTGGGCTTGTGGGAGGCTTGACCCACCCAGATTTAGAATCATTGCAAGAAATTCAAAAACCTTTGCTTATCTGACCATCAAGAACAAATGCAAAGTCTCCATATCACTAGGCCTAGGGCCATAAAGTTTTGGAAGTTTGAGACTCTAAAATAGCTCATCTATTACCTTCAGTCTTCTTGTGTGGCATTTGAAACCATTTGTTTAGAGCTACCATGGGGACAAGGGAGGTTGCACTAGGTTAGCATCAAAGCTTGACCATGCTGTCAACAGAGGTCATGGCTGCTCAGGATCTTAGTTTTGGTAATGTACCAGGGGGCCTCTTCCTGCCATGATTGAGCCACACATGGACAAATGGGAGCCTGTTAGTAGGTACTAATTCCATGGTCTCAACACTTGACGATGCTTATTTCCATAAGGCAAAGGTTTCTAAACTTATCCTAAAAACAAAATTACAAAATCATCATTGTATAGAACAGATAAAAGTGGAACTTTTGATTAAGTGAGGGGATATGACATCTGGAGTCCTGCAGAACCTAGTCAGTCACATGGTAACACTAAATGGTGTTTCTGAATGTGGCCAAAGAGGTCTCTTGTTTGCTGCCCATGCCAATGCCTGTTTTCTATTTGTGGAATGATTGTCCACTCTAGGGGTTCTGTGGCCTGGGGAGGCGATTTCTCTGGGAGCAACCAAAATACCATGGAAATGCCAGCAGGGACCTGGCAGCTGTATTCTATGGCTAATGACAGCTGCGGTAGGCTAAATGACTGCAAAACCCAGGATCTGGCACAACAGTTGGGACACGTGGCC
The DNA here is from genome assembly GCF_045843805.1 of Urocitellus parryii. Lineage (NCBI taxonomy): Eukaryota > Metazoa > Chordata > Mammalia > Rodentia > Sciuridae > Urocitellus > Urocitellus parryii. The sequence goes on from NC_135533.1 coordinate 199,760,808, forward strand.
ACTTCCTTTAGGACAACTAGTTCTATGATGTCATTTGGAACACTGTTTCTACCTGGGTAGCCATCAGACCTGTCTTCATCTGTCCTGCATTGTTTTGTTGTTGTTTTTAAGTCCTGCTTAAGGTAGCCAGAATCAGCACTTGCAACCCAAAAAATCTGACTTTCAACAGCCTCCGGGGACAGATAAAAGTTATTTCACAAGGAGTGGGGGGTACTCAAATGTCTCCCCAAACAGAATTACACCCCTAGTTCCATGCATCCTTTGCCCATTTGGTACCCTCTATTTGAGGTGGCCTTGAATACATGTTTGAAGTATTGTTCCTCCAACATGGGCCATGGTAACTCTTTCAAGGATGTGGCCCATGCCTGGAAGTAGTCCTCTGGCAGGTATGGAAGGTAGAGAGTGAGCCACCATCTCTGATTAATAACAAAGAACACATAAAATAGCCACTTTCCCAGCCAGAAACACATGCTTCTCTACTTTAGATATTTCAGATGACCCCCACCTTGGGTTTATCCCTCTGAAAGCAGAGCTTATCTATAAACAGTTGACTGGACAAGGCCTCCCAGGGATCAGAGTGAGAGAAAGGAAAGTGAGATATGGGTGAGAGGGGAAGCCATCACAAGTGTAATGGTTTGGATGTGTGGTGTCCTCCAAAAGCTCACCTGTGAGACATGCAAGAAGGCTTAGAGGATAGATGATTGGATTATGAGAGCCTTAACCCACTCAGTGAATTAATCACCTGATAGGATTGAGTGGTGATCGAAACATGTAAGGTGTAGCTGGAAGAGATGGGGCATTGGGCTGTGGTTTGGGGGTATATATTTGTATTTGGCAAGTGGAGATCTCCCTCTCTTCTTCCTGATCATTATCTGAGCTGCTTCCCTCCGCCTCACTCTTCTGCTAGGATGTTCTGCCTCACCTCAAACTCCGAGGAATGGAGCCAGCTGTCAATGGATTGAGACCTCTGTAACCGTGAGCCCCTAAATAAGCTTTTCCTCCTCTACAATTGTTCTTGTCACGTCTTTGTTGTTACAACAGCAAAAAAGCTGACTAAAACAAAGATACATTATTTTCATCATGTTGGTCATCAGCATGAGCCACTGGGATCAGCCCTACTTGGACCTAGAAAATCAGATGAACTGCATCCCAGAATCATGTGCTTAAGAAACAAAAGGGAGAAACATTAACAATGGGCTTCTATCGTCCACTGGCTGAGTGGCCTGCATTCTCTACATCCAGGTTGCACATGAACCCTGTGAAGCAAGTTCCCACAGACACCCCTGGGAGGCAAGAGCAGCCCCTGGACAGGCATGGTGCTATAGGCAGGAAGCGCCGGCACCTGCAGACTGCACACTAGAGCTGTGCCTGGAGTCAGGGGGAGGCCAGAGGGATTTCATGATATCGTTCCTGGTACTGCTTTCAAAGCACTTCAAGCATCTCAGAAGGTTAGTATTATGGGATGCAGCATAGTCATTAAAATTAGAAATTATTGCCCAAGCTTGATCACTTTCAAGTTATTTCTAAAACATGCATCACAACCCCCAGGGGATACTAGACCCAGATCCCACAAGCTCTTGGTCTCTTCCTATATATAACACAAGGTCATTGTTTGAAATTAGTTACCCTGAGGTTGGGCAGAGAAAAATGGAGTCTTGAGATTTGTGTTTGGGGCATAGAAGAGGCTTTATTTAAGGTTCGACCCTTTTATGCCTCATGGTCCAGTCGGACCTTTTCAGACTTTGTATTGGGGGCTGGAGAGTGTATTCTACAGACTCAATTGAAGTGGCATGCCATTGTCCCACATCCTGTGATTCCTTGAGTGTAGGGCTCCCTCAAGAACCTCCCAGAAGTGTGATGGAGCCACGATATGATGCAGGGTCCCTCACCTTATCATATCCATGGAGCATGTGCCAGGTGTAAGGGGGGCCTCTGAAAGGACACTTGCAGAGTCCACGCAAAGTCCAAGGACCACATCACACACCAGCATCCCACTCAAGAGATTTTTCGTCAGAGCAGGGAGCAAACTGACAAGGCTGTCCCTCCTAGGAGGGCAGCAGCCTGTGGGCACTCACAGGGCAGCTTTAGAGCCCGCAAGAGGAATTTCACAAGCACACTTAGGGGTTATGTTGTGGGCTGGGGTGGGGTCGACCTTTTGGCAGGCACAGGTTCTTGTAGGAGGCTAAGCAGCATTGCCTCAGGATCTCCAGATAAAATGGCTCCTAAATCAGAACTTAGGAGTCCCTAGATAAAATGGCTCCCGACCTAAAATGGCGAATCTGATGCGAATAACCTCCACACAGGCACTGACGAATCATTTTGTTAATTCAAGAAACAGCTCAATCCGGTGCTTGAATCAAAGCTGTCCGTCATGGTCACCCTGAATGAGAGATTTTTAAGCAGCCACGCTACGATCCATCAGAGCATCTTGCCTCCAACTTCAGCTTTGATGTATTAGGAAATACCCTAAACACCTCTCATCTCTGTGCCAGGTTCTGTTGTTTGCAATGCTTAAAATCTGGTCAGAATAAAATTTAGTGGTGGGGGGGGAGGCAGTTAAATTGAACCCATGACAGAATTTAAAGGACACAAGCACACTCTACATCATCATCCAAACACATGACATAAAAGTACCATGGGAAACACAGGTGGACCAGTGGACATGGCAGCTGTTGGGGAAGAAGCAGTGGGTATGTATTAATATTTTTGTCACAAGTGGTCGCCCCTCTCCTTTTGGAAAGTTGCTCCCCTACCCTCTTCAGCCATGTAGTTCTAATCTACTTGCCAATCACAGAAACTTTTTGCATGTACAAGTGATGCACATAACTATTGTAGAAAGCTTTGAGTGCCAAGATAAGGCATGTGAACTTTGATTGTCAGGAGGAAGCCACTGCCTATTTTTTTTAAGGCATAAGTTACATGCAATGTAGTGAAATATACACAATAAATTCTTGAACACCGACATAGCCAAATCTTCCCAACATGCTACTCTCAGTATCAGAAGGGTTTCAAATTTCATTGGATAGGCTTAAAATCCAATTTGAAGTGACAAAAACCTTGAGGAAAAATATCAAAATGTCTAAAACAGGTGTAATTGGAGGTGCCAGAAAGAGGTGGGATAGAGAGAGCACAAAATATTTGAAGAAATAACCTAAGCTTTCCAAATGTGGTAAAGAAATGCAGATTTACAGACCAAAGAAGTTTAGTGAGTCCTAGGCAAGATAAATAAAAGTGAACTACAACTAGGCACATCAGCAGCAGCTACTAAAACCCAAGATAAATAGACAAAAACAAACTTTACATTTATGAAAGAAAGTCTAGGAATTATTGTTGACTTATCAAAAAACAGTGGAAGCAAAAAGTTAGTGTAATGACAACTTTGAGGTACTGGAGAGAAAAAACAACCCAAAATTATAGGCTATGTTGTATATGTGTATACACACAGAGCTACCCCATAAAGTATAAGGTAGGAATCAAAATAGGTGGCTGTAAAATACATTTCAGGTGAGAAAGTATGTTTATTCAAAGTTGGCTATAAAAACACTAAAGCTATATTTTGTAATCTCCAGAGCAACCTCTTACAACAAAAAGCCAGCAAATAAACTAAAATGGAATTCAAAATATTTAACACAAAGGAGAGGAACAATTAAGAAAAATAGTGCAAATAGCAGAACAGTGAGTGGACCTAAATCCAAGTTAAGCAATCCAAATGAAATGTACAAATTTAGTTCAAAATACAACTTACTGAAATTATAACAAGGGGAAATACATTTAGAATAAAACCTATATTAAAGTGTTTTCAAAATGCTTCCCATAATAAGAACTAGACCCAGATAGTTTCATTAGTATATAATAAACTTTGGAAAAATTTGTATAACACAATTTTCAAGAAAATTTATGACACTGACTTATAAGGCCAGCATTTCCCTAATCAACACCAAACAATGACATTACCTTAATTGACAGTGACCCTCCCATGCGATCAGATAAACAGGTGCAGCTGATGAATACCTTACAGCTTATTACCATAGTTAAATGCCATGAATAAAGCTGAAACAAGCACTGAATGGAAAGAATAAAAGTCATGATGTGGAAACGCCTATCAAATTGGAACACAATCCACGATACATTGAAGACATCATACATATCCCAAGGACCCCTTATTAAATGTATTGGAATAGCTGTGGTTGGATGGGAGTAGGGTTTAGGGGCAAGAAAGACATGGGATCATGAGATGATCCTCCAACTCAGTGATCACAGATGACAACAGGTTGAAATATGGGAGTTTGAATGTAGATGCCATTCTGAGAGTAAGTGTAACCAGCACACCATGCCAATGTTAAGGATTCTAGACATTGCTTTAGTAGAAAGTCCAATAGCCCATTTGCTTCACAGAAATAGCAAGTAAAAGTATATGTAGTTACTGAAAGCACTTTGCTATTCATCATGGTATTTGCAAAATTGGTTGGCACATGTTTTCTGGTAAATGCAAAATGTAAGTCATAGTAGTGCTTATTACATGTTTCAATAGGAAAGGAGAGCTGGAAAGAGTCATCTGATTACCTGGGCACTATGAATAAGCACCTCAAAGTAGGAACATACAGATTCATTAGAATTGAGATTGCTTTTTGACTCAAAACTCTGTAAAGGAATGGTAATGAGCCCTGAACATACATCGAAAAGAATGATTCACACCTGGCCTTTCCTTCTCTTCTGGAAGCAAGCAGCTCAGGACTAGAGGATGTTTCCCTTAGGCATAATGAGAAGGAAGGGGATCTGATCACTCAACAATCTTTTTACATTTTAAATCCCTATGAAAGAGGCACAGTTCCAGTTTTGCCACTTAGTATGTGAATTATATATGGTTTCATAGATGCTCTTTAGATAAGAGACTCATCTTTGTAAGTACTGGAAAGGGTGCAATAAAAATACATTTGTAGCCCTACAGAAATAGCAACAGCCATTAAAGTAGTACTACTGATTAAAGAAAAACTAAGTTGAATGAAAGAACTTTGGTCTCATTGTAGTACAATAGTTCCCCTTATCTCTGAGGGGTTACATTCCAAGATGCCTCCTGAATGTCAGAAAACTCAAGTAACACCAGGCTCTACAGATGGTGTGCTTTTTCCTACACAGTATGATAAAATTTCATTTATAAATTAGGCAAAAAATAAAGACAATAATATTCAGTAGTGAAAGTTATTTAAACCTTATGATTTCTGAAATTTTCCATCTCATGGTCAACTGCAAATAATAAAATCATGGAAAACAAATTGTGCATAAGAGTGAACTACTATAATCCCAGCAGCTCAGGAGGCTGAAACAGGAGGTTCAATCCTCAGCACCACATAAAAATAAAGATATTGCATCCACCTATAACTAAAAAAATATTTTTTTAAAAAGACAAAGTATTTAAGAGAGAGAAAAACAAGTAATAACTCCTGATTTCACTAATAAAATGTTTCTATGCCTGCTTGTGAACTCTGCACTCTCGAGATTTCAATGCAATAGAATCTGAGGGCCACAGAAAAACTTTGTAAAAAGACATTGTTAGGGTGAAATGGCTTACCTTCACTGCAAAACAGTAACACAACACACTGAGGATGCAGTTATCTCACCTTTGCAGATGCTCTGCAAATGAAAACCCAGAATTACTTCAGGGAACAGGAGCAGGTAGTGTGCTTCATTTAAGAGATTCACTAACAAAAAAAGAAAGAAAAAAAAAGAAACATTTAGTTTGAATCATTATGGGGCAACATGGAGTGGGAAGGGGGGTTGGTTGAGGGAGATTCTCAGCTCAATCCTAGAACTCTTCTTCCAAACTGCAAGCAAAACTAAAGGTGCAGTCCTTGGCTTGCAGCGTCCTGGAAGGAAATAGCCTTTGGTACACCGCCATCTAGTGGTGTCTCAGGAGAACCAAAAAGCTCCCTCCTTTTTTCTCCGACTCCTTAGAGAGAAGGGACAGCTCGTGCATTCTAGAATCCGGGCACTTCTCGCCCTCTCAGGTGAGGAAAACAGCATCTATCCCTAAAGATAATTCACATTCACAAGGCTTCTCTGTCTAGTGCAGAGCTAGATTGGGCATTATGCCAATCAAGTGCCTCCATTTAAAAACCTCACTTGCACCAGGCATGTGGGTGCACAGTTGTAATCCCAGCGGCTCAGGAGGCAGAGGTATGAGGATCTCGAATTCCAACCCAGCCTCAGCAAAAGGGAGGCACTAAGCAACACGGTAAGTCCCTATCTCTAAATACAAAATAGGGCTGGGGATGTGGTTCAGGGGTTCAGTGCCATTGAGTTCAATCCCTGGTACTACCCCCACCAAAATAAAAAATAATAAAACTTCACTCACCCTCGCCAGGGTTAAGCCACCCCACCTAAGCTTTCAGGGTTGCTCTCCACAAGAACCCCCAAATATACATGGCTGAAAGCCTGGGCAGAGGAAAGCAGTACTTCCATTGAGCAAGGGCAAGAGTCAATGAAGTTAAAAGACTTCCATTCTCTCCTTCCATGTTTAAAGCCATTAGAACATAGAATTGTAGTTTTAACCATTTGGGGGTTCACCTACACCCCTAGGAATCTGGTAGAACATATGAGCCCACCAGAGGAGTGCACACAAAATCTTGCTTTTGATTTGGGGACAGTCCACCAACCCCACGGTTCACATGGTCTCCCATAGAGGCTGAGGAGCCTCTGGAGACAGGTGAGCAGGGACTTTCCTTCCAGCCTAGGGAAGCATGTTGGGCCAGTGCTGGGTCTACTCACGCACTCGTTCTCATCTTTGTCCTAGGGATGTGCTCTTGCTCGGAATCATTCAGTCTTTCAGGAGCAACCATAAAGAAAAGCATCTTGTGCCGCAAATGTCCAAAGATCTGACAGGGAAGACCCCAATGCAGACCATTTTGTTTTGTTTATGAGAATCCCAGATTCCTAAGGAAGACACCCAGAGTTCGTAAATGGTCATGCGGTATGTTCACACTTGAGCTGCAAAGTGACCTGCTTAGCAAACCTTTGCCCTGGTGCAGCCACAGTAATTGTAGTTTACCCTTAGAGGGGGACAGGGGCCCTTAGGTGGAATTTTTTTTTGGGGGGTGCTGTTTTACTTTTCTTTCTAGATGGTTTTTCAAGCTTTTCTGCCTCCCTCCTCCTAGTGGGCAGGTGGCTAGGAGGGAAGGTGGGGAGTGAGCTGGGGGCAGGGCTAGCCTTGGGCAGTATGACAGCTATAAGCTGAGATTGAAAGGCCTATGAAATACAGACCCCCCCCCAAAAAAAAGTCACCCCACGGCATTTGACAGGCAATTTAAGATTTTAAACAAAAAGTTATCCAGTATTGCCAGCAAGCTTGGCTACCCAGATTTAACACACACACACACACACACCCAGGTACCAAGTTAGGAGGTGACCTAACTTCACTGGAAAACTAGGTTTCTCCCAACCCTATTTTCCAATCACTCTTGAATCACGACACTTGGCTTGCAGGATCCTGATACACATTCTCCAAACTCAGAAGTTATACATGGTTCACTGTGATTTTTAAAAGATCACTTAATATCATTTTTTAGAGAGGTCAGTAATTTTAAAGACACATCTGGATCCGGGTAAAGAAATGATCATCAGAAATGCTGTCCATCCAACATCAAATATCATATACCCATATGGAAAGGTGGGAAAAAATTGCTATAATAGAGGTATTTCAGTATACTTTAAGAGAAGCTTAAGTTTCATTTTATAATTTTGATTTCAATTTCTCTAAATTCAGTGCAAGCCAATCGGCACCTCTATGGGTTGTCATACCACACAAAGCCTTTTATTAGCCACAGTTCCCCCACCTTTCCCTTCTGTCTCTCAGACATTAGGGCCATGTTCCATGTCTTGGGGTATTCTTTTATGCTTGCTTTACTTCTCTGTTCCTTCATCTGAACTTGTGCCTCACCAGCTCATTCTTCTGTTGTGTCTGCTACTTTGTCTTGTTCTCATTTCTACTGTTTTTATATTTTCATATATATATATTTTTTGAGGGGGGTGGGCTCTTGCTCCATGATGCAAGCACATTTTTGGTGGGAAGCAGGTATAGTGCTGGAAATCGAACCCAGGACAAACTACCACTGAGCTATACCCCTAGCCCACACACCATTTTTTATCTCATTTATTGATCATCCCTATTTAAGTCCTTGATCCATATTTTCCACCAGTTCTTTTTCAGAGGGTTTGTTGTTCAGTTGGTTGTCTTTCATGGAACTGCACTCTTCAAGCGTCTAGTTGAGCCTCCTCCCACGGTAGCCACTTATTCCCAAAGACTTTGCTCCAGATGGCAAGGCACAGCTGGTGAGTGAAAGGCCTCAGTGAGAATTTAGAACAGGGACCATTATTTGCTAAAGGCAATGAAAGTAAGATTTTTAATCTAGAAAAAAATGAGACCTATGCCATCCCACCACAACCCAAGCAAGACAGCCTCCTAGAATTAGGGACCAAAGGAGACTAGAGTCAGGGATGCTCATTTCTAATCCACTTCTCTTCACACTGGAGACATTGAAGGTCTCCACAGGCAACATGTGCAGAAAACAAATAAACATGTTTACTTGAAGAGGCCATTCATATTTGGACTTAATATCAAAAAGATCCCAAAAAAATCTCATATGTGGGAATAATCTGTGTAAAATAAAGGTCAATAGATGCTTAAACACCTTTTGGATTCTCCTGACATTTAACCTCATTTTTCAAAATTCTGATTAAATGTAAGGGACTCACAGGAAACAAGCTGGTAAAATAACTGATTGCTAGGAGAGTGACTTCTTGCTAGCTGGTGTCAGCTTCTGGCTCTCGTGGAGGGCAACCAGTAAGCACTAGCATTTGAACACACCTGCATAGCAAATTTCCTTATCCTGGAGGTTTTCTGAGATACCAAAGATGTGGTGTGGGTGCTACTGACAGAGGGGAAAAGGGACAGAGAGAACAAGTGAATACGCAATCTACTTCTAGGGTGCGGTTGGTTACAAAGTCCGTCTCCCTTCAGACCATGAGCATCTCAGGAGCAAGATGGTCAAACTTTTCTTGCTCTAGGCTGTCACAAAACATGTGCTCAGTAAATAAGCCAGCCAGAGGTTAAAGGATTGAATAAGTAACTCAACAGTTCACTACAAGACCCAAAGCCTCCGCTCCCTAGATGGAGCATTCTCATTTTGACCAGTCAACAAAGCTCAAGGTTCACTCCACCTACAATTTTGACCTAAATGCCTTCTCAGGACCAACATAGTCATGGCAAGGATTTAGGCCTACTTCTTGGTAGACAGATGTCCAATAATCTAAAACTAGTAATGCCAATAATGTACCTCTTGAGCAACAGATGAATGCAAAAAAATTGGTTACCGTTTTATATGCTATAATCATCATCTAACACTTCCTATCATTTTTAGAACTACAATAATTTGTATACAAATATAGTGATCACATTACTTGGAGAACACTATTCTCAGAAGGATGCAATAAAAAAAATAACTGGATAATTCAAACCTCCCTGTGTCTTTTTTGTGAAGCCCTTCAGACACGTTGTAAGGATTAAAGAAAACGTGTTCAGCAGAGTCCTGGCAGAGAGGAAGTCGGCAAAGAGCTCCTTTCCACAACCTGCCACAGAGGCTGGTCATAACAGCTACCCAGAAAAGAAAAAGAACTACCAAGGAATCAACTCAGTAGTAAAGGGAAGGTTAGAAACCCTATTGTTAGCAGTTCCATGTCACAGAAAAGCAGATGGAGAAAAAGCATACATCTCGCACGTAGTGATCCACCATCCTCAAGAATGCATAATTCATAAGGTTATAATTAAGAGGTGACAGAGGTAAGACTGAAGCTCCCCATAGAGGTGCCACTCAAAGCTCTAGCTTTAAGTGTGCCAACTGGGTCTTAAGGGGACTGACGCCAGCCAAGAACATGGTCTAGTGCTTTCTGCCAAGAGCAATAATTCAATGATCGGGGAAGAGTGGACCAACCTGTTCTCTTCCACCATAAAGGGCTCCATTAGGGTTTTCTGAACCTGTGCCAGGTGTCGACAAGTCAGGTAGATGGAGGCACAGCTGGAGGGTGGCCAGAAAGAAACGACTACCTCTGATAGAGGAAAGGACGTGGCGAAATCGACCGGCCAGTGGGGCCCTTACCATCTAACTCTGCAGGAGTTGTCTGATTGTTAACACAGGAGCATCTACACCAAGAACTGCAAGTCCAAATCCAGAGAAGACCATGGCTCCTACAGCACAAGCTCACAGCCTTATGAAGGAAGGTGTGCGGTAGATTGCTGACCAGGGCCGTGACCTTGCCACAGGGGAGTGAAGGAGATAGAATGTGCAATATGATCAAGGCAGGCAACCCCTGCCTCAGGTTCCTGAGCCACTGGGGATTACAGGTATGTCCCACCACACTCAGCACTTTATTCCCTTTTTTAGTGATTTTTACAGTTCAAATTTCTGTATCTAAACCCCAAACAAGCATCCGTGAAATATATTAACAGCCCAGTCTCCTTTCAAGTGCCATTATCCTGGGCAGGCTACATAGGTTAAGTTGTCCCAGGCCCTACAACTTTCCAGAAACGGCCTCATGTTAGAGGGTTTATCTCACTTAGAGGTTGAGAAAAGTTTTAGAAAACCCCAGAAGCTAAATGTAGAAGAGCTTGAAACCAAAAGTTACCCCATGGCAGCCTGCCATTAATTATGGAAAGTTCTAACATCAATTAAGGCATGTATTAGGAAAAATTTACTTATTTTATGGGGAAGACAGGATTATCACTAAACCTCTTTTTTCTCAGTTTCTCTCTGGCCTTTCAAGCACTTATCTTGTGCTCAACTCAAGTTTTAGGTAATATTTTTCTCAGTAAAGGATTCTTAAGCATACTTTGATTTCTTTTCAACCAACCATACATGGTCTACATATTTGCTGTGGTATCCAGAGATGAGAGTTCGGTCAAGGATACCTGGAATTTTCTGAACACCTCTAAATACCAGAATCTTTTCTTTTTTCCCTTTTGCACTGGAGCTTAAACCAAGCCCCATGCATGCAAGGCATGTGTCTCCCACTGAGCTACCCCCACCCCAGCATCTCATTCCTCACCAATACTTGCTAAGTACCTACTTCAATACTGAACTTCAAAGTAACACACTCCAATCATGGGAACCGAGAGGCCTGCTCCTTAAAGTCACAGTGAGAATCCACTGTAGCTCAAAAACTAGTTAAAAATAAAATCCTTTGTAAAGGTCAAACTTGGCATTACAGGAGTTCAGATCCACCTTCTAAGGACAGAGGAAAACCTATGCTGCATTCATTTCATTCCCTGGGTTGGGTACTGCCTCACAAGCCACCTGACACTGGGCAAGAAGTACAGGACGTCTCCAGTTAGATGTCAAGGGGGGTTCTCATGAAACATTTCCTTCAGAGCAGTAGAGACTTCCCATGAAAGGGAGGGGAAAGAGCCAGTGGACTTTTGCCGTGTACATAGCTGGCCGGGTAGACTTGGAGAAGCATAGGGCTGTTGTGGCTTTGGCAGGCTACATGGACAGCCAAGGGGGAGAGGGGTATTCCCTACTCATAAGTTTTCTTGAAACAAGAATTAACCAACCAGACCAGGTATCCGAAGCAGCATGGTCTTTGTTGGAATACTCAAAATTTGGCAGGACCCAATCCTGGCTGCCCCCCCCCCCGATAATTTATAGCCATGAGACAGAATCAAGACCCAACACCTGAACTGAAAACAAACCTGTGAGAATATTACCAACTAAAATAGCTTCCATCTGGCCTCTTCATAGAACCCAACTAAAATTTAAGTGCCTAGGTGACGTTGCCATGGTGATTCGATTGCGGATGAGCCCATCCTTGGAGGAGGGCAATGAGGGTGGTCCCTGTGAGCCCTACATGTTCCACACATTTTGTTTTTTGGTGTCAGACTGAACCCAGTAGCACTGAGCCACATCCCCAGCCTTTTTTTTGTTTTATTTTCAGACAGTCTCGTTAATTTGCTTAGGCCAGTTTTCAATTTGGCAACCCCCTGCCTCAGCCTCCTGAGCCACTGGGATTACAGGTATGTGCCACCACACTCAGCACTTTATTCCTTTTTTTAGTGACTGTTACAGTTCAAATTTCTGTATCTAAACCCAAAACAAGCATCTGTGAAATATGTTAACAGCCCAGTCTCCTTTCAAGTGCCATTATCCTGGCCTCATGTTAGATATGAGGATTTATCTCACTTAGAGGTTGAAAACAAAATAACAGTAGTTTTTAAAAAAGCCCAGAAGCTAAATGTAGAATAGCTTGAAACCAAAAGTTACTCCACTGAGGCAGCTGTAGAATTACTGGTCCCTAAGGTGTGGCTCTTCAGACACCCCCACCAACCTACATTAGTTGACTCAGAACCCTGTTTCCCCCCTGCTACATAGGAGACCGTGGTTCGTCAGCACAGTGGGGATAGTCAGCACAGTAGCTTAGAGAATTTACTTTCAGGAGAGCAAGCCAAAGACACGGGGGACTCAGCTGTCGACAAAGACAGACACACAGCTGACCTTAGCTCTTCTGTTCTTGAGACCTAGCTTTTCCTATAGGCCCAATGGTCCACCATGAGCTCAA